>NW_019173688.1:0-454146 GCF_001646965.1 Fonsecaea nubica | reverse complement strand
TTTTTGCCTTCTGTTTTTGTCTTTTTTTTAACTATCCGGGCACCACCGAGCTCTACACGGGGTAGATCGTCGGCAGCGTCAGAGTGGTATAAGGGACAGGCGGACGGTCCGCTCATGAGTGGCAGAGATGTGCTTTTACGTGTGGGCGTTTTTGACGAAGGGAAACAAAAACCCATCATCGTGACGACGGGAATATCTGCTTACCTACCTAGGTATTCTTCTCGCGTCGTGGCTTCCAGGCCAGGTCTATACACAGTTAGTGTGTATTGTATATCGTAATACTGTATGTGATACTATTACCTCTGCATCTGCATCTGCATATGCATATGTACATGTACATGCGAGATGCGGACGAGTCGGGTTGTACAAGTACTTGTAGTTGAAGGTACCCATTTCCCACCAAAAAGGACCTGGTAGTTGGTTCCGTCACCAAAGTATACTGGACTCGGTACCTCGGACCGTCCATCTCGATTATTTCATGGGTCATCATTGAGTTCTAGTTCCATTTTGGAAGAGAAAAAAACATTTGACACACTTAAGTAATTTGTTTTCAACAGATGATTTGATCTTGTTCTTCTCTGGTGTTGGCTAGATTCCAGGTCGGAAATCTAGAGGGGTATCATATGTACAGCTATACCTAGGTATATGTCCTTGAGGCCGCCCTTGCGGCTCTCGTGCCCGTGCCATCCTCATCATCAACGCCTTTTGGCAATTGCAATTCAATACAATGCAACGGAGAGGCGGATATTGAAACCTTTGAACCGTCATGATTTTGCAAGATAACAACAAAACGCTCAATGCTCAAACGCTCAACCGTGTCACGCAGAGTCGCAGACCGGGAGCTTCATGATTAAAATCCATAAACAAAGGAAAATCCCAAAAACGGGGACAACGCCGTCGCTTAGAAAAGAGTAGAGAAGGTGTGGAGGTATGGCTCAGCCAAAAGCTTCGACGAATAGACGGGTTTCTTGTTCTCGAGACCAGACGCGCGGCTGCTGAGACCAGAGTTGTTGGTCGTCGTCGCTGTGCGTGTACGTGTATGTGTATGCCTGCGGGGCTGAGGGGCTGTAGTTGTAGGACTCTTTCGAGCAGGAGTGCGCATCTCTCCAGTCCGAGTGGCGTTCGTAGTAGTGGCGGTACTGCGAGGCAGACTCGATGGCCGAGGGGTCGTAGTAGTCGTATTGGAGGTCACCCTCTAGATCCGAGTCGAGATCAAAATCGTCGTCGGACTCGGTCTCAGTGCTACTCGCATCGCTCTCCACCTCTTCCCAGTGGCCGTCTCCGGCGCCCGCCACCAGCGGTGTCGTTGTTACCACGACGCCGCAGAGGCGGGGGGATTTGAGCTGAGCGTACCCCTTGAAAGACGCCACTTGGGCGGTTTGCAGCAAAGACTCGTGTGTGGTTGCTGATGACTCGACATCGTCGTCGTCATCCTCGGGGACGATGTCGACAATATCGTCAAGGGAGTCGTCGAGGGAGAAGTCGTCATCGACATCCTCGATTTCTTCCACCGACCCCAGTGACGGCGATCGCTCAATCTCTGGGGTATAGTCATGCATGTGTTTGATGATGTACCTGGCCGCGTTGTCGTAGACGGCGGCGTGGCCGAGGAGGCGGTGGAGGTGAGGCGCCGTCTTGGCCGCCTCTTTCTGAATCTTGGATCTCGACAAGGTTCCAATTTGATATGCTATTTGCCGGGAGTGGGGGTGGGAGTATGATGATGATGAGGGTGACGACAATGTGGGTTGGAAGGCATATCGACTCTTTGAGTACTCCATTGTAGGGGGTTTGTGTGTGTGAGAGAAGACACTGCTAAGTGTTGCTTGAGATTAAAAGATAGAACCGAAATGCTCGAGTCGAGATGGGCTGGTTCAGTGATGTTTGATGTGCGAGAAGAGGTTCCTTTATCAAGTCTTTTGGCAGTGAAGATACAACACTATTGCAATTGCACTTTATTGCATTAATTATTGCATTCGTATGATCCGATATTCTACAAGTACTCCGTAACACATCCGTCATCCCACGGTCAAGGCGGGGGGGAGAAGTAGGGAGGAGATACCAATCGGATGATTCGAAATATGTCCGAATTGCGAATGGATGGCACGATGGTCTGCGCAATCACGCACGGAGCACGGAGCAGAGAGTACCAAGGTAGGGGGTTGTGTGGGGACAAGCAGTTAAGTAGTTTGTTAGATGTGGCTGATAAGAGAGAATAAAGATGTCAGATGTCAGCCTACGAGTATTGACGAGGAGCGGGAGACACGTGCTACACAGTGAGGGAGATGGTGGTGTGAGCTGGAGGGGAGAGACTCGAAGTGGTGGTGGTGTGACAACCTTGGAGCCCGGGACTGGCTGGGACGGGCAGCTAGCTCAGCTGGTCCAGGTACCGCTAATGGTACTTTTAGGTATCATTATTACTTACTAGTGCTACTCGGGGATTTAACGGGGCCAACTTCGGGGTCGGAGTCAATCTCTTAGTGAGTAGCCAAGTAGCCAAACTCGCCAAGCACTCGTATTGGTAGTGAAAGTGGCAGGCCACGTCTCGGGCCTCGCGGCAACCATCAAACTTCAACCATCACAGCATCTCGGACAAAGTCTGGACTTTACGAACTGACTCACTTGGACCTCGCAGATCGTTTCCAGGGGGATTTGCATCCTTCTTCTTACTCCTTACTACTACACAGCGCCAGAGTACGAGTGCCTAGTTACACAATGACGAAACCATCGACAGTCCTTGTTCCTCTCGCAACAAGAATGGCCATGGACGCCTTACTCGTACTCCAACTGCGCAGTTTACCTCGTATACTACCAAACAAAGAGGAGGATGAGGTTGAATGATGGCCACCGCGGGTCATCTCTATCTACTCGTACATCTCGGTCGCTACCAAACTCCCCGTTCGGCAAGGCTGATCTGGTGCCCCGAACTCGGATCGAGATCGATTAATCTTCACGATAAACTTCTTCTACTTCTTCCTCTTCTGGAGAGTCTCCAGGTCTGTACAAAGTAAAGCCCAACCACCTTAAACCAATTCCAGCCTGAGATTGCACATTTGGCTGTCGTGGCTGTCCATTCCCCTGGTCAATATGCCGAAAATGGACATCACGAGCCGCTTACTAGTAGTTCGCAGGCACTACAACCAAGGTTTGACGCCAGGTGAGTAATATACTCTACTTGTATCCTCTGACTGATACACCCTAAGGCCTAGGCCTTTGGGCCTCCTTTTCGCTTCGTCCCTTTGGGCCATCCACCTCCCGATTTGCTACCCACTCACCGCCCACTTGGTAAGTGGTAGGATCGATCACCCGCTGTCGAGCCGTATCAACTCGGCCTGCCACTCGCTCGATCGACGGAAATCATATCCACGCCCAATTCTTACTCGTCAGCTCCCCCAGGACGGGTTGGTGGTGAGGGTAATTCGCCGCATTGTCAGACCACATGTGGCGCAACGATTCGAGACCTTTTTCGCACTATCCCCCTTGCAGCCATATGAAGGGTTTCCTGATTTCTCTCACCCAGCAGGTAACACGCCCATACCATTGCGGGGAGGGGGCGCGGGCAGACAATCCAGCAAAGTGTGTCTCCCAAGTCACGCAGTGGCTAAGACCACCACACAGCAAGGCTTATTACTATGCAAGAGGAATTGCCAACCAGTCTCTACATTTACGTTCTTTTGCCTTTATTGTCTATCGGTTTCTTAGAAGAGCTGCTCAAAAGCGAAACAAGACCCATTTTCAGATCGATCTGATTCCTTTTTTAAAACCAACCCCCCCTTTTTTCTTATGCCAAACAATGTCGCGCGCTCTCGGTTTCAGTGGGAGCCCGTCTCCTACCTCCTTGGCAGAAGCGTGCAAACTAGCATGGCACACCTTCTATGGTATGCAAAAAGCGTCTGAAGACTTTGAAAACCTTCGCTTCGAAGTCTGGACCATTGCCATCAGCCTCGACTCGTTACACAGCGTCGGGAGCACCTCGCTCCTCATAGATCGACAACCAGACCACAAACGATGGGCCCTGACATTTTCCAAAATTTTGACTTCGCTGAACGCCGCCCTGCGGCCGTTATACAACCTGGTCAAGCTGTACCTGTCCACCTCGACCAGAGATCGCACCGCCGTCAAGCAATGGCTCACCAACACTGACATGAACTACGAGGGCCTCACCGTGCAGGATTTTAGGAGGAAATTGTCCATGCTGGTCGAGAGTCTGAATGTGTTTCTTTCCAGCCTGACTCACGCCGAACTCACCCGCGCCCGAGCTGCCAGTGAAACCGAAGAATACAGAGTCCTGTCTGAAGTCACCCGAAACGTCCTCCAGAAATGGGATCAAAGCAGAGTCACGGGGGCGTCCCACGATACGGATCGGGCGATCAAATCCATCGAGACCGTCACCTTTGTTAGTGACAATGTAAAGGAAAACAACACATCATCGACACGCGGGGATTCGACCCGGCCGAGAACGCAGGACGAGTACCCCACCCTCTGGCCAACCCACCAGAGACCCGAGTATCACAGCGGTCCAGGTGGCCACGCTGCGGAGGCGTTGAATTTGGACGGCATTGAAACGGGTTTTCGCAAGCACATGAATGCCATGCGGCGGATTCGAGAACAGCTTCGCCTACAAAAGGAGAACGAGCACCACCTCACGGAGCAGAAGTCGAGCCATTTCCCCGAAGTGCACGGTGAAGTGCCCATCACACCAATCACATCCTCGCACCACCGCACCATGCCCGAAAACCCCACGGCCGCCTTGTCAGAGCTGGCTTCGGATCATGGATATACGTCGAGCAGTGGGACCAGCTCCGCGCAGACCTCCGAGTCTGGCAGTGTGATTTCAGGGGCGCAGGAGGAGAACAGGCCGAGAAGTCCCGCAGGAGTTGGAGGGGGACCACCGCCACCGACGACGGCCAACCACACGCGCTCGTCGTCTGGCGAACTCGGGCGGAAGAGGGTGCGGACGCAGGACCTCCATCTCGCCAACGACAGCGACGATTGGCAAAGACATCGGCGGCCGCGGAAAACGGCGCTGGAGGAAATGCTCACGGCGGCCTTGTTCTTTGACAGTTGAGGAACGAAGACGAAAGGCACGGCGTCGTAGTGAGTGGGAGGAGGGAAAAACAGCAAGGCTAGAATTGAAAGGGGCAGTGGGTCGTGATGACCTTGCTACCTAATGGGTGTTTTCGTGGATTGGCGGCGCCAATTCGCAGATATTTCACAGAAATGATGTCAGGTTTGTTTTTATCCACATTGTCCCGGCGGTGTTTGGTTTCGGGTCGAGTCGTCAGCAATCAGGTGGGATGGGAAGGGATGGATTAGGTTGGATTTGGTCGGTTGGTGTCATGTCGTTACGTTGGGTTGGGTTGGGCTGGGCTGGTTGGCACATTTGATTCCCGGCCTTCGCAGCACCTTTTCATCACACACACGCACACGAACACGAACACGAACACAAAACAAATACACACGCGCGCACCCCCGGGGGAGAAACAGGACTGACTGGACCTCTCTGTTGTCTACGAAGAAGGCACAAACAGCCACGACACGACGGGATTTTCACGAGAAAAACAAAAAGCAATATGAGAGGGCAGAGGAGGGGAGGAAAGGGGGAGGTATACTACATATCCTACGTATAACTACGTATAACTAGCCAAGTAGCCGTGACTAGCCATGACTAGGTATCTAGGTATGTAAGCATCGCAGCACTGGGTATATATACCCAGGCAAGGAAAAAATGGTAATGATGACAAAATCAAATTCACAATCACAATCACAATCACAATCACAATCAATGGATATATGCACCTCTTACTGAAGTATATACCTAGGTAGGTACACAGATAGGTAGGTAGTCGGTCGGTATGTGACAATGTAACTCCATACTCCGTGTACCGGGTAGCCTCGTCGTGTTTCATACTTTCTGGTTTATGCTCCATGTTTATTCCATACACATTGACTCCATTACCCTCGCACTTGAACATGAACTTGTACCGGTATCTGGACCCTGTACCTGTACCTGTACTTCAAATACTAATGTAGTATGGTCATGGGTATGGTCATGGGTACGGTCGTGGGTACGGTTGTGGGAATGGTCACAGGTACAGTGTATGTACCGAGTGTGGATAAATACCCTAGGTAGGTAGGTATATCGTATATTTTGATATGCAGTATTGGATGGAATGCGACGAGGGGAAGAGGTCTTGGTCTTTTTTTACCCCTTTTGGTCAAAGACTCAGGTCTTGGACTTGGACTTGGACTTGGACTTGGACTTATACTGTCCTTGTACTGAAGGCCGAGACTGCCGGGGTCTGTATAAGTACTGGTTTATTTTTTAACTTGTTCATCAGGACACCACGTATCATGTAATATCTAATACCTAATATACGTGTGGCAGTTGTCGACATTATGGCCACAGGATCTATCCCATCTACCGAGTAACATGGCTAGGTCTTTGTATCTCTGTATATCTGTATCTTCTTCTGGCTTGTGCCTTGTCTCTTGTGCCTTGCGACTTGTGTCGCTTGTGAGTGTGTCTTGAGTGTGTCTTGATATTGTGGATTTCTCTCAAAGGGTGTTGTCAAAAAAACTCGGACTCTTTAGCATTAATGTCGCTCCAGGCTCTCGGTGCATGTACATGGACATGCAAAGTGATGTACCCATGTACCCATGTACTCGTGGCCCTGTGCGGTAAAAGTAGCCCGTACCCTGTGCCTTGTACCCATGGACCCTGACGCCGTGGCCTGCCTCCCTTAAAGTCCCGTCCAGTAAATTAATTATCCCCGGGTCCGTTGCCAATCCACCAAACCTGTGAACCTGTTTGCTGATAACGCATCAGGTGAAAATACTTGTCGTGATAAGTGTCGGTGCTTTGAATGGCCAATCTGGTTCTGACATGACATGCATGAGCTGGCTCGACTAGACCAGGTCAGCACTTCCCACTCGCATGGGTCCAATCAGATCTGATCTCGTCAGTCCTGGTCTCCTTTCTCAGGCACGTCCGCCTTTCTTGGAGTCTTGCCATTGCTTCCACATTTGCTCGTAGTTGTCGAACCACGAGGCGCCGTAGTTGTGCGGTTGGTGAGCGGCCTGGTATTGCTCAAACTGTAATCTCTGGTTGTTGAGATTCTCGAACCAAGAAGCGCCATAGTTGTGCGGTTGGTGTGCCGCCTGGTATTGTTCAAACTGCACTCGCTGTTCGTTGAGGTTCTCGAACCACGCAGCTCTGTAGTTGTGCGGTTGGTGTGCTGATTCGTATTGCTCCCTCTGGTTGTTCAGATTCTCAAACCACGCGTCGCCGTAATTGTGCGGTTGGTGTTGCGACTCGTACTGCATTCTCTGTTCATTGAGATTCTCAAACCAAGCAGCTCCGAAGTTGTGCGGTTGATGTGCGGCTTGGTACTGCTCGAACTGCTCCCGCTGGTTGTTGAGATTCTCAAACCACGCGTCACCATAGTTGTGCGGTTGATGCTGCGACTCGTACTGCATCCTCTGCCCGTTGAGGTTCTCGAACCACGCGTCGCCGTAGTTGTGCATTGTCTGCATATTCATCGAAGATGTGCTGCTGGTGTTGGGGGTGTGTATTGTTGACGATGCCATAAAGTAGGTTGTTGTGTTGGAGTGTTTAGCTGTTTAGCTATTGAGCTTTGATCGATGTGAGTGTATCACTTTGTTAGTGTTTGGTAAATCTGTTTGTGTGTGGTTTGGTACAAAAAGCATGAAGGGGGAGGGAAAAAAACAAAGAAAGCCCTCTTATACTCCCTGGCAGAAAGTGATTCCACAAACCCTCATCAGATGTTCCATGATTGCTCATGTCTGTAAAGCCTCGTCTGGGGCGGCAACGGCGAGACCCGAGCGACAAAACGATGCATGACCATTGACCGTTGACCCAAAAAACCAACGAGATCCCGTTCACCAGCGGAGCGGCCAAGAAGGCGACACGTAGATCCCCTTCGAGAGTCAGCATTATTGGCGGGCATTGGGTGATGGGACGCCGATCGTGCTTGAACGTGGACGCGCGGTTTGATAGTATTTGCTCGCGGTGTTCCAGAATTGAGGGCGTAAGGGCTTAGCAAAAAGTGTATCGGACGAGCCATGTACCGCAGAGACTTGGTATGGTACTTGGTACTCGGGTACATGAGGTGTATGGAGAGGGAAAAGGTGACGGTCACACCACGGGGGAGTGGGTAGGCACGTGGCTTTTACCCAGAGAGACATTCCGGGCGAGAAAGGATCGGGTTCGGGGGGTGGGGGGTTGACACCCAAGACGACACCAAGGGTCAGTGAGGCTCTTCCTTGATGCCCTAATCATGCCAATAATGCCTAATAATCCCTCGTCGGATCCCTAATTGTTCCGTTATAGGGCAAATGCAGGGTCACCCATCACCCACCCAACGCCCCCCCACTTTGGCATGATTGTGGCCTGGAACAGATCGACAACACCGCCTGGAGAAGTTGCTCATGCGCTCACACCACTACCTAATTACATACTACTCACCCACTGTGGTTGTAAGCCTTGTGTTGCCTCATGGCCAAGCCAAACACATCACACTCCTGTCACCCACCTGTCGTGCCTCACTTCGATTTGTCTTCTTGGCCTGCATGCAAGCCCGAGCCTGATGATGCAGGTCCCTGACTTTGTCAGCCTTGTACTCGTTACTCGTTACTCGATACACTCGTGCGGATGTTATGCTACAAGTTCGAGTGAAAGAAATAGACCACTTCAAAGAAACAAAAATAAAAACACAACCAGGGTATATTCAATCAGTTACATACAACGAAACGACCAAACTCGCTCGAAGAAGCTAGTACTGACAAAAAGACCCGATCAGGGCTGGACACTTGCACAAAGATGTATATATCCGTCGAGAAACTCGACTCCTGGTTGTTTGCGAGGTAGAACGGACAGAAAGAGAAATGAGTCAACGACAGGCTGTTCTTGTATGAGACGACGTGTTTTCGATCAATATCCCTGCGTTTACCGGGAGTTCATTAAGATAATGGCTATTGTGTGTTTGTGTGTACATGTGCGAGATGGTTCTTCTGTAACTCTGTTTGATGGTGGCTGCCACGAAACAAAGGCCATATGGAGAAAAAGAGGCAGTCAAGTTTGTCGTAACACAAGTCGCCCAGCGAACGCTTCCTCTTTTCCATGTTGTAATCTCCCCAAAAGAGCGCCGGGTTCCTTCTTGTATGGTGTGGTCCAAACCCCCCAATGCGGCCGTTTCCAAGTAGTACCTGTACCACTCTGCACCGGAGAATTTTCACGGTGGTCTCCAAATTTTCTCCAGGTATCGAAATCACTGTAGGATGCCTTTCAACCCCCCTCGTCCAAGCAGGGTACCGCTTTACACGGGTGGCATGGCCATCGGCGGCAGACCGTACTCGTATGCCGTGTAGATACCAATGGGGCACTCATCCTGGTCCTGGAAGAACCAGAAGTTGGTGTCGTTGGTCGAGGTCATGCCGGCAACGCACGTCCCCGCGCCCACGAAGCAAGGGCCGACATCAATGGTGTAGGCATTTCCTGGTTCCATGTGGATAGCCGGGAAAGGAGGGAATGGTCCCGGAGCGGGCTGGTTGTTCCACGTCGTCTCAGGTCCCGGGCAGCTGCCGGGGTTGTACCCCGTGAAGAAGAACGAGCCAGCACCCTCGTACTCAAAGTTGGACGTCTTGAGCTGCGACTTGAGAGGGAAAATGAATTCCAGCGTGCAGTTGGCGTCGGCGCGAGAAGCGGGCACGTCGAAGCTGAAGATGGAGGCGATGTCGTTGGGAGTAAAGACGCCGTTCAGCTGGGGTCCGAAAGCCTTGTCGGGTTGCGACTTGGAGATCTGCGTGATGTAGTGAGGGAATTCGAACTGGCCAGCGGTGAGTTCGGCGGGACAGCCTTCGCGCGGTGCGAGGGCACGTTTGCGCAGGACTTCTCCCGGGTAGGCGGCGGCCAGACCGGCCAACAAGACAAGAGCTGCTCCGGTTCTCATGTTGAAAATTGTGAATCTGGTATGCTGTGGGGGTCGATGACAAGATGTCCACGAAGGACACGTAAAAATGCTGGAAGATAGGGGGTAAACTTGTCAAAGCGAGAGATATGTGTAGCGAGCGACTGTAGCGAACGACGGTATGTATGTCAAGACAGAGAGAGTACTCAGGTATAACAAACCAGCAGAGAAGCAAACAGAGGTCCAAGTGGGCGTCAGAGCATATAATAGCACCGTGTATGGGAGATTGCGCCTGGTACCACTGGGGATTCCCACGGGCCAACAGTTTCGCTGCTAGCTACCAGGAATTGGGGATAGGGCACAAACAAACATGCCACCACTGTCACCACGCCTCCAGGGACGCAAGGGAGGGCAGCACGAGGCTGAGTACCGTGGATCCTGCTGCTTGCGGCAGTGACACGCCAAACAACACCCTTTGAACCAAAGTCTATTGAGCAATTTTTTGAGCCCACTCCCACAGCAGGATTGGTGAGACACGGGTCAGGGAGGCTAGGCTGTTGGCCAGAGGCTCCAAAACCACGATGTGACCTACCACGAAACGGCGTTGGTGTCAGTCGACAATGAGGTTGCCGCGTGAGTGGCTGAGTCTGCGACGGTCTGGATATCCGGGACCTGGGACAGGTGGAGGCAGGAGAAAGGCAATATTCTAGCTTCCCCATGTGAATCTCATGACCGCGTCTCATTCGTAGAGGTGGATAAGGGATCTTCACGCGGTTAATTTAACCAAGCGAGAGTGTTTTGCACTACGAGATCAAGCACCAAACTGCCAGTTGCTTGTGCTCGTCTTCGCCCTCGTGGTCGTGTTCCCCGTCGATGTTATCTCAATTGTACTCGGTAGTTCCCCATTGCAAAGCTCTTCAGACCCTCCAATATAACATTTTGCATCAAAACAAGGTCGTCTTGGTGGATTATTGTGTTGTAAGGAGTTGTCGTGTCGTCGCGTAAATTGCAGGGCCACGGAGTAAACGGCCACAAGGCCAAGCTTCAATCGGTTGCTTGCTCATCTGTCTTATGGTTAGTGAGAGCTGCTCCACTACAAGGGAAACGATCTCGCCTCGCGTCGATTGCGCAGGATTGGATGCCACGATTGGAGCACGCCACCGATTGAAGTCCCGGATTAGGCATGTCCCTAGAGGCTGTGTACAAAGTTCTCGTACTGCGCACTGTGAATCCCGGAAACCCACGCAACGGCAGAAACAAACATCTGAGTGCGCGAAGATTCAGCTGCGAAGCAGAGGCTGAGGTATAGAAAGAGGGAAAAGATCGCCACAACATGACAGTTAAACTTCAAGTCGAGACCCTGCGCCCCCAGAAGATAGCACCAGAGATGGCAAGCAGATGCGAAAACATGCGGCCATGCGAGTAGAGCGGATGTCGTGCAGGACATTTGCTGAAGTCAAAGAGTATTCGATAGGCGGGTGCCATGACAGATATGGGGCTCATTGAGTCATTGTGCAAATGATCGATGGGAACCCAGTTTGCCAGGCCGTCTGGCTGTCTCAAAGCAAACAAAATGCGTGTGACCAGTGAATGCTCCCTTTGGGGTCATGCAAACAAAGAGTCACGAATCACCTGCACCGTTCAGACTGTGCCCACGTCTTTCGGATCTTGAGCTCGATTGTCGACTCTGTATCTTGGATATTGTTTTCATGTCCCGTCCACCGTCTGTCATTATTGCGGCGCCCCTTTCTCACGTCAACGCATACAGGTCAATTTCCATTCCAATGTGCCTCGTATCGTTCTAACCAGGGCTCTCTCGTCGACACTTTACTAAAGCCCAATCATTCCATCATGCACATAGAATCCCTCGCCGAACCTAGCCAGACTCCGCGCTCCAAGAACCAAATCTCCAAACTCCTTCGGCATCATCCAGATACCAACACAGGGGCAGGTTGCTTCCTGCCCTCAGCAAGCGATATTAAATCCACATCACACTGCAGACCCCATCGATCCGCAAATCCCTCACACACCTCCTGACATGTCCGTGCCGCCTGTCTCTCCCGACACCTTCGATCCCAATCCCCTGCTTGTATTAACAGAATGCTGTTCTCCACCAGCTCTTCCTCGAGTGACATGTCCTCCACCATGTCACGGACCGACTTGAGCTTCCTGGTTGCAGCACTGGCAGCGAGCCGCGACTCTTGAAGCAGATCGGTCAGCGAGCGCAGGGTGTGGGTGAGTTCGTCGGTCTGCGATGCCAGGATTTGGAGTGAGAGCAGTGGGTTCTGTGGGCGAAGGAAAGGGAGCGTTGCGGATAAGCTCGTGATGTCGTCTAGGAGTAAGTCGACCATCTCCTCTGGTACTTGCCATAGAGTCCCTCCGTACATCAGGGAGTGCGACTGCGAGAACAGATCTCGCGTCTTGTGTGTTCGGTGAGTCGCCATCGACGTATATGCTGTGATCAACTGAGTGACCCCGTACTCAATGTTGGCCTGCGGACCAAGATCCTTAAGCCCATGGATGACTCGCCGGACAGTACCACCACCCTCACTGACGGCGTCTTCGGGGTTGACGCACATGCGTGTCAAGTTCTCGATGTCGCGGATTCTTTTGCGTAGTATTGGTGGGATGGCATCGTCTTCCTCGTCTGCCTCTGAATCCGGTCCATAATCTGAGCCGTCGTAAGCAGACTCGTGTCTCTGATGTCCAGGCTTTTTGTTCTCCCGAGGTTGTGAATTCCGTCGAGACGGGGGGACGCGTAGTGTGGAAGCCGACCCATCATATTGACCATGCGGGCTCTGTACGACCATCCCTAAGCCAAAATCATGCATGTCGTTCACCTCGTACGGGCTTCGCATGTCGCGGACCATCGACGAGTCTTGGTCCACCTCGCCTTCTCTTAAACCCTCGAGAAAGTTGGAGTGGCCTTCGCCCTCCTCTTCGTCGTCCCAAGCCTGCTCTAGCTCGTCGGCCAAGTTCCCAAGCCCGTTGCCGTCACCGTACGGCTCTATACTTCTGTTACTGTTTATGCTTGTCCGGCTCGGCCTGCGCTGTTGGGAGAATGACGGAGGTCTGGATGACTTGGAGGACATGGGGCGAGGTGTCACCGGGGACCGAGGCTGGTATGAAGTCTGCGACGTCCGCGATGACCTCCTCGAGTACGCCGTGCCATTGGTGGTCCCGCTGGTATAGGGACTTGGAGATGCTGCGTCTTGGGATTGTATTTCGACGCCGGAAAGTCGCAGCGACCTGCGCTTTCGCGAGGGCGTTGTCGGGGAGGTTGGTGGAGATAGGGCGGTCATCCTGCCTTTCCGCGTGTTTAGGCCTGCAAAGGTCGAATATGGGTGACTGCAAGGTTGTCTATGCTCGTCTAAACGAAGAAAGCTGTATCATAGAATTGAAAGCATGTTCTCGATGCTCTAATTGTGTGTGGTGAAAGTACTTGCTGTTCGGACAACTGTGTACCAAAGCAAAGTCAAGGTCGACCCGACCGTATTATTTTGGCCCGCGAACCGGCGGGCTTGTTGGAGAGCATCTCGCGGGACGGCGCGTTTCGTCGGAGTCACAGATTCCTCCCCACAATCACCAACAAAGTCCTCGAGAAAATTGATGCTTCGCACCCGTGACCCTCTGCTCGACCAGACAACAATGTTCCTTGCAACAAAGGAATAAATTGCCATGCCGACCATCCGCAGAGTCCAGCCGTCGGACTTGTTCCATCTGAACCTGTGCAACCTCGACCCGTACACGGAAAACTATGACCTGAACTTCTATCTGACATATCTGATGAGATGGCCTTCGCTGTTCCAATGCATCGAAGAGCACGGCCAAATTGTCGGCTATATCATCGGCAAAGTAGAGTCGTCGCCTGCTCATTTGAAGTAAGACACCGTCTTCCCTTGCGAGCCCAACAAAGAGTCCCTGACAGATATTTCTTGCAGAGGAACACCACATTACTTACCGTGGCATGGTCACATCACGGCCCTGTCCATAGCACCACAATATCGGCGGTTAGGGTATGGGAAACTCCTCAGCGAGTCGCTTGAGAAGGCCTGCAACCAACAGGACGCCTGGTTCGTCGACCTCTTTGTTCGGAGGAGCAACAAAAACGCCATCAAAATGTATCAGAGCATGGGCTACTCGACGTACCGCACTGTGGTCAGGTATTACTCGGATGATCCGACTGGAGTCTCGAAGGACGGAGAGGATGCGCTAGACATGAGAAAGCCTCTTGATAGAGACAAGGACCGAGTCCATGTCAGGGAGAACGGGGAGAGTTTCAAGGTCGATCCGGAGGACGTCTTTTGAGGTGCTGGCACAATGATGAACGACCAAGACAACAAGAGATGAATGATGAACGACGGCCAAGTGTCGAAAACGACTACGATTACCATTCCCATATTTTGATGCTCCCCGTACTGCCGCACCCATTCTCCGCTCCCCTGCACCTCTTGCGGTCAGTATTACTCTTCTCCGCCAAGGTTCCTCCCCAGGTCTCCACTCACAAAAATCACAGGGATATATGTTATGTCTGCGCAAATTTGGTCAACATATAAACCCAGAAGTGGGCAAACAGCGATATAAAGAGACCTTCATAAAAGCTACCACTTCGAGTCCAGGGGATATGTGTCCGAGATAAAAAGGATTCACATTCTATCGGGTTTGGCGGGCGGGGCCTTCCCCCCTCGGTTGATGGATGGTATGAGCTTCGCTGTTGCCAATAGGTAGCAGAAGGTCTCAGGCCATATCATCCATCAACCCTTCCACGGTTGCCCCCCTATGGGCACTGTAGCTTCAACTGGGGGCTACAGTGCCCATAGGGGACTACCGTGGGAGACAACTGGTGAACCCTCCAAGGAGAGGGACCAGTTGGGAGGGGGGAAGGTAAGATAGACGCCAGACCTAGGGAATTTGAATCTTTTTGCCATTTGAAATGACTGGGTGTCATTTTTTGTTTTTGTTTTTTTGAATTTCTTCGACTAGTGGGATGTATACACCGTGTATAGCTAAATGAAGTAGTTTTACGTGTATTTCCCCTACCCTTCCTGTATCTTCCCTAAACCCACCCCTTCACTCTTCCCCGGATTCCTCTCCAAATCATTCGGTCCGAAACTCATCGGTAACAGCTCCCCAATGGTCATACGCACCACCTCTCCCTCCACCCCGTCCTTACCGTACATGTAGATCGGCAAGTCCCGCGAGGTGGCGAACTCGTTGATAAACTGTCGACACATGCCGCAGGGGGAGGCCGGCGGGAAGATGTCCGTGGCGACCCCGATGGCGCGGATGACGGGCATGTCTGGACGGGGCATCGAGGCCACGATTGGGGCGATGGCGCATCGCTCCGCGCAGATGCCCACAGGGGTGGCAGCGACTTCGACGTTGGCGCCCGTGTGGAATGTCCCGTCCGAGAGGAGAACAGAGGCGCCGACACGGAAGTTGGAGTACGGGCCTAAGAAGAAGATGGGTGGCAGAGTCAACACATGATCCATACTGGGCAAAGGTAGGGTAGAGGGCTGATGGCCGGAGAAACAGCGGCCGGGCAAGATTCTCTTCATTCAGCCCAAAAGTAGGCCATTTTTCTTCTCTTCTTCAGGGAACAGGTAGGTCAGAGCCGACGGAGCGCGCAGCAAAGCAGTGCTTAGGCCTTTCTTCGCTCTGATTCTTTGGTTTGTGTTGTCACTTACAGTATGCTTTTGCCTTGGCCCCAATTGCCAAGTCGGCCAGCTTGTTCAATTCATCCTCCGATAAGGGCGCGAGAGTGTTGTTCGCCATATTAGTGACACTTATGGTCTTGATATCGTGTATTGGATTTGCCTCTCAGAGTGTGACACAGCGGAAAGAGTGTATTAACTTAATATTTTACAGAGTTGTGGAGGATAAAATGGTACGAGGTCGGGAATGGCAGCCTTGCCAAGAGTTTTGAGGATTCCGCAGCCTTGCGGACCAGGAGTCCAGAGGGAGTTTCTGTCGCTATATCAGCTCCTACAACCTCTCGATCCTAGCCACATGGGTCCGTCACGACCAGTTCAGTTGCTAGCTGCTAGCTGCTAAATGCGCAGTTCGAGACCCATGTCTTTCCTCAATCGGAGTCATGGGCTTCCTTTTCCGCTTGTCGGCTCAATCAGTGGCAGTAACTTTGGTGTTGGCATCAAAATAATGTCGCTCATGCACTCCCGGATGTACACGAAGCTGTTCCAGGGATTCTCCCACGTGTCAATGACATAATGTGGCAGATCCAACGAAGTCCATCCAACCACTCCCCGCAATCGGGCCTGCAACGCGAGTGTTGTCTTGCCGAATCGGTTGGGGTCTGATCCGTCCATTCTATATTTAGTCGCGAGCAGATCAAGAAGCATCAATTTCTCGTCTTTCGTCGGTTTATAAACCACACCACCAGCTTTTGAGGCCTTTTGCGGCGCGTCATTGGGAGCGTCGACACCTGGAGCCACCACCACCGTCACGAGATTGTACTCGGGTGAGAGACGGTTGATTGCTTTCTGGACCCGATAATCTTGATCTGGCGTCGTGGCGCCGTTGGAATCGGCGCCGAAGACATCCCCACCTGTGTCTACTATGAGAACAGTTTCTATTGGACGCCGAGCCTGATCCAGCACAGCATGAAATTGATCGGTAAGATCGGCCTTGTCGTCCTCGGAGATCTGAGACCTAGATTCGCCCTGGTCGAGGACCATAAATATCTGGGAATGATAGGGGAGGGGAATGGCTTCGAGATCGCGGCCCTCGGCGGTAGTGTCATTTTTCACTCGAAACGTTCCAGCGACAGGTCGCCCGTGCGCTTCCACTGCTCCACCGTGATTGTATACCTCACGCTTGATCCCCAACTTTGACCCCTTTTTGCCCTGAGATCCCGTCGCCCAGGTTCGAGTCGAGACCAAAAGATCCATTTGCTTCTTATGCTGTCGCAATAGGTGCCCCAGCAAACTTGCACTAATGATATCCGAGCCTCCGCCCCCACCGATACCGGCATACTCATGGCTAGGCCACTGCTCACCGGGTAACAGATCGGAAAGAGAATGCAACGGTGACAGGTTGTCAAAGGACATGGGATGGACAGGCTTCCACATGGCCCGTAGTGGCGCCACATCATCAAAAGTGGTTTCCAGCAATATTTGGTCGTCAACAACCTCCTTATGCAAACCAATTTGATCAGCAAGAAGTCGTAGATCAACACACGGATTTCGTCTGAACCCCTCGTAAAGGATTTCACCTTTCCGGGCAGCGGCGATCTCCCGACACAAAGCAACATGGCATTCATCGTAAACCCGAGCCAGGGTGAAAAGAGCTAGTTTGAGTGATAACCGACGGAGGGCTTTCATCAGTTGATCCTCGCCAAGAAGTCGACATAGCGGTCGAGCAGTTGTTGGATGAACGGTGTTGATATACTGTCGCCGCAGGACTGTGCGCACATTTCGAGATCCGGTGGCGTAGACTCGCTCTACGTCGTCCGCGAGATGCTGGAGACGAGCCGCAAGGTTGGATATGAGGGTGTGGTCGACATCGTCGGCAGCTTGCACCATGGCCGTTCATCGGACCAATCTAAGACGAAGAGATGCGAAACCGGTGGATTAGAGGAGAAATTCGGACGCAGGTGGCTTCCACAATGTAATGTGAAGTGCTTTTAGTATGCGACGAAGAGGAGAGAGACAATGAAGTCCAAACGCGACATGTACGAGGTAAAGGTGAAGGGAATCGGCGGTGCTAAGCCACAAAACGGGAGGGATGACTACTCCACGCATTAGACGGGGGCAAAGGGGGCCATGAGGGCCATCACTTTCCCATGGTGTGTGAAGGGTTGCGAAAGGGGGGGGAGGCCAGGCTCGGAAAACGCAGGCTCGTGACTGGCTGAGTGGCTTAAATGCGCCGAAGTTCCTTGCAGGGCTTTTGGTCAAGTTGTCACAGAGGTCGGAGTGGCTGCCTATCTGACCTCTTGGAGTCATTTAAAATCGCCTGCCTGTCAACAAATTGGCCATCGTACAAGAAGAGGTTGAGGTGCCCGATTGACGAAATGGTGTTTTCTTTTTCCTGGGAGGGTTGGACAGGTCTGTCTGAGTAGCTGAGATGACAGTATTAGCATGAGAGCTAGGGAGACCAGGAATAAGCAAACTGCGGCCTCCATCCAGCTGACTCTCACAACAACTCTGAACGAAGGATGAAGGGTTTAATGCCTTGTCAGACAGAGACCGGAAACTTGCCGCTGCTTTTTCCGCCGTTGTGTCATGTGCGTGCGACCGTTCCAGCGGCAAGCGGCTAGTGCCGTCTTGGCTAAACTGGGTCTTGGCAGACTTGTCAGGGAACTTTGGTCAGCCGCATCTCGAACCTCATTTCTTCCCATCTCTAACCCCTCCTCTTGTCTCGTGCTACTTACCTATTGAGTTCGACGCCCTCAACGGCCCTTTGGTATTCAAATTGTTCTTCCGTGCGATATAGCCTCGTGTGGAAACTAAGCCCGCTGAGCCTCCTTTGGATTTGTCTTTCTGATTTAGTGCTCGATCCGCCCTTCTCGACCTTTTGCCTCCCCCATCAACTCTATGACTCCGCAATCGTGCACAACTAGCAATTTCTGAATTGATGGCATCTCCTGGTAGAGACCAGAGGCGCGCTCCCTCGGGAGCTGACTGGGAGAGGTTTCGACCGGTCTTCACTCACCTGTACCTCGAAGACAATCGTCCTCTGCCTGAGGTTATGAAGATCATGAGGGAGCGCCATGGATTATGGGCAAGGTGAGCTCCGGCCCCAGACAGTGTCATTCTGGTACTAAACGTAGTCCCTCAGTGAGAAGATGTATAAGAACAAGATCAAATCATGGGGTTTGCGAAAGTACCTCAAGGAGGGCGAGGCTAAGCAGATCATGGAGGGGGAGGTTCCGACAACCAGCAGAGACTTGGATCTGGATTCCCTGAAGAGGAAAGCTGAACGTGCGTTGAAGCGGAAACGGAGTCGCAAATCATCCCAGCCACAAGCTTCTCCTTTTGCTTCAGAGTTATCACCGACAGCCTCGTCGCCTCCACCTTCTCCAGCTTCCGAAGCGGTAGTGCCATATTCAAAGCCAACAGAAGCACTACAGACTATTGTCGTTCCGTCGCCCGAGGGATTTCGTATTGCGAGTGTCGCCGAGCAATTCCTGTTCAACCTACGTGGCTGGACACATGATGCATTTGTCCACGGTGATTGGGATGCTATGTCTTCTACCCAGCATAACCGAGGGCGCCAGGCATCGCGGCTCCTATCATCGAGTCTAACCGCAGGGATCAATCTTTTTGACAATGGGAAGCAGGACCTCGCTTGGGCACAGTGGGGAAAGGCCTTTGCAGGTTTCCAGAATTCCGAATTGTTCAAGTCGTGGTATTACGAGATACCGATGGCCTTACTTTTCGAAGTGGGTCGGGTGGCTTTCAGTGGCCACCGGCAGCTTGCCGAGTTGCTCTTGAAAAGTGTCAAACGATGGGCGCATACATTTTTGGATCCAAAAGATTCCCGCCATGCCCTCTTCAGCGTCTTCGGCGAACTTGAGGTTGAACAGCTACGAGACCTATATACCCGTGCTGCCCGCTCTATGTACGACGGTCTCGAGACGCGAATCGACAAGCGTAACAAGCTCTTGTACGAGGTTCGACTTAATCGAGCTCTGGACCTGCTATGGTACGATCCAGACACAGATCTGACAGAATGGCTACCACAGATCTCAGAAGTTGATGCCGTGTCTCCTGGGCTTTCTGTCTACTTTATGCTCCTGCAAGCTTACAGACTTGTCGCCCAGGATCAATATGATGAAGCCGAAGAGATCTGTTCCCAAGTCCAACGGAGATTGACGACCTTGCGAGAGATTCCAGGAAGCATAGATCTCTGGCGGGTAGGACTTGCTTATCGCAGACTTGGGCGACAACAACATGCCAAAGGGCGCTATGCAGATGCACGCCGAAGTTTCAACACAGCACTAAAATATGTGCAGAACAACAACGAGCTGTCAAAATCCGTTCTGATTGAGATCTGCCAGAGACAGCAAAGCATGGCAAACATGATGCAAGACACCGAGGATGTTTTCTTCTGGACCAGAATGCTTGAGTCGTTGGAGCAGGATACCAAAGCACAAGTAATCGAGGAACTTGACGTATCAAAGGACGACGACGACGACGACACCGAAAACGAAAAGCTCTTGGTGAAACGGAGGCGAATATCACCTAATCCCAGCCGGAGTTCCACGCCTGCCCGCCGGGGCACCTGGTGACATTGACGTTGAAAGGGCTCCCGAAGCACAACATCTTTCCTCGACTTTGAGGTTTTATGATGACCACGATTTAATGAAGAGACGATTTCTACCTCGTTCGAACGTTGAGCGATTTTTGAAGGAGTTTGGTTTTCGAAAAAGAATGTGAGCGTCAATTGGCAGTCTGTACCCGCGCGGTTTCTCCCATCATCCCATGTGCTTGATATATTTATCTATCTCATTTTCAAGGAGGACAGAACCTTGGGCACCAAAGTCTGGAAGTGGTTTTGCCAACTTTTTGGCACAGTTGGGAACAGAGCAGGCCACATTATTAACAACAGTGTTCCGACCTTCGAAGTATGAGTTGCGTATCTGGTGTAGTTATACATACATGTGTTTCTGAGTGAGAGGACTCCAGCGTTTTATGAAATTCGAGAAGGAACTTTACATAGCCTTGTAGTCATCCCAGTTCTCTCACCAATGATGGGTTTGTTCTCTTCAGCTTCCGTCCACTAATGGTTCTCTTGAGCACCTGCTGCGCTACTGTGCTTGCCCAATCCTAGGATGGCGAATTCCCTTCCCTTGCCCTTGTGTGGGACGGGCTTTCCAGTTAGCCTGGTTCTGAGTGGCGATTTTTCCGAGGTCCGGATCCCCGACAGTGCTGTACAATTTTGAGAGGCGATGGTTGGAACATCAAAAGGGCCACCGCCTCGGACTGCTGCCTGAAGCATATACATTGTGTTGTACAGTCATTCAACTGCCTGCCCGAATACAGCATCGCGTTTCAAGGAAGTGGGCGAAGTGCCGGTCGTATGTATCTTTTTCGGCATTGAATCCCAATTGGTTTTCTCGAAAACCTGATCAACTCAAAGTCCATTGTCTCTTCACGTCTCTTCATTCGTCGTGTCGGGCTTCTTCTTCCTGCTGGACAGGATCTCGTCGACGACGCCCATCTCCAGGGCCTCCTCGGCGCTCAAAAAGTAATCGCGCTCCATCATCTTCTCGATCTCGTCGACTGTCATCTTTTTCTTCCCCGTCAAGTGGCGCTCGTAGATGCCGTTCAGCTGCGCGCGTATCCGCAGGATCTCCTTTGCGTGGATGGCAATGTCCGCCGCGGTGCCGTAGTGGCCACCGCTGGGCTGGTGGAGCATGATGCTCGAATGGGGGAGGCAGTAGCGCTTGCCCGCGGCGCCGCCGGCGAGGAGCAGGCTGCCCATCGAGGCGGCCTGGCCGAGCGCGAGCGTCGACACTTCGGGGACGATGTAGTTCATGCAGTCGTAGATGGAGAGTCCGGCCGTCACGCTCCCGCCGGGCGAGTTGATGTACATGGAGATGGGACGGTCAGATTCGGCCTCGAGGTACAGGAGGGACGCGGTGACGGTGGCAGCCATGCGGTCGTCGACTTCGCCGTAGACAGCGACGATGCGCTCCTTGAGTAGCCGCGAGAAAAGGTCCGTCGTGTGCGTCAGGCCCGCAACTGTCTCGGTGCTGTATAGACACCAACGAGTAACGGACTCCATGTCAGCTTCATTTCCCTCTTCTAGGAAGGGCTCCCCGAAGGAGAAAGGGCCAAAAACAACACTCACACAAAAGGAACAGGCAGCCAGGATCGCGAAGGTGTCGATCTCGAATATTGTCGTCTCTGCGTCGTCGGGATTTGCAGAGCGCCGGCACCACTGATAATGCATCCCGCCCGCGCGCTCACCCGTGCAGACAGCTGGGGCGCTGCCCGGAGAAGATGGCGCATCCTGTTGTCGCAGCGCAGTCAATTGAAGGGCGCTGTCGAAGAAAGGCAAAGTAGAGGGTTGGGGGGTTTGGCTTGGGCTTTTTGGACGATTGATTTTCCCCGAGACGTTGCACTTGCACCACCTCGCGCAAGGCTGAGCACGGCGGAGCACTCGACGAAACGGGACACAAGGCTGCAGGCAGAAAAGCGATCCGATTCTTCACATTTCCCATTTGTGCTATGAACAGGAGCGACAAGGGAAGTAGATATCCGTGTCTAACCGAGCCTTATTAGGTTCTACAGATCAAGGTACTTTTTCTCAATGCTCTGTACAGTTCTTAGTCCACGCCCTGTAAGAGAGAATTCTATAGCGGAACGGACAAGGCCGATAAATATGGTGTCATAGGAACCCCGTTGACCCTGATGCTGCTTGTTTGATTGTGCTGTGACTTTGACGAGTATAGAGCCTTGCTTTGCTGCATGATTTTCGAGGACTGTCTCATCCGGGGGTCGAATTCATGACTGGGCAGCGAGGCAAGTCATGTAACAGCTCTCGCCATATATCGCAACCTTTTTGAGACGGAGCGCTGTCTTGATTTCTGCCCCCTCGCTTTCTTCCACTTCAATATTGTGGAGTGCAAATAAGAGGTGAATGAGAAATGGTCGTTCGGGTGTGTCGCCATGGAATGACTGTCTCTGCTCAGATAGCTCAACCACCCCATCATGCGTACCTTCCAGAGTCGCAACCATGACCCCTGAATACTATTGAGCTTTATGACCGGCAGAGATGAGTGATGGCCTGGGAGGTGATCGTGCCGCAGCATGCACCGAAAATCTCCTCGAGGATATGATTGAATACCGCTCAACAACGACTAGCCAGGCTCTGGACGCTCCGAACAAATTGACATCTTCCCCGTTGGGAGCCGGCGCCTTCAACCCGCCCTTGCCCTCGCAGCGGCGAGTCTCAAGAATGCGGCGACGCTTGCACGAGCTTGAGCATTTTCAAGGGCAGTAGGCGAAGCCACAGGAATTGGTCTTCTGAGTAGCGCCTTGATGCCCTTCTTCAAATCCAGTAAAATTACATCGTCGTCATCTTGTGTCGATTCTGGTTGTTTCTGGTGGGCTGGAACGTCTTCCCCCCTCCCATCGGGCAAGAGGCTTTGCAGCTCGATCCCGTCCTCTGACTCTTCCACTTGAGCATGAGCACGTGACCTCAACTGCCCGGCTTCTTCGGACTCCAGGTCCTGCGGCTGTGACTCTTCCCGTGCGACAGCATCTCCAGAGGCAATTTGTCTCTCATGCCCGGCCACGAGCATAACCAATTGCAGAGAGAAGAGTATCAAGTCCAATATCAGCACAGATGTCCGCGATCTTGGGACTTCACCGACGAAGTCCACGATAATGCCTCCATGGAGTCGCTTGATCCCCGACCTGCTCTGTAGGAGATGTGTCACGACACAGATGAGGTTTACCACGATAACAGGTGTGATAGCCGCCGGCCGATGCTGAATGTGGACCACTTGGTTCAACGCGCGCAGGACAAGGAGGAATGTAAGATTGTCGCATACATAGAGGAGACCCAGGTGGACAAAAATCAAGGAGTCCAGCAAGCGGAGGAGCGAATCGAGATAGTGTTTCTTTTGATCTGGAATCTCGAGCCTGCGTTCCAGGGTGAGCGAAGGGACGAAAGAACCGTCATTCTCGGTCGTATTATTCATTCCCAAACCTGTGGAAGAGAATGATGGAGACGCCAAAGTATCATTGTCGCGATCGTATGAGGGCTCTCTGTGATGAAGAAGCTCTCATATCTCAGGAATGGGACGTTGCAAGTTGGTTAGTTGTCGCTATTGGACTGTCACGACTGCGCAGTTTCACTATTGCTGGAGCGACTTGCTTGACCCCAGTTCCGTACCTGGCTGTAAGTCATGCCGCTCTATGAGTATTTGGGGTCATCCCGCATTGGGCGGGTTCCCACTGTGATCCCAAGCCCAGTATGGAGTCTTTGACTGGCTGCTTTAGTACTATTACCACCCTCCCTGTTCCCCTCCACTTTACCGTGCTTCATGTAATTGAGAATTGCTTCAGCTTACTCATCGAGACTACCTAGATTGCTTGAGAGATTCCGAAATGGAGGAGCCATATCTGGCCAGCTATGTACAGATGTACCTGTCTCACCGAGTAAATAGCCTCTCACGTGTCTCCAATATTGCCAAATTGCCAAGCACCACTGGAACCATGGAATATTGTTGTTCCGTCGCTGTCCGAAGGTCAACCACAGCCATGTTTCCAACCTCAATATGGCTTGCCAACTTGCACACAAAGTTCCTCCATCACGACACGTCCAGCTCCATGCACAATGCGCAGCACGACCAGCTGCTCGAATATTCAAGAATATCTTGCTCCATATCGTCCAAAGGCTCTGCCGTTGCCATCGTAGCCCTGCTCCAAAATCAAACGTCACGTCAGCCTCTTAACGCAACCCCTCAAACTGTTCAACTCTCTGAAACAGCCCATCTGAGGCAAAGATCTTCAAAGATCTTCTGTGCCGGTTGCGTCCGTAGTCGTCAAGGTCATTGATCGAGCAATCCCCTCATTTATCCTCATCCTTTCGAATGAGACCATGCTCCCACGCCGGAGCCGGTGTGTATGTAATAGTGGTTGTTCCCACCTTTGTCCTTCCGATCTTCGCTACAGCTTCGAGAACGCCCTTGGAACTTGACATGGTGAGTTCAATATCCACATCAATGGCAATGTAGCCGGGATAGGTTTTCAAACCAGTCCTGGCTTCTGCGCGTTTGCGGCGTGCAATGTTGGTAATATCCACTCGGATCACGCCTATCTCCTCGACTGCTACACTGTGTCAGCTTCTTTTCAACGATAATAGAGGCAACTCACCAGGATCGTCCACCCGAGATGGAGCGATATCTTCTGCACACCTATACAGAACCTGATCGATCACCGGCCCTTTGACCTCGGCACGCGCGTTTTCCAGAACATAATAGCATCTCACTCTCGCCTTCATATCAGGCTTCAGCTTCTGGCCCTATTTCTGCGGTTAGCATATTCGGAGGCCGGAATATCTTGCTCACCTTTTTGACTATCCATTCCATCTGGTTTTTGGCCCTCAACCCACGCTCTGGGCACTCGAACCTATCTTCAGGCCTATGTTTGGCTTCGTCCCACGCGCGGTGAATTTGTGTGCCAATAAACTCCCGTGATCGTCGGCTCACAATAGGCGAGCATCCCTGGGCGGCGAGCACCGCTCCTCGAACCACAGCCGTCAATGGCTGACGAGGAGCCAAAACTTTGACGGAACCATCCTCGAACAAGTTGCCGACAAAGGCATTGACCTGGTTGAAGATATGCGGGTTACAACTAAGCCCCCCACACATTGCGATGATCTGTCGCATATTAGCCCGCATGACTGTCTAACCATTTCGCAACTTACTCGAAGAGAAGTAGCCGGCCTGGCCTTTGCGATTCGACGGGCTTGTCCACGGATTATCTCGAATATTTTCTGGATCACAGGTTCGAACATATGATGCAAATCGGCACTATTTTCTGTCAGCAGGTCGATTGATCGAGACAATAGCTGACAGGAGAGGAAGTCAGGGAGAAAATACCTTGTGATCTTCGCAGCCAGGTCCATGAAATCATAGCGATTCCGAATGTTCTCGTCCTGATCATCCAGTTTCCTCATATTGAGGCGGAGCCAGAGATCTTTGTTCTCAGTCTGGCCATCATACTTTTTCTTGTGTGTTTCAAAGTCCTGCATGAAGTGACTGGTCGCTGCTACCTTGCTGATTGGGAGTCCGCTGAATGCGACGCCGAAGTGTTCTTGCATCAGGGCATGGAGAGCCCGGTCGATGCTTGTTCCCCCTATCTTCGCACCTGAATTGGATGTCAGCAACGACCCCTTGGGCATCAGTCGGCAATACCACCTTCGCCAGCACAAGCCTCCTCTAGCTGCAGAGGCTTGGAAGAGGTTATTTTGTACGAAGCACTGTCGATTGTGCCTCCCCCACAGTCTATCACCATGACACACACTCCCTCCTACATTCTTGTCAGATAATACTCGAGTCGAAATCCATGAGACCGCACTTACCTCCAACTGATCTGCATCGGAAGATTTTTCCAGCGATTTAATCACATCCAGAGCAGCTGCTTCGCTCTCATCGATAATGATAATCTCGTCACGCTTACCCTCCCCAAATCCGGCTTTAATCGCCGCCTGATGAGTGGCTTCCCGAGCCGCTGGCGACCATGTGGTCGGAACAGGAACGCAGATGCGTTTCCGGGCATGCTTTATGGCTGTCTCGAGGATGGTATTGTCCAAACGTTGAAGCCAATATTTTCGGAGGTTGGAGACAAAGTCCTCGATAACCTCGGATGCAGTCTTCCCATCAGGTATGTGCATGAGACCGTCTCCAATGGCCTGCTGAAGCAGGGGATCGTCGAAATCTTCCTTGTTCGTGTTTTCGTCAAGTCGGAGCTTCGGCCAGTTGCAAATCTGCATTCCGCTCTCCACCTGAAAGCCCCATTTATCTGTCCTGAAGTCATTTTCCGCGGCATAAGCCATTCTTGTTGGCACCTTCACAACAACGTGGCCTTCATAGCTGTCCAGAACGCAAATCTCCTCTGGTGAAGCGATGCTTGCCGCATACGCAATGGCTGGGATCTTTAGCACACAAAGATCAAACAACCCATTGGACACATACCTGAAGCCGTCGTTCCAATGTCCAGTCCTACACTCAAGAATTCCTCAGTCTTTTTGGGCTTATCGGAGTCTCCTGGCGTTCGCTGGGTTTTTGCTGTCTTCTTTTTGGGACGGGCTTGGTCTCCACCACAGGTCAGACCGGTTCAAGATCTGCTCGATATCACACTGACCTTCACGTTTCCTCTTCGAAGTTGGTGTCCTAGTGGGAGCCTGAACTTTACCTCTCCCTGGGTTTGAGTTTGATGTCAGTTGATAGGAGTACAAACAATGCCCGATTGACATACGGTCTCGGATCCCCAAGGGTTTGTATGCTGGCGCCATGTTGGTGGAACCAAATGCTGGCCTAGGGATGATGAGATAGCACAAAGTGATCTGAGATATGGGCGCTTGTGGGAGGTAAGTTATCGGATAATGAAGCTACTCCAGAGCAAAGAGAGTACGACGATGCACGAAGAAAAGGGGATTGGAGAGGAAGGAGAATTGGTTTTATATGTTAGAGATGAGCCACTTTCACATGCTTCGAAAGGCTTACCTCAAGATGGAATTGTCTATCGCTCAGATGAGGATTCTATCTCTCCTCAGATCAACTCACAATCACACTGCCGGAAGCACATCTCTCACTATACCTTGATCCTGACTTACACTAGCATCTACTTTGTTATCTCTCTCTTTACCGGACAGCAGAGGTAATCTGTTACAAACGTGCCAGGTCGCTTTCACTCTTCTGTCATCACAACACAATTAGCAACACTTCAGCACACATCGGTATTCGAAATGACTATGGCACCTGCAAAGAGTGGTGGCGATCTGGAAGTCGAGATACCGAGCCGAATGCAAGAAACATCGTCGGCATCGCTGACTGCTGGCACGACTTCCGCAACAATGACGCTTCGTTCCCAGGACAAAACGGGAAGTAGAGACCCTCCTCCACCGGGGAAATCAGGCTCCGTGGTTAACAACACTGCTGGGTCAGACGACAACGACTTCAGTGATAGCCATGGACCAGACCCCGACTACGGAAAACCCGCACCACCCAGAAAGAAACAGACAACTTCAGGATGCAAGAACAAACCAGGCGCCAAAGGAGCTGTAAATTCTGCAAAACCAGCCACAGGCCGTGCGACCAAGGGGAATCGAGGAAAGAAACAGGATCCTCCAAAAGACAAGAAGGAATTGGACCGACGAATGAAAGAAAATCCATCTTCAATACCCTCCTTTGATGGGAGAAATGATACAGCTAGTCCAGAGCGCCAGTGGGAGAAGGAAGTTCGCAGGCAAAAGCAGGAAACGCGGAATTACAAGAGGAAGTTGGAATCAGCGCAAAAGGAGATCAAACAGCTAAACCGACAGGTTGACAGCTACATGAACGATCGGCTGGGGCTTATGTCTAAAGACAAGGAAGAGGTTGAACTGGATCCCGATCTGGAAAACAAATTCAGGGATATATTCCGCGATGTTGGGGTTCTCTCAAGGGCATGGAGCGTTTCAGATTGGCGCGAAGTCGACCGGGCAACAGTGTTGGAGGTCTTCTCAAGCCTCTCGAGCACAATGACGAGACCCTTTGCCACCGAAAAGCTCCTGCTAGCGGTCCAGCACGCGACGATCCCGCCGAGGATAGTCTTGAGTGCATTCATCAACAAGGAGATTTGCGCCGAAACATTTGCCAGGCCTTTTGCACACCTCCAGTTAGGTCTATATGGTCGAGACGTCGATCTGATTGAAGTTATATTAAATGAGGTTATGAATGGTGCCGAGAAGAGTGAGTTTGTGCAGTTTGATATATGTGTCGTCAAACAGCTAACGCAGAACAGAGTCTCCCGATTCCCAGCATAAGATGAGGGTTACAATTCTCCGCGCCATCAGCGATAGTCCAGCAGTGGAAAAACATTGGGTTAAATCTCGAACACAGCAAGCCATGGACTTTGCGCAAAAAGAACGATGCAAGCATATAGCGTCGAGTCTCATCCAAAGAATGGGTATCCTATTTCGAGATGTTACAAATGAGGAGCGAGACGGGAGGGACCATCAAGTTCTTGATGTTGTAGAGAAAGCTATGCGGTTGTCGTGTGTTCTCAACATGCAGTATCCAAACATCCAGTTCGTCTTTCTAAACGACCTGTCCAGGCCAAAATTCACCTGGAAGGACGGTCGATTTCAGCTACACCAAGCTCTCGGCATTGACGAACACGATGAAGATAACCCCAACGAGGCACACGCTCTTGTGGGTCAGCCTCTTGACTTGGTTGTGGCACCGATGGTCGAGAGATACGGGAATAAAGACGGCGAGAGCTACGATACGAAAAACGTCATTCTCCAGGGCACGGTGTGGATTGTGAGGAACAGTAAGTCATCCTCTCATTCGGCAAACGCGGATCCAGACGAAGAAGTGCAACACGACGCGGAAAGCAGAGAGTCCGTCGAATCTTGCGAACCGATGTCAGGAAGCACAGTGCCGCACACCAGCCAAGCAGGTCAACAGAACTCGAGAACGCGGGAGCCTACAGACCTTGCGAAAAAGGCCTATGGTCTCCGCACCGAAACAATGAGAACGTGGAAGGCAGCAGAGGCGGAAGCGCAGAAAGGCTGTCGGCGAAACCGTTCAAAGGGTAGTCAGGAGACGACCAGGAACTTAGAAAAGCAGAAGCACACAACAAAGTGTTCAGCAACTGCTAAGCAGACCGGGGCACCAGTGGACCACGATGTCATTTGTCTCGCCGAGAGAGGAAATGTATCTGAAAGCGCGAAAAAGGACCAGACGCAGCTCCCATCTACCGAGGCGAAGACTCCCCACGAAGATGCTGGCTCGGTTTACGAGGACGAAGCCCAGCCTACTTGTAAATCGCCGGTAATTACCGACCAAGAGCCAGACACTGAAGTTCCAGCTCTCGAACAGGACACTCGGGCCTCTGGAGGGAAAGCAGCAATAGAAAGCCATCCTGAAATTTCAGACGGTAGTCCTGGAGGACCTGACAACTCCGGCTCTCATGCGTCGACCTCGTTACCCATCTCCACACCAGCATCGACCCTTGCACAAGATCCAGCGACACGAGTCCAGTCAAAGAAAGATATACCGGAACCTCATTCCAAGCGTGAGTACGCCGAGTGTGGACTCGAGGAGCGGGTGAGAGACGGGGAACATGCGGAGGATGAGCCGCCCTCGAAAAGACAGGCAAGTCTCCTTGATGCGCTGCCAATGACTTTATTTTGCTCAATGCCCGCCCAGTAGCTAACGAGAACATAGAAAACCACGGCGACGGAAGCAGACGCCGTCATCAGCGTTGTCGTCGGTGAGTCCGGAACGAGCAACACAACCTCTACGGGGGAAGCGGAAGGCAAAACCGTGAAGACACCAGTGGAGGTAAATCATGCCACAGCAAGGGAGAAGACCGTCCAACTGGCACCGCTGGAACAGGATCGACCCAAAGTTGAAGAATCTCAAAAGAGCGGATCATCTCGACCAATTCAAAAAGCAAGACCTCCCAAAAAGACACAGCCTGGCTCTGGCTCAGTCCTGATGGGCACCTTGGCTGAACTTGAGAAACCCCCAAGGTACTAGTTCTGCCAACAGATATCTCCTTGGAGTGATCCCTCACCACCAAAAACTGGGCGACATAGAGCTCTTCCAGTCAATGTTTATCGAATGCCGGCATCGAATCAGCCATGAGGAAACATATCCGGACGAATTTACATCGAATTATCGACACAGGATATCACATTTGGGCGCCAATACTTGGAAACCAGCTACCAGAAAAGAGAAAAAAACAAAAAGATATAGTACGAGAGAACTACACTGCAGACCCAACATGCTTGTGAGGATACATTCCACCATTCCACCATGCGAATCGAAGCGGATCGGACACTCTCAATTCCGTCAATAAATCCGGACTTCAAATCATTGTATTTGTCGAGAGTTCCAGGGTGCCCGGTGGATTTTCCCTGGTGTGGAAACGGGGGAAGAGAACAGAAATGGACAGCAAGGGAGGTTGAGACCAGTCGTTGTCCACGAAATCGGATCACTAGCTGAGGAGACCAATGAATGTAAACGGATCGTCACACTCTGGAGTGTCTGGGCTATTTTGGCACGGTCTGATCATATGGAATCCTGGAAAGCCATGGCTGAGACACAGCGACGATAGGGTGGTGGTCGTGGTGCGCGCAACCGGCTTGTGAAGCGGGTGGAAAGCTGCTTGGTTTTGGCTTGGCTTTGCTTTGCTTTGCTCTGCTCTCCTCGCTCGAAATCTGCTGTGCTTGCTTTGCTATACTGTACTTTTCTTATCCTGGACACATTCTCTGGTTCCTCACTCATGCTGTGGTGGCTGTGTTCAGGAGAGACGGCTAGGGGCTAACTGCTTCCATTCTCGACCATTAGCATTGGGAGAAGGATATCGGACATTAGGCATATCAGTTTGGTGCTTGATTCTTTGATACTCGATACCAAGACACGCAGCGACATTGGACCATGTCCTTCGAAACGAGGGTTTAAAAAGTCGTGTCACATGGCATAAACTCCTTCCCTGTGTATGCCCTCCAAATCGGTGTTTTTTTTTCATTCCCTGCCCAGTCCGTCCATATGCCGGTCCAGTCTGTCTGGGGGAGAACCACCGCAAACGCCGTCGCTGATGCAGGCATAACGAACATCTATCAATATCCGCCTCATACTGTAAACGCCCCCCTCTGTAAACGCTATTGTTCAAGCAGCCAGGACGCCAGCCACTTGACAACTCATGTCGAGTAATGCGAGATGCTCGTCGACGCCGTCAACCAGCTTCTTGTCGAACTCTGAGAAGATGGCCGTCAGCTTGTACTTTTTCCTCATGGCGGCGTCTTCTTTGCCGTTGACAGTCACGTCGTCTTCGCCAAGCACCACGGCTGAATACAGAGAAGAAAGGACCTCATTGGCGGCATACCCGCTGGCGACGATGTCGGTGATTTCGGATGCGATGTTGTTATAGTTTCGGGTGTTGCCCTTTTGCAGGATTTCGATAAGGTTGTCTGTGAGGCTCGGGGGAAATGTACCTGCGATGTCGTTGATGTCGGCGATCTTGATCATGTTGTTTGACGGAGAAGGTTTCGACTTGGCGGCATCGACATCTTCCATTTCTTCGTCTGATTCATCTGCGACCACTCTCTTCTTGTGGCCGTTGGAGGTTGGTATTGAGGCCGAAGCACCAACCAGTCGGGCAGCGCTCTGAAGGAGATTGATGGCGCGTCGAAGATCCCCGTCCGACACTTTCAGAGTCCTCTCAATGACGCCCTCCTCATATTCCACATTTTCCGCCTTGAGAATCGATTCAATCCGCGCGACCGCCTCGGATCCCTCGAGGGCCTTGAACCGAAACTTGGAACACCGCGAGGCGATGGGGTCGATGATTCTCGAGACGTAGTTGCAGCACAGCGCAAATCTGGTGGTTGCGCTGTGAATCTCCATCACCCGCCTCAGCGCCCCTTGCGCATCCTGTGTGAGCTGGTCCGCCTCGTCCAACAAGACGACCTTGAAGTTGGGGCACGGGTACTTCTTGCGGTATTCGTCCGAGAACGGGTGCGTTAGGTGTAGCGACGCGAACTGCTTTACCCGTTCCCTGATCACCGAGAGACCCCGTTCGTCGGAGGCGTTGAGTTCCAGGACGCGCGATTTCATGAGCTCGGGGCCGAACAGTTCTCGGCAGAGGGCGAGGATCGTGGACGTCTTGCCGTTCCCCGGAGGGCCGTAGCAGAGGAGGTGAGGCAGGTTGGAGGCGTTGACCATCCGACGAAGAGTCTCGGTGGCATGTTCCTGGCTCTTGACTTCTTCCAGACTCTTAGGTCGATACTTCTCCGTCCACGGCTGCGCGGCAGGGGGTTGTTCGACGGCCGACTTGGGGCCGGCAGTCTTGGAGCTTGACGCTGCAGCGCGGTTGCGGTCGAAGAAGTTCGCCATCTTGTATTTGCCAAAGGTTGCGATTGGGGTCGTCTGTAGCTGGGTTATTCGATGACGGACACCTCCAAAAGTTGTCGGTGCGGGACGCGTCCCGGGGATGAAGGACGCGTTAAGTGGCTTCTAGCTTGGCAATGTTCTCCCAGGAACGCACGTGATACTAAAGCACATGCGAATCAAGCACTACTTCAAAGTGTTATGAGCCAAAGGACCAGAATATCCGAGCAGATTTCCCCCCCAGGTAATCATTGAAGAATATATCAGGCAAGAGTCCTAGTCTATGCACCTGACAATGTGTGCAGTGGCTTGGCACAAAATAATGTCAACACAATGACACGAGGCTGAAGAATCCAGGAGGTCGTCTTCAGCAGGCAGGGCATAAGAGTTGTCTAAGAAGATACAATAGAGTCTGCACAACACCAAATTCATCATAGCATCAATCATAACTCGTCCCTCACTTGCTCGACGTCAACTTCCATCATCCTCTTCAACGTGTTTCGCGGCTGTTCTTGTTGTGCCTTTCTTTCTTCGTCCGTGATATCGTCTACATCTGTACCTTGGTCTTCCACTATTCTTTCAACTTCCTTGATGATATCCCTCGCTGCTCCTTCGTGTGAATATTGCTGCGGAATCTCTGGTGGTGGCCCTCTTCCACCTCCCCCCTTCGCTGGGAGCTCCATGCTCTTGAAATAAATGCCGGATTTGTGTGTTGGCATTCCCCGCGCATTCATGCCAGGCATTGAGACTGTAAGAGAGGGCACTGGAGCAGGCGATGTTGTGACATCGGATCTGCCTCCCAGTCCCACAGCTCCCATACTTGTCAAAGTGACCCACCACATCATGCGCAAAGGCCACCAAATAAACAACATCAGAGGGCCATAGAGGATTCGTCTGTAGAAGAGCCAGCATATCGTGACAGCAAGTAGATAGAAGGAGGATCTCAGAAACCAAGTGTCTGACTTGTTGCTCCGTACTAACTGGCCAAGAAACCCCCTGCTTGCTTTCAACAAATCCGTGGTTCCCGCATAGCTTTGCGCCAAGCTGTCCAGTGCCTGTTGACTTTCTTCCAAAGTCTGCTGAGCGAACTGTGAGACTGATAGCTCTCCCTCGAGTTGTTGGTGTACTCTCCGCAACGCGATGGTAACGTCTTCTGCTGCCCGGAGGGCCAGTTCGTCCTGCGTCAACTTCTCGTGTGTAGGTCTCCCCCGCGACTGCTGTTTCCCGTCCTGCTTCCGATCCGCAAACAACTGCTCTCTCTCTTTCCGCTTTTCCAAATCTGCAGTCCTCTTTGCTTGAAGTTGTGCTTTTCGAAAACTCGCCCGCGCGCTCTTCAGATCCTCTGTGAGTCGCGATAACAAGTCGGCATTTCTTTCCCGCTCACTTTCTCGGCTCGAGAGGTCTCGCCGATGGTTCGGAATGGCATCATCTTCAAATTCTTGCCTTAAGATTTCTAACCTATCTTCTTGTTTCTTAAGGTCGTCATGGATTTCGGTAGCGAGCTCGAGACGTCGTTCGTCTGGATCGCCGGTAGAATATGAGCTGGCCGAGAACTTGCGGAGTTCTTGGATCTGGGAGGATATCTCTTTGAAGGAGTCTGCCAACGCTTGAAGGCGTTGTGAGAGGGAGAGGGACATCTTTGCACACAATGACAACTAGGGATTCGTGCCTGTTTGAGAGGTTGACATGTATCCAGAAAAGCGATGCATACGGTGCAAACAGAGCAAACAGCTGAAAAACAGGCAGGTCTGCCGAAGGGTTACGGACTAGCGACCTTTTCCGAGAACAATTCCAATGCGCCCATGTCTTTCCTCCAAGAAAACACGCAACAAGCCACCCGTTGATCCGCAAACATGATAACGACATATTTGACCTCGTTAAAGGCGAGATTCAACCCATTCAGTGCATCATCCAAAATTCCTCGGCTGTTCCTCACCCTCCTCCCCGCCGATGCTCACAAAACTCTCAAGATCTCCTCCACTGCACTCCCCCGAAGCTCCTCCGAACCCAGCACCTTGGAACTCGGATTTAAAGACGGCAAAGTGGTGAAATACTCATGGGGTGCCGAGGCGCGGGCTTCTTCGAAGAAGGGATTCGGGGAGAAGGTCACGCTAACCGATATTGTGGAGGAAGTTGACAGGCACGCAAGAGTATTGGCAAGGAAGGAAGAGCTGGCCGGCTGATGAAGGGCCCGATGTCGAAGAATATACAGAACTTTATGAAGCGTATCCTGGGGTGGATGGTCTCGCAGGCGGTCTGTCCTGGAACCAGACCATCGGAGATCGATGGCGCATCTAGCATGGCATTCAAGCTCGCGCCAGCGTACACTCCCTGCTCCTTACAACGTCGAACAAGATACAGCAACCTCGGTCTCGAATGTCACCAGAGCCCAGGAGGGCAGACGGGTGCTCAAGTCAATGCAGGCACTGAGGTATGCGAATATTACCTTTCCCTTGAAGGGACAATCCCGGATATCTTCCTCAACATCAATGGATTTCAGGATTGCGGTGGCGGCGGTGTGAGACGATAACTTTTCGGAAATGGATCAGCATGTATTAGAAAGAAATCTGGGCAATCACAGCTGTGTCCATGTCTATGTTGTTGTATAAATAATTCAGTGACAAAATCCTTGTGAATTGTGTTTCGGAGCGGGAAAAGCATGAAGTGGGATTGTGTCTTCTATACAGGCCAAAGTAGAACACAGAGGTCGTGTTACTCGATGATTCAACGTGTCTTCCGACGAACTATTCGGCCAGGCCTTGTGGTGTCGCCTCGCATTCAGCTCGAGTGAATCTGGCTCTGGTAAGGTCATTCGATAAAGAGCCAAAGCTCCGAATGCCTTTTGGTACTCTACCTCCTCATATGATGGGATGCGAGAGGTATTTCTTGAGCCAAGGGCCGTCAATTTGGTGAACGGAGCATTTCAGAGAATCACAATTCGTCTCGACAGATTTTGCTCCGGGAGCAGATCAAGCGACGTCGGATCTCCCATCACCCCATGCGGAGGCTTTGGATGCCTTGAGACGTTTCCGTGACACCAGGATTTTCTGAATGTCTTGTAGAAACCCAGGCATCGAGCATACACGCCAATTCAGGCGTGGTGCAACGAAAGCGGTGGTCCCATTCTGGGTCAAAAGCGATTCCAGATGTTGAGAATCGGCACCCATCGACGTACACTGTTACTGCCAGCTCACGCTGTTACCGCCAAAGCACCCTGGCCAACTCCATCGAATCCTGCATTCTCTGCTGCGATTTCGCCCTTTTGCTTCTTGTTCCGCTCCTGGTGAATGTGTTCGTTCTCGTCACTTCTTTGTTCCAGGACCCTCTTCTTTTCTTGTTTCTTTAAATGGTTCTCTCGGTTCTCCTGTCTGTGCTGTCGCTTGATATCTGCTTTGGTTGTTTGTGGAGTTCCCAGACCAAGAATGTGATCGATCTCTGCTGCCTTCGCCACCATCTCGGGATCAGAGATCTCCAATAGCAAAATGGCTTCTTGATAGCTTCGCGACTTTTGAACCGGTTGGTATGCGGGATTCTTTCCAGGCATGAGCTGGGACAAGAGAAATTTCGTGTTACCCCATTTGTTCTCGACACTCATCGCAAGCTGCAAATACTCTTTGACCACCTCTCGCCACGGTGCCAATCCACCGTTCTCCTTGCTGCGAAAAACTGATGAGTTGGCTTCGGCGGCTGTGGCGATCATTGCCCCATCGACCCCATACTCCGTTGCCAAAGCCAACCCTTCCTCACGAGATCTCACGTCTCCGTTCATCAAGCAAGCGACTCCATGGCTTCTACATATATCACCGATCATCCGGAGTTGATCCCTGATAGCGCGCTCTCGCGGTCTCATTGGCGTAGTTCTGCAATGAATGGTCAAGCCGATGATGCCAGTTTTACACAGTTTGTTGACGAGCTCCGAGGTCAGTTCAGGTGTCTCTAATAACCGAATCTTGACGCTGATACCGATCTCATGAGGCGTTCCCACTTTCGTGACGAGAGCTGTGAGGATGTTGCACAGACGATCAGGAGTCCGAAGTAGTGCCGCGCCCATGCCTCCTGAAGTAGAGAAAGGCTTTGGACACCCAGCATTCACGTCGATCCCACGAACATACGGAGCAACAAGTGTCGCAGCTTGAACGGCGTAGTCGGGCGAAGCGGTGCCAATTTGATAAATTAATTTGTCCGACTCTCTCTGTGGATCAATGCGGTATATCACACTTGTTGAATTGTTGTTGGATGTCCGCGTCCATTCTATGCAGCCAGTGCGAGGGTTGGTATTTTGAGTAGTTCCAATCATAGATCGATCAACCGTCTCCGGACCCCATACCAGGTCAGCACCGTATTTGAGAGCCAGAAGACGTGATGGAAGTTCCCCGGAGCGAACCATGGGAGCGAGAACTATCTTTCCCCGGTAGTCAACACCTTTCGCGGGAATAGGGAGATGAGGAACATCTTTGACTGGGAGCGGGGTTGCCATTCTCGGAGCTAAAGAGGGCCAAAGGTAGTCTAGGAGGGATAGAGTGCGTCGTAACAGAGACTGCGGCCGAACAACATGGCCGACAGTCATAAGGAGCGCAGTGGTGAATCAAATGTGGAAAAGCCAAATAAACGATTTGTCCGCAGAACTAGAGACGTCGCAGTTGCGCAGGCGGCAAACATGTACGTGTATCACGTGGAGATAAGGTCCATCTCCCATCACGTGAAGATAGCTAAAAACTCGGGATCGATTGTGGCAACGCAGTCATCGATACCAGATCAAAATTCAATAGTATTTTCGGAGTATGGGAAGCTCTGGTCGTTCTCACCGACCGAGGTGGAAATATTAATGTTGCACAATCGGAAGGCGAGACTAAAGTCCTAGATCCCTCGGATAGCAAGTCTAGTCTGGCCTATTTCATCCTTCATATGCACATGTCTCGAGTGTCTGGCATTCTGTCTAGAATTCACACTTCGCGCACCTGCAGCAGCCTCCCGGGTTTCTCGTCCATTCAGAACCAGTCGTCATTTCACCGCCAATTGTCAACACCGTGCCTCCCACCCCGCGCCCCTACCTCCAACAAGGTTGCTCATCGTTACCTCACTGGCACATTCGCCCTGGCTTCCACCAAGCCGACAGAAAATTCCATCTCTCCTCCCCTCCGCCACTCCACCTCTACAACCATAGCTTCCCAACGTTCAGAAGCCATCGTTCGGCACCTCTCTACTTCTGCTTCATTACCACGTCCAGCGTCTGCCACGATGTCGTACAGTAAACAGCCTTCGGAATACCAGCCCAGAAAAATTGGTGCTCTTCACACAAATGAGTTCAGGTGCTACATTGAGAAAGATGGCACTCCGGTCTCGCCCTTCCATGACATTCCTCTCTATGCAAACGAGCAGCAAACAATCCTAAACATGGTCGTCGAGATCCCCAGATGGTCCAACGCAAAACTGGAGGTAAGAAATCTCGAACTTCAAGGTCTTCAAAAATGTAAATGCAGTGGCTGACCGCTCGCCAGATCTCCAAAGACGAATTCCTGAACCCCATCAAGCAAGACGTCAAGAAAGGGAAGCTCCGATTTGTTCGTAACTGCTTTCCTCACAAAGGCTACCTCTGGAACTATGGTGCTTTCCCAAGAGTGAGTGGTGGTCAAGGACAAAAGAGATGGGATTTAAAAGTTAACCAGTTCACAGACCTGGGAGGATCCCAACGTCGTACACCCTGAAACCAAGGCCAAGGGTGATAACGACCCATTGGATGTCTGCGAAATTGGTGAGCTGGTTGGCTACACCGGTCAGATCAAGCAGGTCAAGGTCCTTGGTGTCATGGCACTTCTCGATGAAGAGGAGACTGACTGGAAGATCATTGTCATTGATGTGAGTTGTCATAGCACGTATCCTTTTTCATCCATCCAATGCTAATATCGCTACAGGTCAACGATCCTCTTGCCCCCAAGCTGAACGATATCGAAGACGTCGAGCGACATCTTCCTGGCCTGCTCCGAGCGACAAACGAATGGTTCCGCATCTACAAGATCCCAGATGGAAAGCCTGAGAACCAATTCGCCTTCAGCGGTGAATGCAAGAACAAGAAGTACGCCGAGGAGATTATCCGTGAATGCAGTGACGCTTGGGAACGTCTGGTCACCGGCAAGCAACAACGTGGTGATATCAATCTGGCCAATGTCACGAATACCGGCTCCCCAGATCGTGTCGATCCATCTCAACTCTCCAAGATCCCTCCGGGACAGAACATCCCCCCTGCGCCAATCGACGGCAGCGTTGACAAGTGGTTCTTCATCTCCGGTGCGGCTGTCTGATCTGTGGCGCCTTACATTGTTGGCTGATTTCATTCAGGGAGTGGTGCAACCTCGGAAGATTACGTCAAGAAGTGATGGCCAGGCCTGAATAGAGCGTGGAATTTGCAGTCTTTGTCAAAGACGACCCATTGTCATAGACCAAAAACATATGTCAATTTATGTAGCTGACCCAGCCAGGAAGGAGAATGGTTGCATAAGGAGTGCCTGGGTGATCAATCACCACGTGGGTGCCACAATCTAAACCTTCCACATCTGTTAACCGGAGCATTTACAAGCGTAAAAGTAATAGTCGGAAGGTTTACACCCTTGAAACCAGAGCACCCAGCTCGCCAGGATCACTGGTCCGGGGTGCCTGATTTTTGGCACACTGATCTCGTCAATCACTGTGTGCTCATTGCGAAGAGGACAGAATACGTCATTGCGGACAAACAGAAACGCGTCTGCGCAACCTTTTACATATTCATTATGTGACACGCGACCTCCAAGACAAAATGGCATCCACCGCCGAGATAAAGAAAACCCCCTTTTCCAGGGCCATGGAATCTAATATTATACCCTCGTGGCCGTCGCTGGTGACAGAAGAGAACTTGCAGTTCTTACGCTCCAGTGCGCCAGTATCTTTGTTACCGCCGCGGTCAGCGCAACACGGTTTCCTCCCATTCTTTCCCTCATCCCCTCGATGAAATGGAGAAAACTGCAACATGGAGTGGCACGCCCTCCATCAAAGGCTCAACTCAAGCCATCCGTATGTGCTTGCTCACCGCCTCTCTGGTCGGCATTCAGTATGTGACACTACTTCCCTCTCGACTTTAGCGACGAATCTGTGAAACTAACAAGTGCTCAACAAAAGGTTCTGCTGGGGCTTGGAGAGTAGGTCCCTCTCCCTGGACAAATTAGTCCGGTGTTCATTCAATTGCGCACGCTAACAGCAGTTGACAGTGACTTACGGAACTCCCTATCTTCTCCAGCTCGGTCTCACAAAGTCGAAAACATCCCTAGTATGGATCGCAGGACCACTTTCCGGCTTGATCATGCAACCAATAGTTGGGGCTTACGCGGATAAATCAACGTCAAGATACGGCAGGCGAAGACCTTATATGGTCGGGGGTGCCATAGTCACAGGTGGCGGATTGCTGCTGCTGGGCTGGACATCTGAAGTTGTGGGCTTCTTCCTACCCGAAGGCGACATGAAGAAGACCATGACCATCCTGGTCGCCGTCATGTGCATTTATACCCTCGATTTTTCAATCAATGCAGTCCAGGCGTGTTGTCGCAGCTTGATTGTCGATACATTACCGGTCTCGCAGCAACAATCTGGATCTGCGTGGGCATCGAGGCTGGTCGCAGCAGGCCATCTAGCCAGCTACTTCGTCGGCACTTTTGATCTGGTTGCGATGTTCCCACCTTGGATGGGAGGTGATACTCAATTCAAGAAAATGACGGTTATTGCAACATTGATTTTATGGTCCACAGTGGGCATAAGCTGTTGGGCTGTTACAGAGAGAGTGAGGTTGCCTAGCGAGGGCGACCATACCTCGGTGAAAGAGGTACTCTTAGGTCTTGCGCGGAAGACATTTGACCTCCCTACACGCATACGCGCTATATGCTGGGTACAATTCTGGAACTGGGTTGGATGGTGAGTTAAGTGCCCATAGTGGTTGTCAGTGAAGGGCGAGAGACTAATGTACCGGTTCTAAGGTTTCCCTTCCTGTTCTACTCAAGCACATTCGTCGGGGAAATCCACTATCGCTACGAGGCTCCTGCTCGCGAACTGGGTGTCGAGGATGAACAAGACGCTCTGGGGAATGTCGGCCGGATAGGTAGCCTCGCATTGGTGTTTTTCTCCTTGACCACCTTCTGTGCGTCGGTCATATTCCCATTCCTCATCAAGTCACCAGAAGCACCCGATACGAAATTTACCCCTAGGCCCCCTGCTTCGATTCCCAAATTTTTCCAAAAGATTTTGGCGGCGGCATACGACATTCGACCCGATCTGATATCGGCGTGGAGTTTATCGAATCTTTCCTTTGCCATCATCACGATATTTGCCCCATGGGTCCGGACACTTTCTTCTGCAAGCTTCCTGGTAGCTGCTTGTGGCGTACCGTGGGCCATATCGTGTTGGGCACCATTTGGCCTGCTGGGTATCGAAATCAATAAGATGTCTTCCGGATCTCCTACCAATATCAGTGGTTCAACTGTGCCTGGTTATACGGCTGTCCGTGGCAGCATCGATGGGAACTACGGTGTCGAGATGGAAATCGCGCGACAACATCGCAGGACCTTTTCCGAGGATGTGCTGCGACTCAATCATCCCGATGAAGGTGACGCCCATTCCTCAACAGGAGAGCTTGCGGGCGTCTACCTGGGTGTGCTGAATGTATATACAACGCTGCCACAATTTGTCGGGACGTTTGTCAGTTGGATTGTCTTCTCGATCCTAGAACCAAGCCAGCATTCTCCAGTCGCTGATGGGGTCTCCAACCATGATCGGTGGCTCACCCTGAAAAAGAACGCGCCAAATGCAATCGCCGTGTGTATGTTCATCGGAGCGTTGTGCTCCTTGATCTCAGCAGAAGCTGCTAGACGGCTGAAGCATTTGACTTGATAAAAGCCTTGTCATGTGGAATACGACTTCATTGCAGCCATTCCTGTCCAGTCGACTTTCGTGGCAAAAGAGATTAAGACCACTTGACCCGAGCACCTCGATCTATAAAGAACAATGTCCTACCTGATAAGATCACACTAATCACCCGGAACGGACGGCTCCAGTGCAACAGGGACTCAACAAGCATCGCCCCCAGATGGGCGTTCTCTGCGTGAGGCTAGAGTGTGGCTGACTCTGCTCCCATTCCACCATTGGACAACCAAGTTGCGCGACCCCTGTTCGCTCCGCCGCCTCAGCCCATTATCTCGACCAGCCCCTGCAGAGAGTTGCCAGTTTCGTTCAGCATTTTCACACCAAGCCAAGTTCAAAGCCGGCCTTATTGGTCGTGATCTCAATGCGGCTCCATCAGCTACATTCTCTTTCTACCAGAACTTTGGCTCTTTATATGCCAAAGTGGCTTACCCCGCTGGAACTCGTTTGGGGATACTTGATCGTGCATTCACGGAAGAAGCTCAACTGCCTCATTGACGGTGAAGGTGCGCGACGAACGCTTTGAACGCCATATCTGAAAAAGGCCAGGCTTGCGCTACCTGATGCGGCCAGACCCAATCATCCGCAGAAACACCCGCAAGGCCATCCTACTTCGCGAAGTTGGCTTCCCTTGAAGTCCCTCACTGAAGCTCTTGACCACTAGTAGTGGTGGTGCCAGTTTATGCAGGCTCTCATTCGAGAACCCTCAACAGGTGGATACCGTGTAGGACTCATTGGGGTCATGTACAGCAGAATACGAGATTCATGCAAGCCTCTTGAGGCTTCGAATCGGGCACAGCCCCCACCAAAACACATGTCTTCCCATCATGTCGCCTACCGGTCAAACATGATCGTATATATTGCCCTGCTAAATCGCAATGTTCCAGCCCGATGATCTTTACTCGATCAAAGTCTCTCAAAGCAGAATCATTCGCCAGTGTCGGAAGGACTGCATTTGCTGTCTCCCACATCACAGTCATTTCAGCGCCTCAGCCTTATCCAGCCTACTTCCCCGGCACCCTGCTGATATGGCCAACAATGTCAATTGTATGCCACAGGGCCTTGTTGACAGAGCTGACCTCACCAATTGTCCCACAACCTATTCTCTCCTTGCCTCGATTGCTATCTTCAACGCCGAAGTGGCCTTACTTTCATTAATCTTTGGTAAGGCTGTGTAATTGCGCCGGATTGGCCGTCTGTTTGCTCTCGATCAAGAGAAGCTAACATATGCTCCGCTTCTAGGCCACGAGCGAGTCCGCAGAGCCGTTGCCCGATACAGCTGCTTTCCCAGCGCTCGGTGGACACCCTTTGCGGGTGTTGTCACAGCCATTATATCAATAGGGGCCATGTTTGCTGCCACCTACCTTCTCCGAAACAATGGCTTTCGTCCCAATGCCTTCATGCTCTTCGGCTTCTGGACCATGCGACCGCGAGCCACCGTCTTTACGCTCCTATACTTTATTATCGCTCGCGTGTGCTTTGGCCAAAAGGGGAACCAGAATACTTATTTGTGGTCGCTCAAGGACCATACAGTTGAAGACACACTGCTCAACATATTCAGTCTGCCTTTTGCGCTCTGGTATATCCTGCATCGACCCGATAACTTGAGTGCCGGTGTCTGTTCAGACAACACCTCATACCTGCGCTTCTGGAACTCCTTCTATGCCATCGCCGGTGCCGGTGCCATCAGTGTACTCCTCGGGGTGGTTATGTTGGGCCACGCCTGTTCGAGGAGCAGGAAGGAGCGCGCCAATGGCATCATGTATAACATGGTTGGGTACATCGATGCGGATTCGCCGCTGTCGACATTCTGGAGGTTCGTCTTTACTGTTGCCGGCATCACCATGGTCGGCGTGTTTGCAACAAATTGGGTCATCTGGAGCAGTAAGTTTTGGTCCCTTGGCCCCATTCTCTCCCGGCAACGCAATGAGGTACTCGTTCTATGCGTGTTGCGTTACTGACTCGACATCTCGAACAGCATTCGTCATCAACGCTGGAACCGACTTCTGTCCCGGCAGCGTCGTCGGGGAAGGCGTTGCCTGGGGTGTCGCCCTCTTCGCCAACGCCCTAGTCCGACCTCTGATCGGTGGACCCGACTCTTCATGAAATCGTCTCTCTTGATCAATTTTTTTCGCTGGGAAAACTATATATTACGGCGGCTGCATGCTTGCGATATACGGCGTATTTGTGTATAGATAGACGCACCATTTCTGTCCGCGAGGGAGCGAGCCATCGGCGTCACGAACATTGCGACTTTTGGGGCACTTTTGCTTGGACGTGAGCATTTCGCCGGCGAGCGAGAACTTTGGGATCGCCCTGGCCACCTACAGTATGTACGTGTCCCCGGGCTGGTGAGACTGGGTTGGTACATGAGAGATTTTCAGTAATGTAATATATTGTAATGGCTATATGACACATCGAAGCCTTTTTTTTTCTAAGTTGGGGTTCAAAACTTATCGAGTGGCTCTCCTTACTCGTAACCTACTCACTCTTTCTTATTGAGGGGGTCGCAATTCTGGCGTCGGAGTGGAAAGTCACGATAAGCTCATGTGCGAGCGATTTCAAGTGAGTATCTCGCGGTGTATGAGGGTCTTGGAGCATAGAAGAAAAAGAAAAAAAAGAAAAGAAGAGAGAACCAGGTACCAGGGAGAGTGAGTAACTCGAGTCACTCCCCTTGCCCAAAAGCCGACGATAATGTTGAAAGATTCTCTTTTTTTGTGTGTCATTCCGTAGCACATGCATAATGAAACAAATGCTGCGCTGGGGGAAACTCGCGACCAAGTTGACTAGTCATTTTTGCGCCCATTGTGCCTGTTCTCGTGAATGCCATGCAGCAGCAGCAACAGCAGCAATCGCACCACTCCCGGCATCTCAGCATTCCCACCATTTCTTGCGCCAAGGGGCATCGCTTTCGAGGAGAGCCAGAGACCGAAAGTGGCAGGCTTCGTTGTCTAGCTCAACCTCTGAAGCATACCAGGCATGAGGCGATTACAAGACGTTTTCCCCATCATACCTCGCATGCACCGAGGCTGACATCTCTTTCGCTTGTGCCTCGTTCGTGATCGGTCAATCATGTTTCTTACCCGCCCCTCTCACCAGTCCGTCCATTCCCAATGCCCATCACCACTCATCCGATGCCAGGGAGGACATCTTCTGGCGTGGGGAAATCAGCACCACTCCCCCCTCCCATCCACACAAAGACAACCAACTCATATCGAACTGGGATAAAGCATGATCCGCACGCCCGCGCCGAAACTCTTGGGTGGGAGGTTATGTCGGAATTTGGCGCGCACGATGCCGCTGTTGCCGTGAGGGCGGGTGACTTTTCCCCAGATCACGCGGATCTTGCTGCCTTGTCGTTCTGCCGAAGCACGGTAGACATATGCAACGCGTTTGCCCAGGTAGAATCTGCAGTATCATAAGTTAGTGAACAAAATCGTTTCAAGGCTCGCAAGATTTTCAGTTCAGCAAGCTGCATATCCCTCAAAAAAAAAAAAAAATAACGTGCGGCGAGAAAGTAAATCGAGGACGGAGGAAAGTTGCGTGGTATCTGGAGCTGGAACTCTAGAACGAGCGAGGTGCGTATTCGAGGTATGCGCAAAGGGATGATCCCAAGCTCTCAAACCCCGATCCTCCTCTTTTGCTCTGTCCCTTTCCTTCGAATTGACCACGTATCGGGGAAGTGAAGAAGATAGAGATAGACAGGGCGGTTGCTCAGACTGAGGCGGAAACATACTTTGCAGCATTCGTGTCATCGACACCTTCGATCTTGAGTAGCGATGTGTTTGGGTTCGTGTTGCGCTTGCCTCGCTGGTAGGAGAGGTGCTTGCCCTTCACATATACTATACGGCGCCCCAGGATAGTCAGCTTTGATCCCAACACATTCTTGCCGCCTTGCTGATTGCACCAATATCATGATCAAATCCCAATTGCGACATTTGATGTTCTTTACAGGGAACAGCAGGGAGAGTGTGGTCGGGGGGATGCACGTACATCTGTGGCCGCCGGCGGAGACCATCTTGACGGCGTGAGAACTGGTTGACGACGAAAAGCTGAAAGTGAATGGGACGTGGTCGATTCTTTGGATGTCTCGTCCAACTCTCGAAATGTTGGTGGTTGTGACTGCAGTCTTGCCTGCGAAAATTGGGATTGTGTGCAACTAGTCTGTGTCAAGCTTAGCCTGCCAAGATTTCATTGACGTCACGTGATTTGATTTGGAGTTACTAGCTGTTCCGGCGAGATTTACCTTTTATATCGAGGGTGCCACGGCGCCAATGTAGACTATTCCTAAGTTGTCCACAAAGTCGGTCAAGGAAACACCGTTGCGTGCCGTCGCAGAGGCCATGGAACAATAACAGGCTAATACTCTGGTTCCTCGGCAATCAAGCGGCTCGATTTCTCTTTGAGGAATCTATTTCTCAGCTGCAAAACTTACAACCATCTCCACTGGGAGAGGTGAGCAAAGACGATGGTAAGCTGGCTCTGGACAAGGCATTGTTGGACCAAACCAATCCAGAGAGCTCAATGGCATTCCAGAAACTGTCCAGACTTAGCAATCTGCAGGGAGAAGGCGATTACATAAGGGTGGTATAGTGACGAAGCAACTCAATCTCCTCAGACAGGCAAACACGAGGAAAGGGTCAGATGGGTTCTCAGGGGATAGCCGAAGATTCCGCCTGGTGAGGGTGGCAGATGGGTTCTCGATAGGCTAGGAAACGACACCAAGCAGAGGGTGCTTCAGTCATGGACTTTCATGGGTGCGGCGGCTGGCATGCTGACTGATTAGTGACGAAATGTGGCATCTGGCTCTTGCTCGTCAAGATATACTTGCATTGATAAAACTCATGCCGCCTGCGCTGAGCAATGATATTCCTGTCGCCTCATCTTTTGTCTTTGCTGTAGGTGCTGATAGCACTCGAAACGTCGACGAAACTCACCAATATCCATAGTGCCTCAACACCGGGATTGTTATTGCCGAGCCAAACTCCGGAGGGCGGTCTCGAAGCATTCGCGGGGCACCAAGGGACAAATTTAAGGTGTAGGGAAGGAGCTGCCTGAACAACCAAGGTAACTATCTACCGCCCCAGTGCCTTTGCTGTCCTCCCCCCGTGCAAAGTGCGCTCTGCCCCACCATCACCATCAAACATTACTCAACTTTCAGCCCAGCATTGAGTAGCGGCACCTCATCATCTCGACCGCGGCGGAACTACTTGCAGCATCAGAGTCCGGCTTCCGCAGTCATAGCCCAAATTCCCCCATTGTTATTTCCGGCGACCAGCACAGCTTTGTCACCCTGGCGCCGCTAATCGTCCATCCCACCGCATATTGACAGAACACCATCTCAGTAAATTTTTGAGCCGACTTTTTCTGCTGATCTCACTTCCATCCCTATCTCACTCATTCATTAACATCGCCTATCACTTCAGTCACCATGGCCGACACCATCATTCATGCCGATGAGCTGGGAGATGCAGGGTGAGTACATCGATAAAGGCACGGCGGGCGGTGTCGATTCTCGCTCTCCCCCACCCCCCGATGTCCTTGGAAAATTGTTGAATGGGATCTCACTAATGCGGACCACCGTTTGACAGTTCCATCGAACTCAAGGAGAACACGGTTATAGTTGTGCTCGGCGCTTCAGGTGATCTGGCAAAGAAGAAAACCTTCCCAGCACTGTTCGGCCTGGTCAGTTCCACGTTGTCCTCCCATTGAATTTGTGGTGTTTGAGAAGGTTGACTGACACATCTACTACGACAGTTTCGCAACAAATTCCTCCCCAAAGACATCAAGATCATCGGATATGCCCGAACCAAAATGGATCACGCTGAATACCTGCGAAGAGTTCGATCCTACATAAAGACTCCCACAAAAGATATTGAGGAACAACTCGACCAATTTTGTTCTGTCTGCACATACATTGCTGGGCAATACGACCAAGATGAGCCATTCCAGACCCTGAACAAGCATATCGAAGAGATTGAGAAGGATCGCAAGGAGGGCAACAGAGTCTTCTACATGGCCCTCCCTCCCAGCGTCTTCATCACAGTCTCGGAACATCTCAAGCGGAACTGCTATCCCACAAAAGGTATCGCCAGAATCATCATTGAGAAGCCATTCGGCAAGGATTTGGCAAGTTCACGGCAGCTGCAGAAGGCGTAAGTGGCAAGCTTGTATTGTCGGCAACTGCAGCCAGACTGACCTTGAATTTGCGCAGCCTCGAGCCTGATTGGAAAGAAGAAGAGATCTTCCGTATCGACCACTACCTCGGGAAGGAAATGGTGAAGAACTTGCTCATCCTCAGATTTGGTAACGAGTTCCTCGGAGCGACCTGGAACCGCAACCACATCGACAACGTCCAGATCACGTTCAAGGAGCCTTTTGGCACCGAAGGACGAGGTGGCTATTTCGACGAGTTCGGTATCATTCGTGATGTCATGCAGAACCACTTGCTCCAAGTCTTGACTCTCCTTGCTATGGAAAGGCCAATCTCTTTCTCCGCTGAAGACATCCGTGATGAAAAAGTCAGAGTCTTGAGGGCTATTCCAGCCATTGAGCCTAAGAACACCATCATTGGCCAATACGCAAAGTCTCTAGATGGGACCAAACCTGCGTACAAGGAAGATGACACAGTCCCCAAGGACTCGCGGTGTCCGACGTTCTGCTCGTTGGTAACATTCATCAAGAATGAACGCTGGGACGGTGTGCCCTTCATTCTGAAGGCCGGCAAAGCTCTTAACGAGCAGAAGACTGAGATTCGCGTACAATTCAAGGATGTCACCTCGGGTATTTTCAAGGATATTCCGCGCAACGAACTCGTCATCCGCATTCAGCCCAACGAATCCGTCTATCTTAAGATGAACTCGAAGCTTCCCGGCTTGTCCATGCAGACGGTTGTCACTGAGCTGGATCTTACCTACCGTCGCCGCTTCTCAGACCTTAAGATTCCTGAGGCGTACGAGAGTTTGATCCTCGATGCGATGAAAGGAGATCATTCCAACTTCGTCCGTGACGATGAGTTGGATGCCAGCTGGAGGATCTTCACCCCGTTGTTGCAGTACCTGGACACCAAAAAGGACATTGTGCCTATGGAATATCCTTATGGTAAGCCTCGTCCTCCTCGAAAGGTTTCTGGCTAGATTGCAGCTAACATAATCTCTCCCTGCAGGCTCTCGCGGTCCGGCTGTCCTGGATGAGTTCATCGCCGCCTATGGCTACAAATTCAGCGACGCCGCTGGATACCAGTGGAACACCCAGAGCACGCCCAACAAGTTGTAGACTGGAATTTTGGAGCTACAGTCTCATTTATCCTTATCTACATCGATCCCGTTGGAATGTTGCATGAGCGGGCGAGCTTGCGTACTTGAAAAGCGATCTTCTGGGTAGAATGTGGAAGCTCGAGTTCAGGCCCCGCTCCTGGTATTGGCGAGAGGTCTCGACGACCAATATGTTGCGCAGTTGTGCAAAAGGCGAGAGACAGTTGAGAGCTACAGGGTATGCTTTTGCATTGGCGTCTACGAGTGGCTCGGGCAAGGCAAGGCTGGCATTGACACTAGGACGAGATCAATCAATTTTCTAGCACCAATGTGATGCAGGTAGGCAGCGTGGCAGCACCCGATAGATAGACATAAGCTACACATACAGTCTTTGTATCTGCAAAGGTTAGCAACGTAAAAGCCAGTGGAGTTTGGAAGTGTCCTTGGGTCCCCTCGAAGAAACTCACGCACGTGCATTACGAAACTTGGATCTTCTACGAGCACACCCAGGTCTCCGGACTGGAACCGTTCTTGATTTCTATACACCTCTCTTTTTGGCCGTGGGATCGTCTTCAGCACATGGTCCCCGTGTCCACTTTAGGCATTGAATGAATGACACAGTCGGCAGGCGTGGAGGACGAAGTTGTGAGAACTTCTTGACGTCATTTGTAGACACCCTGTTGTAAGTCGCTAGCATTGGGACGTCAGGACTGCTTCGATAGTGTTGGCGTTGACCATGAACCAGCTGTGCTGACCCTTTTTCCGAAGAACTCGAGGATCTTGGAGGCATGTACTTCGTAAAATGAGCTCGGTTGTCGATCTTGAGCTCCGAGCTCTTTCGAAGACGACCATGGCTCTCTCTCTCTCTCCGCGACAGAGGCTTGGGGCCAGCAGTAAAGTAAGTAAGTGCCTTGGTAGCCTTTCTGGCTCGGGAGCGGGAAAGGCGGATGTCTGTGGATGTCAATCTCAATATCACTGTCACTGTCACTGTCAGAGGGATGCGGCGACTATCTGGAATCTGGATGTCTGTGTCTGTGGCTGTATCTGGTTGTGTATATTGCAAACGGACATTAGCCAATTGGCGACGCTCCACCAAACTCGATCGATATGCTGGTTCCCTCCTGCAGGTCAAAGACATTGAGCATCTCCGGTTTCGCGATTCCCGTACCTTGTGTCTCTTCCTCGGCCCAAAGATTGGCAAAATATTGACCCTAGGCTGGAATGAAACCCTGGCAAGATTGTAGCTGAGGTCGACGAGTCCATTATTGTAAGGATGGTCTTTTCGACATTTTAAAGGGGACATTCTTCCTGGGTACCACCGCACCGTGGGTAGAGTGAAGCCGTGGTTTAGACATTCTCGTCACAAAGAGCGTTCTGGTGTCCGTCATCCCGCCACTGACCTACCGCATCTGTTTCCATATCCTGCGCGGGGACAGTGGAAAGGTGTAGTAGCATGATCTTGTTTGTTACACGTTTATTCATGGTAGGACCTGTTAAGCTGCCCGTCCACCTTTCGTTCTGAAAGAGTAGACTGCTTTTCTCCATCTTCCCATCTGGGAGGAACTTCTGTCCAGAAGGTTCAAAAGGCAGTATTGCCATGTCATATCATGATATGATGTACACAAACACAAGACACTAAGACATTCTGCACTTTTCTCTCTCAAACCTTTTGTCATTGGCTGGACAGCAAGCACCACGATTGTCGATGTCGATGTCGTGCATTTGCCAAGTTTCGACCATGGAAGCTATTTCCGGACGGCATTGCTTAGATGGTGCCATCAGTACTGTGAGGGGGGGTGGTATTCATGAAGGGTCCCAGCCAGGTAGTCACCGTTAGTGTAGTGCCAGGATGGAGGAAGGGTAAATGTGAATAGATAGATACATATCCACCGATGTACGAGGTAGGTACAACAACTCGATAGATAGGGCGAGGGAGAGTATGTTTGATCTTCAGGAGGTTGTTTCAGAAGATCGTTCTCGAACGAGTTCTAGCATTCCCGATCGTCCGCTACGAGTTTCTGAGGACCTCGAGAGGCCTTTGGGCATGCACCGGCTGCTCTTACCTAGGTATGGAGCTGTGGATGGTGGATGGTGATGTCACAGGAGCTTTTCATGATGGTGTTTACCGAGAGAAGCCACATGGCGTGGCAGAGCAGACCGGAACATGCTGCAGCGGGGGAGGGACATATGTGTGTATGTGGTGGCTTGAGGGCACATCCTGTGGATGCTTGATAACCTCGCTTGTGGCTGTAGGGCCATCCATGCCTTGGGTTTATACGAAGTACTACTCAGTACTAGGTAGGCCTGTCTGATGTACAAGGTAGAGAACACCGAGCAACTGCTTTCTGCTTTTGGTCGGAAAGCAATACATGGTAGGGCCTTTTGTACTTTCATGTCTATCAAACTATTTTCTGTGTAGGCGCAGATATCATTGGCTCGGTGCCTGGCAACCAAGGCATACTAGCAGCTAGTCGGTAGAGATGGAGCTCCGTGCTCTAAAGCCAAAATAATGAAGCCCTCTCATGATAACAAGCATTCACTTCGGAAGCTCCGGGTGGCAGAAGCACGGTTTTATGCTCTGGCAAAGATGGAGAACAGCAGCTTGTGCCTGAGACCCATAACTCCGACGAGGGATTCCACCGTGATACTTGATAGTTCAATCGATGTGCTTCCTCTTCGGTCAAACAAGGTTAAGGTTGGACGGATCAGCCACGGAAGACGCAGCATGTCTCAGAAGTCATGATGCAAAAGGTGTCTTGGTACAGCGGGTCGGCTGCATGCTAAGCTGCAAAGTCAATGCGAATATACGTATGCAACAGGAGAAGAGAATTCTGATGGGGGGATGGGGGAAGAGAGAGTGGGCCGGACAGTGTCTGGAAAGAAGAGAAAAATGCTGAAGAAGCTGAAAAGCCGAAGACCACGGTGGATAAACAGACTTGACGGACGCGGCTATGGCTCCATCGCGTGTTTGAATCTTCTTTCTGCTGGGCTTCCTCTTCTAGTGTGGGCCGCGCGTCCTTCCAGGGACAAGAAGATTTGGGGGATGCTGGTGATGCGAAACAGAGAGTGAGACGGAGTTTTGAGGTGCGCCAAATGCCAGTTACAACCAGATGCCAGCAGTGCCAGTGATGCCAGTTCTTGATTTTTGGCACAAACAGAAGCGTTTAACGAGGAAGCTAGAGACAGGACGAGTTAGACAGAGATCGGGGGCTCGGGGCTCGGGGCTTTCGTCTTGCTGTCTTCCTTGTTTGTATCATGGTACTTGTCACTTGTATGCTCAATGATGGCAGGCGTCGCATCCACGCGGATCTTGTCAGAGAAAATTGGGGGATTTGTGTCCTAGTGGAACCCAAGGCAACGTTTTTGTGGTGCATTTCTGCTGCAGTTGAGAACCCTAACTCGCGATATTGTGAGACTGCCATGGCATGATTGGCGATGATTTTCAGACCAGGTGTGAGATGCAGTGGCAGATATGTCGCTGGGATGCCTGGCCTGGGTTTGAGATTGCCAACTAGGCGAGGATCATGATAGGAACCCATGTCCGCAGTGTCGCAGGGAGGGAGGCCTTTTACTCTGAATGTACTGACAAGTCTGTTCACAGATTCCGCAAAAAAGCCTGTAAAAGGAGAAGTTAGAGAGCTAGTTGCACTCACTATGGAGCAGTCAGGTACCTCCTTGTACGAGTAGGAATGGAGAGCACTACCTGGAGGGTTGGAATTGTCGAAAAGAGAGATGGCAAAAAATACTAAGAAGGTCAGTGAAGAGACAGGGGAGGGAAGTGGGAGGGTGGTGTGGACAGCCAACGGCCGCCGTATTGGAGGGCAGAGCGGGCGTCTTCCAGGCCTACCGTGACCTATCGATAGAGGGGATGGCAGCCAAGGGACCATTTACCGGCTACAGTCCACAATCCAGAGACCAACCCTGCACTGACCAACAGACCCAGCCGTGTAACCCACAAAACCCAGGCACAAAGGTGACAGGGAGGCTAGTAACACCTTACCAAGCCCAGTATCGCGCAATCGGCGCTTGGGGGTCTTGTTGGGCCCGGTGGCACCAGTGCCACCCGTGGTGTGTTGGTGGCCCCAGGGCGAGTGCGAGTAATGCGCGAATCTTCTCCATTCCAATGGCCGCCAAATGTCCCTTCGCTGGGCTTGTGGGATGCATATCCGCATAACATTTGATATAGGACCATGCTGGAGCTGTTGCTCCCGAACCTTTCTTTCTTTCTTGTTGAGCTTGATGTTTCCTAGGTCTTTGCTCTGGATTCTGTCGTTCCGCGAACTATTCCCTGTGCGTTCTGATTCCGTCCATCTGGTCTAGAATCGAACCCCTCGTTCAACGCAGCTCTCTTTCTTTTCTCATTTCACTTGAAATCATTTCATTTTAACCCCCCCAGCCCTCGCGCGGCAGACAGGAACTGCTGGGGACAAGCACGAAGGAATAAAACCCAACGCTTTACGTCAGTCGCTACGCAATCGGAAAATCGTGGGCACGTCTCACCACCTGGTCTTTGCTGCCCTGTTGTGGCTTTTTGCGGACCCTCCGTCCTGAAACAAATCTTCGCCAGCGACATCATCCCTGTCACTAATAAATCCTCCGCCAGCCACCTGAGCGTTCCATACCACCTCGAGCAACAAGAAACCGTCACGTCGTGCTGGCCACTGTCGAGGCATTACAGGATTCCTCAGGGTGTCGCTGCACAAAGCAATAATATCACCTACCCTCCCTCACACCTGATCGCCTCCCGTCCTTTCGTCGTGTCGACAAACTCGTTCAATCGCGGTTATTCAATCTTGGTCTAAATACCAACCACCCGCTCACACAATCTCACAAATCCTTTTGCGCCCCGTCGTCGATATCCACCCCTCGCCCGCGTCGGATAACTTATCCTAGTCCATCCAACTTTGAATCAGTTCCTTCTTATCTCGACGTGTTTATCGCCGGCACCATGACAACCATGTCTCCTCCAATCTCCCCACAGCCCTCCGAGACCCGCCCGCGGGCTGGGACAGCCATGAGCTTTTCTTCCCAGCGTTCCCGTCGCAGTAACTCTTCAACGGGCAAGATCGACCTGACGGAGACTTCGCGGGATAAGAAGAGATTGAATACGAAGGCTGATCCTTCAAAAGCCATAACTGAGGCCACCCCAGGTCAGCACGCCTCTGTTGTTGCTGATAGACAAACAAGTATTGACTTTGTATCACAGTGGAACAAGCACAGGAAGCATCTACGGTGGATGATTTGCGCAAGATGTTGCACAAGGACAACGAAGGCAATGTCATCAGTGAGTGATTCCTCAGGCCATCTGGCGTCTTGGAGTCTGTCTGTGCTAATCGGGCTCTATAGCCGACCCTGACCGTTCCAACCCAACCCGTCATCGCCTGGAGCGCCCTCTTGACACCATCCGTGCATTCAACGCAGCTGCAGAGGGGACCACTTCACGTCGTACGTCCATGAATAGCAGGCCAGGTATGTTTGGACTCCGCGCACTAGATGGGCCATAACTGATTTCTGTAGGTTCTCAAGTCGGCTGGAATGGAGATATGAACCGCAGAACCAGCTATTACTCAAACAATGGCTATTCTCCGCAGCGACCACGAATTTCGCCAGCTGGTGGCTACTACCGCAACTCATCATACGGATTTGGCCCACAGAGTGCAGTTGAAGAATCTCCAGGGTCGTCCCAAATGTTTGCCAGACCCCCTATGCGTCAACAAACCTACCCGTATCCAGGCTCTCACCAGAATGGGAACCCGAATGGTCATCAAAATGGATATCATAATGGAGAGAGTCCCGTGTCATACCACTCGTACCACCAGTCCTACGAGACAATGACCTCCGGCTCAGAGGAGTATGGAAAATCCACCAACCCCAGTTCCCAGAACAGCTCCTTTGATCAGCTCCACCAACTACGCACCAAGCCCGAAGATTTCACGCCAGAGAACCCGTACGCAAACGAGATCAAGTTTAACCAGGTATCTCCGACAAAGCCACTCACATCATATGGATTTGGTGAAGACCACTATGGTCAAGAGATGGCACCTCCAGCAATCCCAAGCAAAGGATTCGCTCTTCCACCCCCAAACAATCCCCGGCAACCTATTCCGCTTAATTCTTCTCCAACCGAGATGACTTCACCCACTAATGCCGCTTCCCCCAAGAAGCAGAGCTGGATCAAACGGAGGTTCAGCAGACGAGATCATTGACAGGACACCCGACTGGGCAACTAGAGCTGATACCCTCTTCATTTTCGGCGCCTGGGAAAACTCTCCATCGACATCACTGGCGTTCTCCTTGCATAAGAAACGGGGGGTTTGTGTAGCTGGGGCAGGAGCGCTCTTTTTACGACTAATGTTTGATGTAATTCTTGAATGATGGGTTGGAAATGAGTCGACGTGGCTGTCACATGAGCAACGGTGGCATGAAAAGGTGTATTACATGTGTGATGGCTCTGCAGGCTTTGGGGAAATACGACCTGTGAAGCTGAGGAAGGGCACGCTCTCGCAAAACATATTGTGCAGGTCACACGTTTTTCCATAGCCCTGCATAAAGATCTGAACATGACACAATCCCGCTCCTCTCACAGGTCGGCAAAGAGCTTGAAAGCCTACTTTCTTCTTCAGTCTCGTGGTTGTCGGCCTGCTATTGAGCCTTTTTGAGTTTCTTTTCTGCTTCAATATTCTCGCTGTCGTCTTCTTTCCAGGCCACGATAATGTAGCCGATCAGGACAACATTCGCCACTACAGCAGCAAAGGCGCCTGAATATATGGCATTTCCTAGTGTGCTTTTAGTATACAATCATTAAAAAGGGATCAATCTGCCATCGCATCGCCTACCTCTAAAGACAGAATTGAGCAAAAGAAAGTATGAGCCGATCGGCGCACAGATCATGGCCACGGTGAAGGCGAGAAGCTTGTAGATGACGGCGCTACATTTTTGCATCAGATCGGCATAAATGTGAGGCAAGGCATTTCTTTCCGTCGGAGCTCTCAACTTCTTGTGTTCACTTACGCTGGAACGGCTGGCGATGTATCAGAGACTTGGTCAGAGGGTGGCGGGCCACCTTGTGCCTCCGAGATGGTTTTCTCGCTGGCATTATTACGTCTGGTCGCCATGGTCGCCTGCGTCGGGGGGAGAGAAAAGCCTCCTGTCGTCGCCCTGGCGCAAGGTGGGAAAAGGACTGTCGAGGTGAGAGATCTGGCGAGATAGGCGGCGGACGGACATTGAAGAGCCAGAGAGTCAAATACGAGTACAAGGCGAGCAGGCACGGAATTTAATGGGGCTCTGTCTGACAAAAAGGAAGATTCAATGCTAGATCCAAGGCAAGCTACCTCCTACTTTTCCATTTGAAAGAGCCCTCCAGAAAATCTGTGGAAGTTGTGGCACAGGCGTCCCATTCTGCGCCAAAATACATAGTTAGCCGCCTATTCTTTCTCAAGGAGATGTTTTATTCTTCTGAGCGGTACTATTCGCCTGCTCATGTATGCGATGCAGCCATTGTTGGTTGGATGCCAGCCTCGAGCGCACGAGGGGAATTCAGATAATTAAGCTTGGCATGACGCGCTCACGCTCGGACGCGTCGATTCGAAAGACGGACGAGGGTGTCCACAGTAGTAGAGCAGGTGTTGGGAAAAGTATTATACCCGTAATGTTGAGAACCTTTCCAGGTCGGTATTTGGGAATACCAGCAAAGCCAAGAGTCTAGAGTATTAGCCATTTTATAGTGCTTCAGTTGATATCTTGACCCCTTCGATTTGCTGAAGGCGATAGCTGATCCCCACAAGTAGACTGACATGCTGAATGCATCCAAGTAGGACACCTGCCCAGGTGCCTGTAAAGCCTACAATGGGTTGCCTCACTAACAGGACCATCCTCGTGGTGATTTATCGAGCAATATTACACGCGAGTCTACACGTTATTCGCACGTTTATATTTGAGATCGAGTTTGAGAAAATAAGGCATCAAGGTCGAGTAAACTAACCTGAAAAGACGTTGTGAACTAACCACATCATCCGTATAAGACTACACCACACTAGTACTATAGTGTATCTTTCGAGAGGATTAGTGGCCTGGAAGATTCGTAACGAGAAAAAACCTTTTCGTTGTAATACCCGTGTTCGTATGTCCGATAACAGGTCCTGAGTAATTTATAAACACCGCTCAAAAGACCCTCTTCTGCACGCTTCGTGCTTTGGCGGTGGAATCCATCCCTGCGTCGAGGGGGTGAATAGTGCCACTTCACGAAGCATACTTTGACTTATTTCTCGAAGATGTACTCGGATTTTTAATACAACCAACTCCCCGCCTTGTGCAACTTGCCTCACCCGCAGCAAATCCAAGCACCGGACCCTCCCTCTCCCTTCACTGAGCAATGTCTTCCGACGACTCTCTGTCGCAGTCGGACGATGAACTGTTCAATCCAAAGTACAAGCCTACCCACGAGACGGTCGAGACGCTTCCTCTGTATAGGCCCGGCATGAGTGACGACGACTCTGACATCGAGACCCTCGCAACCCTGCCGGTTCATCGTCCTGGGGTAAAATCTCAGAACATGGACATGATCCGACAGACACAGCCAACTCAAATTATTGATCGTTCCGCCGCAAATATGTCTTCCTCTCCTTCCAAGCCCGGCGTCGTCCAGGTCGCTGCCTCCTCTCCGATGACCACCCCCAATTTACCACGGAAACCCACAGGGATACTGGCAAGCGCTATGGCACCTGCAGGCACGATGTTCAGAAAACCATATGTGGCGCCTCAGCCTCGTGCCGTTCCCATAACGATCGACAGCGACGACGAGGGGCCCACCTATCGTGGAGGGTCGTCAGACAGCGAGGGTCATGGCATTCGGTCGAATGATATCAAAACATCTACATTTGTGCGGAAGAACAAGTCGCCAGGGAAAATTCCCGAATCGCCGCAGCCTCAAAACGTTGGACTGAGTCGCTTCATGGAGATTACTTCACGATCCGTGTTCAGGGGCTCTCCAAACTCGACGTCTTCGGCTGGGTCGAGCGGAGTGAAACGCTCTGCGGATGTTAATGCAAACGCTTACGGCAGCATTTCAAAGAGACCGCGACAGACTGGGCCTGCCCGTGCAATGCCCGTGGTGTCGTCACCGCCGGCTGTCCAGCAAGAGGAAATGGAGCTTGATGATATCAGTGACTATAGCACGAGACAGAAGGTGAATCGATTAATGTCCATGCTTCGTGCGGTGACGGTGAGAGAATGTTACGAAGTCCTGCTCTCGAAGAAAGGGGTTTACGAAGATGCGATCGATACGCTGCTTTTGAGGAGCGAGAAACGACAATCTCAGAACAAGAAAAGCGCTGTCGATTTGACCGGTTCAGACGACGAGCTGATGCCAACCCCCGCAGCCAACAGACCCGTGCCTCAACACACGAGTACAGCAAGGCAGCACGCCAAGGTACCGCAGAAGAGCATCACTGAAAAATGGAGCTCTACTCAGAACATCAGAAAGCCGTCAAAGACAATAGATGTCTTCGAAACCCCACCTCCACAGAAGAAGAAACGAACGCTGGTGCGTGGCAGGAAGCATTCTTCTTCGCCTCAGCCTGTGCCAGAAGAAGTTATACAAAAGCCAAAACGCGTGGTCGCCATACAGTCGGATGATTCCGATGCAGATGTATCACCAGTCTCATCGGACGACGAGAGCAAGAAACCCTTCCAGAGTCGTGTCCTTGATCTGTTCAACACTTGCTCTGCCGCGGATTTGGCTGACATTGCTTCCATAACCCGCGACCGAGCCGAGCACTTTTTATCCAAACGGCCTTTCAAAAAGCTCGATGCCATCAGACAAATCGAGGATCCGAAATTAAAGCCTACAAAGATGAAACGTAGGACAGCTCCCATCGGTGAAAAGATCGTCGACAAGGTTGAGGATATGCTCGAGAGCTATGAGGCTGTTGATTATCTCGTGAAGAAATGCCAAAATCTGGCGAAACCGTTGGCTGAGGAGATGAAGAGTTGGGGGGTCAAGCTTGCTGGCGATCATGAGGGAGAATTGGATATAGCTTCGCTACAAGCCTCACTCCCAGGTCATGACTCTGGCATTGGTACACCTGTGAGTGACGACGAAGACATCAAACGTTCAGGGCAAAAGAGATTCATCGGCCAACCTTCGATCATGGCCGACGATATAAAAATGAAGGACTATCAAGTCGTGGGGCTCAACTGGCTTAATTTGCTCTACAAGAAAGGACTGAGTTGTATCCTAGCTGACGACATGGGACTGGGAAAGACTTGTCAAGTCATTGCCTTTTTGGCTCATCTTTTCGAGCAGGGGAAGAAGGGACCTCACCTTGTCGTGGTGCCCGCAGCGACTCTGGAAAATTGGCTCAAGGAGTTTCAACGCTTTTGCCCAGCACTGACTGTCGAACCGTACTACTCGACAAATCCCGGCGAGCGGCTAAGGCTGAGTGCATTTCTCGACCAAAACCGCGACGAAGTCAACGTCATTGTCACCACCTACACTATAGCCAAGGGCAAAGACGATGCTCCCTGGTTGAAAAGCTTTGGATTTGACTGCACAATTTATGACGAGGGCCATGTGTTGAAAAACGCCGATTCTCAAGTCGCGAGTAAATTGGTCAAGATTCAGTCCAATTTTCGCCTTTTGCTCACCGGGACTCCCCTGCAGAACAACTTGAAGGAACTCATCTCCCTGCTCGCTTTTCTAATGCCGGCTCTCTTTCGAGAGAAGGCACAAGCACTGAAGAACATTTTCACTCACAACTTCAAAGCGCTGGACAACAACCACGAAATGCTTCTGTCGGCACAGCGAATCCAACGTGCGAAGAGCATGCTCACGCCGTTCATCTTGAGACGGAAGAAGTACCAAGTCCTCAAGGATCTGCCAAAGAAGGAGCGAAAGGTGGAGTTCTGTGACTTGAGTCCTGAACAATCGGAGCTCTATCAAATGTGGCTTGACAAGGCTTTTGAGATCCGTGCGAGGCGGGAGAGAGGCGAAAACGTGACCCAGGAATCGACAAACATCTTGATGAAATTGAGACATGCCGCCATTCACCCATTTCTCTTCCGGCGCCTCTATCCGAACAAACAGCTGCCTGTTATTGCAAAGCAGTGCCTGAAGGTGGACCTATGGCGAGAATCAAACCCTGATCTCATCGTCACTGAACTTCTCGAGTATAGCGATATGGAAATTCATACGTTATGCGATAAGCATGCACAGCTTCGACGCTTTGCACTTAACGGCGACGAGTGGCGTGCAAGCGGTAAAATCCAGAAGATGATGGAACTTTTGCGCAAATTCATCTCTGAAGGCCACAGAACATTGATCTTCAGCCAGTTTGTCATGGTCCTCGACATTCTCGAGTTGGCGCTGGAACGTGAGGGCATCGACTCCTTCCGACTTGATGGTGCCACCAAAGTATCAGAACGACAAGACCTGATCGACGAGTTCTCTGCCGATGACAACAATACGCCTGTCTTTATGCTCAGCACAAAAGCAGGCGGCGCCGGGATCAACCTCGCCAAAGCGAACAAAGTCATCATCTTCGACAGCGGCTTCAACCCGCAGGATGACATCCAGGCTGAGAACCGAGCACACCGCATTGGGCAGGAGAAGGACGTTGAAGTCATCCGGTTGATTTCCCGGGGCACCGTGGAAGAGCAGATCTACGCCATGGGTCTGACGAAGCTGAAGCTTGACGAACAAGTCGCTGGAGACGGGGAAGAGCAGGCACCGAGGCAGGACAATGAAGAAAACGAAAAGGAGGCCGAGGGCCGCATGATTGTCGAGAAGATGTTTTTTGAGAAGATCGACGTCGAACCCATCGAGCAGGTCAAGGCCGAGGCCGCCAGTCCCGTCAAGCAAAGGGCGGATCAGCACTCGGCAGTGTCGGAGCAACTGCAGGATGATGTTGAAGATGACCACAAAGCCCGCCCTGGCACTGGACGGAAGAAAAGCAGTGACTTGCCCAATCGTCCGCGAGTCCGCAATGCAAAAACAAAAATCGAAAGTTGAGCTGGGGCCAGGCAGGCAGGTATTGTCAGGTACTGTCAGACATGAGGTTGTTGGATAAAATTGAAGACTCTGCTGGCGGTATTCTGTATTGGAGATAGAGATGGAGATGGAGAGCTAAGTGTTTCAAATCTACATTACATCATTGGAACACGACTCTTGTGTACGAAGACAGGACAGAAGAGGCTGGGTTGCTGGTCACTGCATAGTCACCACTCAGAGCTGAAGGTGAGGTGGTCTTTGGACATGACAATTCCCAGTCAGGTTCATCCCCGACTCGAATCAGTGAGTGAGTAAGTGAATGAGACATGAGACATGCACATAAATACAATACAATACAGATGGTCGGGTCGGTTTATACAGACAGTCACGGCCACCGACGGTAAATTAGAGAAGACATCTTTTATGGCTCTCTACTTGTCTGTCTGTCTGGCTGCCTGTCTTCTGCGCGCAGATCAATTCGTTGGGCCGTTCAATCTCTTTTGTCGTTGTTGTTGTTGATCTTGACTTGATATCCGTGTCGAGGTTTGATTCGGCCATAAGTATTAATACTTTCCATCCCGTCACATCCTGGGCAGGCCATACCATGCCATACCATGTCATGTCAGATCATGGCAAGTCAAAGACATCATCCATATTCCATATCCTATGTTCCATATCCCATATCCCATATCCAGCGTGCCCGACCAGAGACGAGTAGATGGTATGCAGAGCAGATCCAGATCCAGATCCAGCAGATCTAATACATCCGTCGTGACGCCCCAGCGGTGCCCTACAGCCCTGTGATCTGCGTCTTCGTATACGCATATTCCCGATTCCGGACTTTTTTTCCCCTTGTTTCTTTCTTTAGTGAGATGTGGATGTGGATGTGAATCTGAATTTGAATTCGAATTCTTAGGGTCCCCGGACTGGGCTGGGCTGCGGCTTCACTTTCCCTTTCCGTTTTCGTTTCCAGTTCCAGCCCTCCAAGGATCCCGCGGTTGACGACGATGGATGATGTATCAGACAACATAAAATCCGCATCAAATCAAATTAACTCTTGCCTCCTCTGGAGGATTTGTCCGATTCGGGCACTGACCATCCCTCAATGACGACGCCGCCGCTAACGCCGCCGCTCGACGTCGGCGACAAGAGATACGACTCGATCATCAAGCACGCGTCCGGGAACAGAGGCGTCAAGACGGCGTCGGACCATAGAAACGAGCGTAACATCTCCAAAATATCCCGCTGCCAGTCGTCGGGCCAGCTGGCGTCCCTGGCCCCACCGCGGTACCTGTACGTGTAGGTGTACCTGCGGGCCAGGGCGGTGCCGAGCATCTCGATGAAATGCGAGCGATTCTCGCTCTCGAATGTGTTGACCAGCCCGACGAAGCAGGCCCAGATATACAAGTCGATGTAGTTGGGAGAAGATGGCTGAGTAGGAGGAGGGGGAGGAAAAGGAGGAAAAGGCGAAGAATGGGAAGAGGAAGAAGAATAAGAATCATCAGTGATACCGCCACCGCCGCTGGGAGGTAAAGTGTCGATAGACTCGAGTGTCGTCATGTAGGCCAAGGTCTTGCGCAGCCGCGAGATGACGGCGACCACGATCGGGACCAATGGCCCCGCGTGGAACAGCGTCGTCAGCCGCAGCAGGTTCATAGCCAGCACGACGGCCTCGTCCAGGGAATGCGAACCACGTAGCCGATAGGCCAGGCCGATGCGCTCGATGGTGCTCTTGTTCAGCAGTTGCATGAGGTATTTGTATTCGGCGATAGAGAGCCGGCCAGTCCGGGTGGCCGTGTCATGGGAGACGAGGAGTAGTTTCATGTCGCGTGCTGCTTTGACCGTTTCTGGCCCGAGGAGGGAGTTGAAGGGGGCCGGGACGGCGGCCACGACGGACAATTTCGCCAGCGACGGCGGCATCGGCGCGTCGTCGTCGGCCCCTGTGGGTCCAAGCTCGCCAAAGAGCACGTCTTCCCCCAGAAACTGCGCCGTGAGAAAGTCGGCCCAGAGAATCAATTGTCTGATGGAGGCGGCCTGGCCGATCGACCCGGCGCGACCGATGGTGCTGAGACCTCCACGCGCTGCCACCAGTGCTTGAACACCGGCCGCGTGCCGTCTCAGGGCGTCGGGCTGGGCGAACATGGTCGCCGTGGCCCAGAGCAGGACAGCCGACAGGATAGCTTCGTCGGTGACGGCCGCTTGTCCCTGACCCAGCAGTTTTCGCCGTAGCGACTGCAGGGCTTGGGTCTCGTACGAGAGGTGAGCAAAGGCTGGGCTGTGGCCCATCAGGTACTCGACTCCTTTCCACGCGGCGATGACGCTGAGGCATAGCGACGTATCGGTCATGACGGGCATGATCATGCTCCCTCCGATCTCGTTCATGGCGAGACCTTCGGGTAGAGGGAAAGCGGTTGCGGCTCCCATCTTGGAATGGAGTACTGCAGTGCACCACAGGGCCCGCCCGAGGATGGGCGGGAGATTTCAATTAGTTTTATTGTTTTTTTTTTGAATGGCATGGCATACCCATAGAGAAAGGAAATGCTCCGCCACTCGGGTGCGCAGACAGAGGTCGATAGAACTCACAATTGTAAACCGACTGATGTAGATCGGCTCGATGTCCCCCAGACACAGGCAAGTCATGGAATCCATCCAACCTGCCAGCTCCCAACGAGGGCGGCGTGCTCGTATACGCATACGACTTGACGAAGCTTGTCTCGAGCAGCTTCGACTGGCGCTGTGGCTGTGGCTGTGGCTGTGGCTTTGGCTTCTGGTTCTTTCCGGGCTCGAGCTCATCTGGCTTTGTTGTGGGTTTCTTCGTGACTGTCACCGCGGATATACTGCTGGTGTTTTTGCGGCTCCGGTAAGCAAGATACGCTCTGTGCGAGGGCAGCGGGCATCGCGGTCGCCGACACACTCCACATGTTGTTGGATCTTGCTGCTGCGACGATGATGATGACGATGCTGATGACGACGACGACGCCGATGATGGTGATGGTGATGGTAACGACGTCTTCGTCTTCGTCTTCGTCTGCCTTGTCAGACCAGCTACCGCTACGGGAATGGCGTGACTAAGATCACGTTGGGAACCTGAAGCCATGCGGACATGGGGGAAAGGCCCCGAGATACCTGCATCTGCATCGTCGCCGGACCGCAGGGAAGAAGGAGGGCGAGGAGGGCGAGCGATGGGCTGAATCGAGACGAGGGTTGAAGAAAATTAGCAATCTCGCCGAGACGCGTGAAGCGAAGGCGAAAGCGAAAGGCTCGTCGTTTCTTCGTTTGTGCGTTCGCAGTTTGGTAGGACTACGGAGTAAGGAGTCCCTGGTAAGGTAAACGTGATCTGGTGTAACCTCCGTACTGGAAATAGACGGAGTTGATGCTGCTTTTCGGTGCCGAATCAGTCGACGGGAGATGAGGGATCGAGTCTGACTCCTTCTTACCGTTTGCGTTCGCTTATCACCAAGCAATGCCTCTTGCTGCTAGGATTCTAACCCAGCGGAGGCAAGGGCCCCCTTTCCTGTTGCGAAATTGCGGTCATGTGATGAGGACCGAGAACGAGTAATCAAGACAATGGTGACTAGAAACCAAATCATGACTAAGAGCTGAGAATGACTTGACCAAGTCTCACCATTTCGATAGTCCGTGTCAGAGCAAGCGAGGAACCATGTGACAATTGACACGACGGCGTTGTCACCGGGTCTTGAGATCTAGAGGCCCTTTCTATCTAGTGAAATGTGTATAAGTCCTGGCTTGGGATGAATACAAGGCCCTTCACAGCTCCATCTCGCACATTACCCCCAATTCCTCGTCGCGTTACCCTCTACCGTGAGTTGACTCTATGTCTAGATTCGAGAGAAACGGACAGAGACGGTCTCTCTTAGGGCAGTCTTCCTCCTACACGATCCTGGTTCAACCTTCGACTTTCTCGCTGGCAGGAGACGAATCAGCTTCATAGTGCGTCGTCTCACCCCCTTTGACGCCATTTGGTGCATGTGCTGCGAAGTCGACCTCGAGATCCCTTTGATAGATGGCCACCTCATCCTCATCGCCAAAGATGGCGGCAACTTCCTCCAACGGCAGGCCGTTGGTGTCTGGGAACCAGAACCAGATGGCAAGCCCTCCAAGTGTGCCTGGTATAATGAAGCAGAGATAGAATTTCCAGCCTATCGTCTCGAAGGCGGTAGGGGCGCTATGTGCGTGAGGTTAGCATGGAACTGCGGCGAAATTGATAGGTGGCATGAAGACGCTGCCAGGGCCATCATACCTTTGTAGCCAAATGATGTTCATCAACGAGATCATCGAGACACCAAGACAGACACCTTTGGCTCGCAAGTGGGTTGGGAAGATTTCCCCCAGGTACGAAAACTGCGTCCCATCGAGACACAATCCGTAGAAGACCTGGAATATGAAGAACATGGCCACTGCCGCCGACAGCGCCGACTTGTTGTTGGACGGCACAAAGTTGGCGACCAGTGCTGCTTCCACAATCAAGCTGGCCATGCAGCCCAGAATTCCAAAGGAGATGAACTTGTTCCGGGGGAAGCGGTCTACCACCAGCATGCCCATGACGTTCATGCCCAGGGCAAATGTGAGCCAGGCAGCCGGATAGAGGAGTTGTTTAACCGGCGAGAAATCGAGGGATGCGTACAGCGAGGGACCATAGTTGTTGATGACCAAGACGCCAGAACACTGGATGATGCCGGTAGTCCCGAGGGCAAGCAGCGCCCGTTTGCGGTACGACGGCTTCTTTATGATGTGCAACCACGAGTTACCCAGGGTTCGGTCAATCGCGAGCTGCTTCTGGATCTGGAAGAACTCGGCCTTCGCAGCCGTGTTTTCGGGATCGCTGGGATCAGCATGGAACTTGAACAGGACAGCCTCAGCTTCCGCATCACGTCCGTTCATAACCAACCATCGAGGCGACTCCTACAGACCGACAATATCAGTACATGTTCTTTGGCTTCACTCTCGTTTCATCCGACTTCGTTGTCGGGTAAAACTAGACATCGCTGGACTGCATCCCAAAGAGCGTCTGACTTACAGGGACGAAATATAGACCAACCAACAGGCACAGTGGCCAGAAGCACTGAATTGCGATGGGAGGCCGCCACGTATTCGAGCCTCCATCCTTCCAGAAGTAGAAGCCAAATCCAACCCAGCCTTGAATGGTATAGCCGAGCACTAGCATGACTGCGTGAACGTCCACAAGAGCACCGCGCATGTGGACCGGGACAATTTCGTTCATCAGGATGGGCACCGCCGCGAGGATCATGAAAGCCGCAGCACCGGCCACAAATCGAAAGGCGATGAACATGCCTACATTCACACTGCCGGCCATGATAGCACCCGACACGATGGCAAGAATGGAGGACTGTAAAGCAAGTCAGAACCGCTCAAGAGTGGTAGGAATTGTATCGGCCCTTACCACAGCGCAGGCCCATTTACGACCCCATTTGTCCGCTACCGTAGGGAGTAGTAATGTTCCAATCACACCTCCCGTCTGGAAAAGGCCATTCATGGTGGATATCAAGTCGGTTCCATTGGAACGGGTTGCAAGGTCAAAGTATTCAATGAAGGATGGTTGGCCTATATGCAAACAACATGAGTTTCAACCTCTCCAAGGAGACGTCAAGATACGTACCCAACGTAGTTCCAATAATACTTGCCGTGTAGCCATATGTTAGAGAACCAAAGCCCAATACAGCAAGCACGGCGCAGGTATGCACATTGAGCTTTTGTCTACGAAGGAGACCTTCTGATGCTGAGTTACGACGCATGCTGCAAGGTCTTACTGCGATCAATAATGAGTATTTGGTCAGATGTAAGGATCACAGTGGAAGCTGGAAGGAGAAGGGGAAATTATAGGCATATGAATAGAGTCTATAAGAGCCGAGACTTAGTACAAGAGCCGCGGACCGCGTTGTCTTTGACACCAGTCACTGACCCGTGACTGGTGCTCCCAGCTTACCTTCCCCCAGTCTCCGCGAAATCCCCGCGTTAGGCAAGTTACAACCAGGGGGCAAGGCTCCGGTGGATCAAAGGTAGACCATATGATTGGTGGTGGTCGTGATTGTCCTGGCCACGCTGGTGATGCTGCCCTCGGTACATCTTTCCTGACTCAGGAATTCTGGAGTCAGGGCGAAGGTTCTTATGTGAAGGAGTCGAGGTCAACGAAGCCACCCAAAGCCATGGAGTAAGTGCTTAGCGATTGAGCGCCGGGGAATTCCCACATGAGCAATGATTCCTTGATCTTGGTTTAACTCATGCTGAATGAGTCTCCCGTTATGACTCGACAACTGATCAAAAATTTCGAAAGATCCAGACCAGGCCCGGAAGAGCAAAGTCGGACCTTTTGGTTTGAAGCGCCCGAGCAAGCTTGTATTATTGTACTCGGGACATGGAAGTGAATGGACCCGAGATGCTAAGCACGCTCTGGCTCCATACATTTGAGCGTTTTGCTTCGAGGAAACCTGGGGCGACAAAGGTAGAGCAGAGGGGCAAGGGGATGTCGTGGTCAAGCCAGAGTATGCGATATTTGTGAATCGTCTCGGTGTCTTCCCGTCGCGTCAACGGTCAGGCACAAGGCTGATCGAGAGGTGCAATGCGTGTACGCTTGACGAGAACAGACAACATGGATGCCCACGTGGATCCCTTGCACCTGCGGTCAATTTCGACATGAATATATAGTCAAAACTTAATCAGAGATCTGCTTGCTGGGAAGCTCTTCGTTTGATTGCGAACTGCAGACCGCATCAATTATGCGGAAATCTTTGAATAGCCGCTGTTATGGGCAGGTCAGCAGTAGCAATTGTTCAGACAGGAAATTCGAGGGACAGTCAAACAGCCATCGATTGATCACCAGGAGACTGGTCGAAACACACAAAGGTCCTTGTTTAGCCATTCAAATTGGAGCGCCTCGAGTCTTCAGAACCTCCAGATATTTCTTCTTGACTGTTGCATTGCCGTATCGGTATGAGCCTTTGCTTTCCATATACTCAGCAACTTGTTTCCACGGTACTTTATTGACAAATTGACCAATGGAAACGGCATCGAGATCTTTGGAAACCTGAATGCTAACTGAGGTCGACTTCGAGCAATAGGAAACTGCTTCGAAAAGGAGCCGAACCTATTACGTAGCGCGTTAGTATCTTGGGCTTGCTTCCCAGGGGCAACTCACATCTCGATCGCTCCATTCTGGTTTCCTCAGTCTTGCTTCCCTTGGTTTCGTCAGAGCACGATATCGTCCTCTCAAGGTTGATTCAGCCTCCTCGAACTTCAATCGCTCCTTGATAATCTTGTATGACAGTCCTTGTTCTTTTAACTGTACTAGGAGCGTGTCTTTTGAGGTGTCGCGCTGTCCACCCTTTACTCCCAATTGTCTACCCTGGGGGGTTGAAATGTTTGTCAGGCCCGTGGGTGATGAGGAGGTCGCTTCGGAAGCCCAGAGATCTGGATACTGGACGCTCTGATCATACGCAGACGCATGTTCCAATTCCTGATAATGAGCAGTCGGAAGGATTTGGTCCGCAGAAGGGGCTGGAGGGTCATTCTGGAAGTCAAAAGGGTCATCACCGTAAGAGGGCAGCTCGGGTAAAGGCGGGTAAACTAAAGCAGTCGAATCATATTCAATCTGTTGTGGCAGGGGAAATGTAGGGTCGATCGGGCAAAAATCGAATCCAGGATCCAGATGTGACTGGGCAGCACAATGTTGAGGTGATGTGGCCGCACCAAGTACGTGCGACTCGTAGTTCGTTGCAATAGAAGGCCAAAGCTCACTCGAGCCAGGGGTCTTTGCTTCCAGGAGAGTCTTCGGGGTGGTCAAATCGTCACCACCGATGAGCTGGCCATCCCGCATGCTGCTGTCCGGCATGAAGATGTCAAACTCGTCTGGAGATAGACTTTGAAAGAGTGAGTTGAAATCATCCGGTCCGAGGGGCGTTCGCTGCTGCGCATAGGATGTGTAAGCCGTCGACTGCCGCATACCCATATCAATAGCCATTCCAGTTGTAGGGGGTAAATGCGTGAAAGCCTTGGCCTGGTCTGCGCAGCCCTCATTCAAGGAGGTACTGAAAATGTCGAGACTGTGCAAACCTGCTGGCCGTGTCGGGACATGGATGACACTTGAGAACCCTGACCCCTCAGACCGCAAACTGTTCCCGACTTCGCCCTGGTCAGTGTATGCGCCATAATTTCCAGTTGACCTAGTGCGGTTGCCGTGTTGTGAGGATGGACAGAAGTGCACATTGGCGCCGTAAGAAGCTGCGGAGTTCATGGTTTGATGCGCTGGACGCTGCATTGCGGGCGACTGGGTGTGGGCGAGACTGTGAGAGTTTTCAAAGCAGGTGAGATTGACCGAACTCATATGGGAAGCAGGGCACGGGGTTCGAGCGGAGTGACAGATATGGAGTGTGTCAGAAGACGCCGCTTGGGAATGGTGAGTCGGAGCTGGAGTGAAGTAACTCGGTGCAGACCATCTTGGTACGTGACAAGGAAAATGAGCCTGTCCACAACAGAACGTCTTTCCCTCGGTGTAGGTCTCAGAGTATCTTGAATCAGCTGTACTCGGGGACATTTCTGCGAGCTGCAAGGCTGCGCAGTGCAGAAGCGAGTGATAGATTTGGCGACTACAACTGGCGAATGGGCCGGAAGCAGTGTGCTGTGAGAGTCTGAGCGACAGGTTGCGTTTTCATGTTGAATCATTGGCCACCTTACAATCAGCACCTGCGTGGTCATCCATGGAAACGGAGTCGAGTCTGTTCGTACTGCAAACAGAACCCATCCACGGCATCGGGATCGAATTAAAAATCCCCAAGGACGTGAAGACGAGGGTCTGCGTGGTAAGAGTCAAGCTTACCTTTTGATTCCATCCACAAGTAAATGTTTCGCATCAAGCTCTGCTCCAGTCTTTGATACATCGGCAGAGGTTGCTCCTAGTCTGCGGAACCTTAAATGAATCGGGTTGTTGCACAATAGCTCCTCGATAGCTGGTCTGCTGCTGCGTGCTGTCTTGATGGCCCACGATTGCTTGAGCCAACAACTCTGTTCCCACATAGGACACAAACAAGCCTAGAGAGCAGCGCTTTGTCACCATATCCTCCTCTTATCGTGTCCTGCTCTGTTTTCCACCATGTACTTGTCATGGCTCATGGCTCGAAGTAGGAAAACCCATCAAAAGAAAACATCGCCTATTTGGGGCAAGGGAAAGCATTCAACACAAGATAGTCGCGATGTGGCAGTGTTCCGGTGGCCCGTCTATGCCAGCTGCCACGGGGTGTGAGAAGGGCAAACAGGAAGGCTCTATTTCGATATGTGTGTTTTCTGTGGATGGCAAGCTTTAGGTAATCAGTTGGCTCGGTCTATTACCTCTGGCACTTCTTTGGAGTTTTCTGGGACTGGGGCCACGGGCAAGTACCAGAGCGAATTCGTGGATATGCTCAGGGTTCATCCATTCGTGATCAGCAAAGGTAGGTGATTCGCCGAGGGGGTCACCAGGCGGGAGATATGGCAAAGGGCAAGCAAACATCAAGGGCACCGTGTTACATTGTTTGCCTGCTTGTCAATTTTGGGCAGCCGGTCTGGTATTAGCCTGCGGGTCCGCTCCTTTGGGGGATGGCATAGACTGCGCGAGTTGGGCGCAGAGGGGGGATCGTGATGCTTTGCGAGGTGCTCTCGGGTGAATGAAGAGGAGTTCATGGTTGAGCACTGTAGGCCATGGATCGTACCTGTTCGCTCGATTGGACGTACCAGGGTTGTGGAGCTGTCATATCGGGACATTGCAGCGGGAAGCAGACGGACTGTCATTTGATATTGGTTGGCCGATGTCCGGAGCCACGATTAGCTCCCCTCGATCTGGTCCCCAGGATATGTCTTATCGAGAGATGACGAAAGCTGGTTGCAAGAGACAGTGTTTCGCACTTCATTGTGCTCAAACCTTTTTTACCCGCTGTCATCCTTCAGCAACGTGTTTGCCACACTCTGCGCGCCTTGAATCTGGGTCTGTAGACCTCCGCAGGAACATGGGGTGTCGCAGTGGTTATCCTGGGCTGTGTTTGGTGTCAATGAAGCAATCATACAAAGGGCATTGCACGGGGTGGCAGGTGCGATGAGATATGGGGGCCGACATGTATTGTGATTAACTTGTACTGTCATCTGATAGGAGCCATGAAGATATCAAGTGGCCAGGATCTCAAGGTGTAGGAAAAGGTATCGGGAGGTTGAGATGAGGTTGTTAAAGTAGCGACGCAGTGACGTTGTCCCAGGCCATTATTCAGCATGGCTGCCAAGACTGCAGCCGCCGAAGATTTGCCTGGCAGGATCACAATGGCCTGATGTCCTCACAACGACTTTGTTTTGAAGGGATCTTGGAGGATAATCAGATCACTCTCCTACCCAAAGACAATCGACTTGACGTTCTCGCGGTCTCGGCCAGCGAGGAAGCATCCAAGTGGGCACAGAGCACGGAAAGTTTGATGCCATTGGCTCTATCTTCGACCAGATTTGACATCAAAGGGACGAACCATGACCGAGACAGCCAGAATGCTAGGTCTCACCGAACCACTACACCAGAGGGTGTCCCAGAAGTTCATGACAGCCTTCAAGGCCAAGGACATTCTATTCTCTGAGACCAGTCTCGCATACCTCCAAGCTCGGGGAGGAGCTTCGGTGAGTGCGGCGCCATATCGGCAGGGGAGGTTTGGGTGCTCATGTCTGTCAAGTTCCAACTGCGATACTGCCCTGCGTTGAAGAAGAAGCCCCAAGGAGACGGCTTTGTCCCCAAAAAGAAGCCACTGAGGCCTCACTTTGATCCTTTCGAAGACCCGCCTGCAGAGCTCCTAATTGCTCAAATCCCGGCCCACAATGCATCGCACAATTTGGTGTTGAACAAATACCCAGTCATTCACAACCACTTCATTCTCGCCACCAAGGCCAACAAACCGCAAACAGACCTTCTAGAGGCAGACGATATCGGCCTGACACATGCTTGTCTACGCGCCTGGCACGACCAGCGGCATAGTGGAGACCCTTCCCGTCTCTTTGCTTTCTTTAACTCTGGCGAACACAGCGGTGCCAGCCAGATGCATCGACATTTGCAGTTCCTACCTGTCGAGGATATGGCAGGTCCGAACAGTCGAGAGTGGAGGCTTCTCATCGACCGCATGACTGTGCCGGCTCATCCAGACCTACCACTATTTCAAGATCCATCGTTGCCCATCTTGCATTTTTCCACGCCCCTCGAACCCGACGCGTCTGCAGCCGACTTACACGGCCGATATGTACTGCTCGTGCAAGCAGCGCTGTCTGCTGCCGAGTTCCCCGGCCAACCTCTAGAACAAAGCTTAGCAATTGAAAGGAACGGCAAGACACTGATCTCTTACAACCTTGCCATGACGACGGAACGGATGGCAATCTGCCCTAGGAGACAAGAGGCTGTTGACATCCCCGGCGCTGGCCCAGAGAGCTCCGTGGCCATCAATGGCACAATACTGGCCGGAACCCTGATGGTCAAGGACGAAACGGAGTGGGATGTGCTTCGAGAAACCCATTCCCTCCTCGACGACATGCTGGGTGCGATCGGCTTTTCATTGACATCGTGGAAACAAAATGAACGATCATCAAAAGCATAGGCAGAGCCACCCAAAGGTACATGCCGCACAGGGTCAAATTGCCTTCACACTCAAACGAGCAATCTTGCTTGAGAAGGCACTCATTAACCCGAGAGCGCGCTGTCCTGTATCTCCCAGACCACCGTACCGCCGTCAAAGCGCAACTCGCAGGCACGCCAACTGTGAGAAGCGTGAGAGGAACACCGCCTCCTCAGCTCGGCGGTACACCAAACCCCCGAGACTGAGCTCCTCCTTTTGCACACCTGAGCGCACAACCTCGACAGAGGGATGGGTAGCTGGATGAATGGGATCAGCTGAACGATAATTCTCACCTCAGCATCCATCAAACCGAACCTGGTGGTGGGCTTGTCTACAACGGACTCCAGCACTCAAAGTGATCAGGTCACGGAGAAGGGTTGGAAACAAGTGGCTTCGCGCGAAAGCAAGGGTCTCGCGCTCCGGGCCAGAAGAGGATGCGTTGAAGATGAAGGAAAACATACACCACACCCCTTTGCCTTTGCCGGGAGGAGGCTCCCTCTACATCCATCCCAGATTGGGTTCGCTCTGACACTTCAAGTCGTAGTGTTCACTTCAGGTGCGGTTGGGGGGCCGCTTTGGGACAATCATGCCATCTCAATACTGATTGATGGCCGAGAGTTTAAAGAACGGGTGCTAAGCCCAGCGCCCTTTTACGAAGCAGCTTATGAGGACTCTGGAAACAAGTCTGTCCAGCCTCGTGCCATTGAAAAAGTGAAACTTTGCAGCCGAGAGCTGCGCAACCAGTACAACTGATGACTACCAAAATCATCAACAGCTTTATCAACGCTGGACTACTGTCGATGCCAAGGTGGTTGATACCAGAAACTAGCACAGAAGTGAACATTACGCTGTGTCCAAAGAGGTGCACGGGCGTGCACGAGGGATCTACAGGCGCAAAGTCATCTTGTCACTCCACCGCAACGATAACGTTCTGTTGAGAAACCCGCATGGCGCGGAGCACTGACCAGACAAACACGAGTGGATGGACTCGTGCAGCAAAAAACTTTGAAAACTTTTCTGACCGCATCGACAAAGCAAAGGAGTTGAGGTGAAGGTGTCATAGGCAGTCCAGACCCCGAAAGTCTCGCTTGTTGCGCAAGCCACAAAACACGCTTGAGGGTACCTCGTACTTGGGCGGATATCCAAGCCCTGGATTGTGCGGTCGAGAAGTAGCGAGCTGCCCGCGTTGTTCTGTCAAACAGGCGAGACAAGGGTAGGTAGTGATCGGGCGTGGAGCAGCACGCCGACCGACTGGATAGTGACGGTGATGGGTGGGAGGAGGCGGAGGGACCAGAATGACAACACGAGCAAGAAGAAAAGGCAGAGGAGTTGGGACTCGGGGTCTGTTCGTAGGGCTGCAGATTTTAGCAGGGCCAAAATGGGCTTTGGAATTGAGCGGGGTTCATGATTGCTCCTCTTGCCAAAAGGTCTGGCTTTGTGGTGGTCTGGCTCATCTCCCTTGGGCTGCTGAATACGAGGTTTTGACATGCGGGAGGCGAGCCAGACCATCACCCTCGGCGCCAATCTCGCTCCTCCCTCTCTTCCTCGTCTTCAAATTCGTGTGCGCCCATGTGTTCGTTGCAGCTCGGCTCGGGTCCGCCTTTGGGATCATGAGGCTGATTGTCTCTACCCTGTTTGGCTGCGCGCTGCTGCATGTTGCTGTAAATGGAGAGAGTGTGGGAGGATCTGCAGGAAGACCGGCCAGCCAGCCTCGATTGACTTCAGTTCGGCTATCAAAGCAAAGAAAAATCCAGCAGTGAGGGAAAAGTAGTGTGCTTCCGTGTACGCCTGTGGTTTGTTCCTTTTTCTTTTTCCACGTCCTTCCGACGACTGAATGGGGAATAGCAGGCTTCGCCCAACAGGACTCTTGTGCATGGGATCTAGACCGTCAGTGACTGTGTATGTTGGCGATAGTGTATTCGATGGCAGCAAAGGACACCACTTGCACAGTGTGTTAGCCAATTAAGTCAAGCATTGACGGAAGGGAAATCAAACAGCGACAAGGACGAAAAGGGTTAAGTGATGTGGTGACCTCGAGGATGATGGTGTCCAGAAGCACCGATTGAGAGAGATGGGAAACTTGCAGGTTTCCCAGTCTGGCAATTCTTGGCGGGGCAGAAGGTTTGAATCAACCAGGCAGTTAGGCTTGTTTGATATGATAGGCAGGAAAGGCCCAGAGTTTCTCCAGAACCTTGTCGGCGTTGTTGTTTGCTAGAGTATCACAATCAAATCAAGACCAGAGTAGTAATAATAGCATGGAGAGGATTTGAAGATTTTCGGATTGAGGCGGATTCTTGCACCACCCCATGCCAAAGCTGCGAGGGGAAAGCATTGGTGTGGGAAAATGAACACGAAAACCAACCTTTTCCTTCGCCTCGCGTGCATGACGCATCTCTGAAAAGGCGACAAGAGAGACTTAGTAAACTTCCTGGGCTGTCCGGGGGCCAGGGAGCGGTCTGAAATTGAGATATACATGACCACGAAGCAATGAGGAGGCAGAGATTGTCGAAAAAGAGTGGGGCATGCAGCATGGTTGGTGGGAAAGGGTCATGACAGACCGCGAGTTCTTAGCCAGTGTCAACCGATTGTACTTGTAGATGGGTTTTGGGCTGGCGGAGAAGGGGAAGCTGCATGGCTAGAACAACCAGGATACAGTAACCAGAACAGATCACGCAAAGTTAGTCGAACCTCGTGGGCGGATTGGACAGCGCTAGAACTGCAGTCTGAATGCTTCCGGGGAAGTTACAGAACAGCATGGGGAGGACCAAGAGGGTGTGGGAGGGAAAAGCACGAGCGTGAAACGGTAAAGGTTTAATTCTTGCGTCTGTGCTGCTGGGAAAGGAAATTCGGTGCGCCCATAACCAATTCTTTTGGGTGTGTGGCATGTGTAAACAACGGATAACATGGCACATGAGAAAACTCCTATACTTGACCCCCAAGATGATGAGATGAGTGGAAGGTACTTGTATCAACCTATACGAGGTACTTCGATACAGGTATTTTCATACCTGTACCGGATACAAAGGAGATCTCTGGCCTTGTCGGAGAATCATAATCCCTTCATCATTCAAAGCACGCAAAGTTGGGGGCCGATGGAGTCTTCAGCCCTACCAGGGGAGTTTCATCGTACGAGTAGATGCCTCAAACTCACCAGGGAGTGGTTTTGGGGCCAGCGACACGTTGACGATAAGCATGCATGGCCAAACAGTCAGCAGGCAAAAGACAAAGGCAAAGGCAAAAGGAGACGAATAGCACAGTCATCCACAGCTGCAGGGCGTGCAGGATCCAGTGGGTATTGGCAGATTACCACATGTGCTCGAGTCATTGATCCAAGTCACTGTTGATGGGCGGTAACACAGGAGAACGAGCAGGAAGAAGGGCCAGGACAACTCGGTACTTGATGAGCAGAAGGACTGCGAAGCGAGGCCTGGAAAGGGCAAGGCAAGGAATGACAGGGCCAGGATGGTAGGATGATGGTCCTTTTGACAAGGTCGCCGATGTTGTTTACGAGAGCAATTCTGGGTGTCTGGTTCGGGGTCCAGGGGGAGGAGAATCAGAGAAGACGGACTACGGGGGGCTTGTTTTGGTTTCATGGCGGCTCCAAACCTCCAAACACCAATTCATGGGTAGTTCGCCCAGGCCCAAGCCCATGCCCAAGCCCATAGGTTTCCCGCCTACGAGCAGCCCACACCCCCCCGAGCTCCCCCAAGAGCAATAGTTTAGCGACAATTAGATCATGTTTGTGAATTTGTTTCTCCATTCTTGACGAGAATGGTGGAATTATTGAAACAGAAAACCAGGTTCTCGTATGTACGGGTCTGGCCCCCTGCCTGACCATGATGGAGCAGTCAATCGCGTGTTTTCTCCCTATTTTTCTCATATGAAAAGAAGCCGTGGAATCCATTACACGTGCCATAACGGAAGACGACGGTGTCTGCCTCGTGTCTCCAGTAGAGTCCAGGTACACAACCCCTCGGTTATTCAGAAGCACCATGGAACGAACAAAGGGGGGCCTCACCACGGTGTGTCCTCTGCAGCAAAGCAGGAGGTGACCCTATCGACCAATGACCTCACCATTTCGTCAAAGCATGGAGAAGTTGGATCCAGGAGAGTTACAGCAGCGCCTCACCAGAAGTCGGTGACCAAATGGATGATGTAGATGTTGTGCATCAACCCGCCACAGTTTCACAGCCCCCGAGACCACAACGGAGGCTTTTGGGCGGTGAATAAATAGCAGCAGATGTGGCTCAGGCATGGCACAGCCAATCACACAAAACATCACAGCCACTAAATGGGCCCTGCGCCATGACCAAAGAGCTTGGACTGGACACTCCGAGCCCCTGAGGCCAATCAGGGGGTTCAAACTGATGGGGACACTTGCAAACCACGTTTTTACAGGGGCCCAGCAGACCGCATCCTGCACGATGGCGCCAATCGCATCGGCCTCGCCTAATGACAACCACCCAAGGCCCGCCATCACCTTGAAGAGAAAGCGTTCTAGGGAGGGGAGCCACTGAAAGCCACTGAAAGCCACTGGAGGCCGGGCCCCAAGACCCCCTAAACTGCCCATGTCCCTTGGGCCAAAGGTCCCTTCTCCACTCTACGTCTACACTTTCCCTTTGTCCTGCTTCTCTTTTGGTGACTTCTTCGCTCAATGTGGCAGAGCCAAGCTCCCTCCACTCAATCAGGTCCATGCCCCAGACACGAGCCATCGGGGTTTTCGTCAAGAACCCACTCCCTCCCAATTCAGCATCTCCAGCCTAATCCCTACCCTTTGGCACCCCCATTGACACCCATTGGCAGCACCTCGGGACCACGCCTAGGCTTCCTCGGGCTCCAATGGGGCTTCTCTTTGGCTGACAATCCGCAGTCCTGGGATGTGCCGTCACAAGCAACTGACAATTTGACGGGATCAACGGGAACTCACTCCCTGCTACAACAAACAAAGCACACGAGAGGGGAATTGGTCCCTGCCCGTCTGGGAAACTCTACTTTTTGGTGCTAACGATTGCTACCAAGTGACTAACAGAGTCATCCTCCTGGTTGATCTGAGAAATCCATTGCTACTCTACGATTAAACCTCTCAAAAGTGAGAACCGGCCAATGGTAATAATGGGTACTTTTGTTCAGAATTCTTCAAGGGTGGTGGTGGTGGTACGAAGTGATGAAGGAACTCAGGGAAAAGAGCAGGAAACCGGAAAAATACAAAGTTCCGGCTCTGATTGATGGCTGCTACCCGCCTGTGGTTTGTATCTTGCTTTAATTACTACCTAGGTAGAAAGTAAAGGCCGCACAATCATTTCCTTTCACTCTACGCCAAAATGAAATTGAATTGACTGAATCACTGCAATGATTGTTTCTACTCTCTTGGCCAGCATATCCCTTAATGTTCCCAAAAAAAACCAGGATATTGGACCTTTCTGCTTTGTCTGCTTCCTGCTCCTCCTTCCTGCTTACGAGTAGGCCTCTCCGAAAGCTAGCTTACTTGGTGCTGCATTAGCCTGTCACAGTGACACTCTTTCCGTGGTGTATTGCGTTGTTACAGCCACACCGCGACACCCCTGCACCTTTAGCCTCCGAGGGGTCACGGACTCACGGTGAGGACCCTGGGCTGCCTGGTCCACCCTTGCTCAAGCCCCGGTCCATGTCCAAGCCATAGGGCTAACCGTTCAAATGTATAGTTCACTGGGTCCATCTCTGATCTGAGAGAGACTTTGGCTCATCTGAAAGCGACAGGGCCCCTGCTTTCGGTAAGACCCTTCTTGTTCCCTTAGCTAGTTCATCATGCTGGTACAGATATTCCAAACGACTATATCTCACGATTTCGCCCCCCATCTGCCAGTCTAAGATCAACTCTTACAAGAAATCCTCTTCAAACACCTCTTATTCCCTTCGCTCCCCTGGGACATTGGACCTCGTCGTCTGTTGCCCAGTTTTGACCTGCCTGAGGCAGCACTTAACGTCCAACACAAACCTCGAACGCACCCGCGCGGCATCCGTCCCTCCTCCCCTTCCCGCAGCCAACCCCATCTTTACTCCTTTCAGTATTGATCGGCACTTTCTCAGCAAGCCTCACCAGCTCGCTCTTTGTTTGTCAGAAAAGAGAAGAAACCCTCCGTCCGGTCCCAAGAGCATCTAGACCTTGGAACCTCGTATTCGTCGGCGCTCTATCGATATCGCTTCCGGAGCCTCAAGAGACCTAGAACCCTCGCATTCACGCGCCTCCCTCGGCCCCCTCCGCGCGCAGCCCTCACAGAGCCCTATCTCGGCCTACAAGCCTTACTGTTGTCATTCAAGGCCATATACTCTCATCTTTCCCCAGCTCATGCAGTCGCATTGAACTTCAAGAGTCCCCCCTTCAGCCCATACAATGCTCGCTCTCGAGCATTCTCGGCGTCAACAATTTGACCCAGCATTCGACTTCGAGCAAAGCATTCAAGCGCCCTTCCCCAGTCTGACCATGGATACCTTCGACTCGACCGACCCCATGATCAACTTCCATCCTCTCCCATACTCGTTCTTTGACAACCCATCCATGTTTGCGACGGCTCCCATGCAATCACTCAAGCAAGAAATGCCGCCATTCCAAGACCTTCCGCCGGCTCTAATTTCGTCGGGCTCGGCACCTTCAATCCCCAGCGCGTCGTCCTCCACAGTCGGTTCTCCATACTCGGGTCCCTCCCATACCGTCTCAAGTCAGGACGGTTTCGACCGCACAGCTCCTCCATTCGGTCTGGGTGTCATGCCAGCTATCGTCAATCACGAAGCCTTTTCGCATGACATCCTAGGAACTTCCATGGAAGCCGAGCTGTCGTTGGGGAGCCATGAGAAGCTCCCCGACAGTTTTGTGGGTGAGTGTGCAGATCTTTCCTCTTCTCGTTCGCAACCACCGACTGGTGCCATTTTCAATGCCCAATCCCTGCAGCCACATCCATCATCTATTAGTGCTTCGCCCGAGTCACTGTCCATCCATACTTTCTTTGATCAAGGCGTGTCCACCGTGCCTTCAGTCGCTTCCCTATCGGGGGTTTCCACTGGTACCCAGTCCCCTTCATCCGAGCAAACTTTGGCAACACCGACCTTCAAGTCACCCACCACACCTGCTTCAGCATGTTCCAAGCACTTTTCCGTTGTTTCTCCCGTCAACGCGAGGAGCTTCTCCCCAACCTTGCGCTCGCAGACGGCTCCCATCTTCCACCCTCATATGCTCTCTCATGACGCGCATGTTGCACCGCATCAACATCAACATCACACGAGCCGTTTTCAGTCTCATTTTTTTGCCCAAAGCAGCGGCAACTTCATGCCGCCGCTGGAAACATCCTGTTCGTCTCTTCCGCCTGTCTTTCCTTGCCCTTCCACTCGTTTCATTGCTCCGTTGTCATGTGTCCTTCCTGGTGGTTCCGGTACCCTAGCCGCTTTCATCGTTCCTGCTTCGATACCAAGGGCAAATCAGACTGATGCTTTTTCCACAGATCCCTCCTTGATCCACGCGTCCAGGCCGTATGGCGATACGGTCTTCGCTGACCACGGCGCTTTCGCACCCAGCTTACACTCCTTCACCACGACGTCACCTTCCGGCTCACCAGCACCATCACCTCAGCCATACAGCGTGTATCCCCCCACGCAATTTTCCGAACCCCTCACCAATGCCAACTACTATCAACAGCAGCAGTACATGAGTCGACGACCTTCGCTGGCTTCCTATGTCTCCGGGGGTTCCCATCCAAGTCCGACCTCAGAAATCGACGACGATGGCCGGGACAAGAGCCGATGCCCTCATCGCGACTGCGGTAAAGTCTTCAAGGACCTGAAGGCTCATATGTTGACTCATCAAGCCGAACGGCCAGAGAAGTGTCCGATCCTGACTTGTGAGTACAATCAGAAAGGGTTTGCTCGCAAGTACGACAAGAATCGACACACCTTGACCCATTATAAAGGTACCATGGTCTGCGGGTTCTGCCCCGGATCAGGCTCTCCGGCTGAAAAGAGCTTCAACCGAGCCGACGTATTTAAGCGCCACCTGACTTCGGTCCACGGAGTCGAGCAGACACCACCCAACAGCCGGAAGCGCAGTCCATCTGCAAGCAACCGAAAGCTCTCCAGCTACTGTCAAGATGCCACCGGCAAATGTTCCACTTGTTCAGCCACCTTCAACAATGCTCAAGACTTTTATGAGCATCTTGACGACTGTGTGCTGCGCGTTGTGCAACAAGAGGAACCGTCCGAGGCGGTCAACGTTCAGCACCTCTCTCAAATCAACAACGACAAGGACGTTCAAGAGACCTTGGACCGTCATATGATCAAGACTGAGGATGCCCCAACCAGCTTTGACGATGAAGATGAGGAGGACGAGGAAGACGACGAGGACGATGACGAGGATGATGACCCGTCGTTCAACAGTCGATCCGGCAAAGGCATGATTAAATCCAACAAAGCCCCTGCCTCGTCCCGTGCAATCATCGGTGGCGGTGTCTCCAAACCCGGCAAGTCATCAAAGAAAGGTATGACTTGGTCCAAAGGTGGAGTGGCTCTCGTCGGCAAGGGCCGCAAGAAGAGAAGACATTACCCGCCGTCCTGGGGCATGGCTGCCGAGAAGATGCGGATGAAGAAGCGTGTGCTTTGTGTCTATGACGGCCAGCGGCGCTTGTGGAAGGATGACATGATGCTCCACAACGAATTCGAGGTCCGGATGACCCTGCCTGACGGCAAGAGCTACGTTACCGACCTCGATGTCGAGACTCTCAAGCGAGCTGAGGCCTTCCACAACGCCACGCCTGAAGAGAAGGGTCCCTGGATTCCGACGTCAGAGCATGAGAGTCAAGGTTTCGACCTTAACGCGCTCATGGCTTGATTTATTGGAGTTGACATTTTTCCTTGTACTAATGACGTGCTTTGAGCGATATGGATATGGACAAGCTGATCTCGACAATTCCTACCCTAGGAGAGATCCTTATTCTGTTTATTCTTCTAATATCTTTTGAGATCATGGCTGCTCCCGAAGAGTATGCAGCGATGGCAAATGTGGACATGAAATTTCTCACCAGGTTGAAGCAGCCCTGTGGAAAAAAGTTGGCAATGCTTGTGATGAGCACATGGGTTTTGGGAAACCATTTCGTGGATATGGGAATGATTTTGGATGTTATGTGGAAAGAACCGTCTTGGATGCCAACAAGAAGATACCCGTCACTGAAAGCTCCTCGAGGTTTATGAAAAGCTAGTGTACGATAGATCCCTTGAAAGGGCAAACCAGGAAGCGCTGAGCGCTACAGTATTGCAATGAAGGAAGTTTCCTTTGACCTTTGACAATTGAATCCTTCATGCTTGTTTTGGTATCGCTAGAGGGGTTTCACTGGGTTCCCCTCACGGCTGTATTGTAGGGTGTTTGGGGGTCGCCCACGTCACGTCAGGCAGGGACTTTACCTAGATGGCACTGACCACTAGCGAGCCAGTTAAGAGCCGAACCGCGCCAAGCTTTCCGTCATCGAGACTGCGCCTGGCCAACATCATTCACCTTCGGACTCTTTGAAGGAGTGAACGCAAGGCTACGAAAGCCCCTTTGGATGCCGATCTCTGCTACCATTACTCGGTAGATTCCTTCCTGGTCATCAGCAAAACTCCATATCAGAGGCAGAGTCCTAGCGATAGCTGAGCCAACCCTTTGATCTCAGCCGCAGGCGCGGCGCCCACCCACACGACATGGCGAACGATGCTCAACCAGACCCTTACAATTATGGTGTCGTGGTACACGGTACACCTACGCACTTCTCTATGTGCTAGAGGCCAAGCTAACGGGTTTCATCACAGAAGCCCCAAAATTCGATCTTGCCGCGTACATCTCCAACTACAGAGGTTTGTCACTCTAGTCTGGACGGAGGGATCTTGATCTTGCACTAATTTCCCATCTCACAGGTCGAACCGTGTTCAGACGACTCCACCTGATTGCATCATGCTCTACGGTCCTGGCAGAGGAGGCCGCCCGAATGGCCGTGCTCGAGGCGAAGAAAGGCAGCGATGTGCGGAACTACCAGGAGGCGGTTACACTGCTGGAGCGGGTGTCAAAAGGCAAGAATATTGACCACCTGCGCGACCCAGCATGGGCTGCCCAGCAAGAAAAGAAGAACACCGCCGAAACTGCACGTCTGGAAAGTGAACTGAAGGGGTACAAAAATAACCTGATCAAGGAGAGCATACGAGTGAGTTGAATGCAACTATGCCGTGCAGAGGGGGACATCTACTGATTCTGCGCGCAGATGGGAAATGAAGATCTGGGTACTCATTACTATACCATTGGAGACCTGTACGATGCAGTCAGAGCCTATTCCCGCATGCGGGACTACTGCACCACCACGGCTCATATCACATCCACTGCGTTCCGAATCATTGCGGTTGCCATCGAACAGCGCAATTGGCTAGCTGTTCAGTCTCAGGTACAGAAGGTCAAGAATATTCAACTCAAGCCTGAAGACATGACAAGAAACCAACCCAAGATCCAAGCGGCCTCGGGTCTTCAGCAAATGTCGACTTTCGAATACCACGAGGCTGCCAACAGCTTCCTCAGCACTGACCCCAGCTTGGGAGATAGTTACAGTGATGTATTGACGAGCAACGACGTTGCCGTCTATGGTGGTCTCTGTGCGTTGGCGTCCATGTCTCGGTCGGAGCTGCAGACCAAAGTCTTGGAAAACAGCAGTTTCCGCAATTTCCTTGAACTGGAGCCTCACATCCGTCGGGCCATCAGCTTCTTCTGTGCCAGCAAATACAGTCAATGTTTGGAGATTCTTGAGTCCTATCGGGCGGACTATCTCCTAGACATCTATCTACAGCCTCTTGTCGCAGACATCTACACTCGAATCCGAACCAAAAGTATTGTCCAGTACTTGCAGCCTTTCAGCAAGGTCACGCTGGCAAGCATGGAACGCATGTTTGGGAGGGCATCGATGCCGAACGGCGCCGCGAACGGCGCCGCAACAGGACAGGACTTTCTCAGTGAGATTGTTTCTTTGATCCAAGACGGTCGACTCGGTGCCCGAATTGATATGGAGCATGGAGTCCTGGAAACTGTCGAACAGAATCCTCGCGCCCAGGCGCAGCAGGCGGCACTAGACACAGTGGACTCTTTTGTTCGTGAGGCCCGTTTGAAACTGATTCGGCTGCAGGTCATCAATGCCGGGCTCGAGGTCAAGCCGGCGCCCAAGAAGAAAGCATGGGGCATTGATCAAGGGGACGGCACATGGGACGAAAGCGAGGCTGCTTTCCTAGGGCCGGGCGGCAGAGACATTATGGCAAACGATTTGGAAGGAGCGACTTACCCTCAGCGCAAGGGCGGATAGGATCAGTCATGTAAGCGGAAGAGAGGGATTTGAGCGATGAGATAAAACCCACGGATCCTGAGGTGTGATGTCTCAGTCAATCTGGACATTTCCCCAAATCACAGACCACCAAACGGCCCTGCTGGGGACGAAAAAATCGCCGCGTGATATCGCGCAACAGACGCCAGCATAGCAAGGGGCAGATTCCTTTTGCCAGAGATAAGCCGCTTGAGGTGGGCGACGTGCTCGAGATGGGGTCCATGGGTTGGTGTCCTGACGGAGGGCCTGATACGGTCCCGTGGGAGCAGAATGATATGGACGAATAAACGGGTCACGAAATAACATTAGTTGCCACGACACCTGGTCAGGATTCCTAGAGATTTGGTGCATTAGCGGTAGGGCTGACAATACCACGACTGAGGATTGATTTGGATTTGGCGGAGGCCGAAAGCGAGGCGATACGCCTCAGTGCCCGATACCTTTGCCCCGTGCAGCATCGTTTGAGCCATCCATCCACAGAGCACATTCACGGGACATACTGAGGGATGTAAGGGATGTAATATTCTGGCAATAAGTTGTGCCTGACCCCAGCGGGGTTCCTCCCCTATCGCCCAAGAATCCTACTGCCAGCATGCTAGCATGATAGACATGGCAGTTGTCGAGTTGCCCGTCTCGGAGTCTCCTTTTGGACTTGATTACCTACTACTGTAGCTATGGATGTACCGAGTAAACTCGATACACCAGATACGGCGGCGGCGTGCTTCGTCAACCCAGAGGAGAGTGGCGCTGATTGATAGTTGCCGAGTCATCATGTTTTCTAGGTCTGTACGAGGTACGTCGTACCGAGTCCGAGTATCACTTTGTTCTGGGTACTCTGAACGAGATGACTTGCATGGATGGTGCATGGATGGTGCATGGGTACATGGATTTTGGTGACCCCAAAGGGACGAGTACAAGTACCGAGTAGACTGGGAAACTATGTCCTACGCGCCTACCTAGGGAGTATGAGGGACTAGGGGAAGGAGAAGGAGAAGGAGATACGCCGTCGAGGGTTTACTCGGACGTGGACATGGACTACGAGGTAATTACTCGACTCAAACTCGGAGATAGGTTGTAGTCAGCACCAGCACCAGCACCAACACCAGCCGCGGAGTAGATCCTAATCCATTTTTATTGCCCTTTGCGTGTGTTTCCCCTACCATCCTTTGTCCCGTTTGAGGGATTGTTTTGGTGGAAAAAGACTCGAAGTCGACATGGCTGACTCGGTATTGGGTAATATTCCACACCTCCACACCCCCCCCCCCATCGGGGCACTGGGCTTTTAGCGAGGAAGGGTGTACAATGCGCGAAGGTGACAAAGGTGACAAGGTAGGTAAGTTAGTGACGGAGTTGGCTAGAGAACCAAAGTACGGAGTAGGTAGTAGTCGCTCGTGGGTAGTTTGTACCTCAATGGCTGGTGGGTAAGGTGGTGCGTCGTGCGTAGTGGATTGTGGGTTTGGTGCGCGTCCAGCAGAGCAGGGATCATGTCACTTGGGAAAAAGGTGTGTGGGCAGTAGTAGGCAGTGGGCACTTGGGTAAACAACACCAAAAAAAAAATATTTATGGGCTTTTGGGGGGGAAGGGGGGAGTGGGTTGTGGATACAATGAAGGATGGAGGGGATCGACAGGGCTTTAACTCCCAAGTTAACCGAGTACGAGGACGAGATGACCCATACAGCCATAGTAGGACAAGCACAGGTATGGACAAAGACAAGGTCAAGAGTTGTGTTGTTTTTGTATTTGCACTGCCTGCGAGAAAAGAGAGAGAGACCGGCGAGAGGGAGGGAGAAAAAGAGAGAGAAAAGGGCAGGGGAGACCCACTATCCATGATACATCGCCATCACTCTCTCACTCTCTCACTCTCCGTGTCGGCACGTACCCTTTACTCATGATTATTATCTCACAAGGACTTTGTTGGTTTACTTACTACGAGCGAGGTACGAATAACTCGGTTCCTGTACAAGTACGAGAAAAGACAGACGCGGCTCGGGGAGTGCATAACCGAGGATGGCACGGATGGATACCACCTTGACCACCAAGCAGGGGGGAAAGGATGGGACGCGGGTACCTAAGCAACTAAGGTGGTGGTGGTGTGGATGTGTGAGATCACTTTCCAATTACGGGCTAGATATTCAAAACTACCTTGGTAAAGCGGGAATACCGAGTCTTCCGTACTGTTGTACGTAAAGAAACCTGCCCAGCCTGCGCTCGCTAGGTGCTCGCTAGGGCAGACCAGAACAAGAGGCTCAGAGGGACCCATGCCCATCGATCTCCCCATGCCCATGGCCTACCCTTGCAAGGAGAGATAAACTATGGCTCGTTGCGGAAGTCGGATGCTGGCAACAGCGGGATGGGGCATTTATTTCCCTTCGTTACACTAATATCTTCGGGGTATGAGGTACAGAGGATGTTCTACGAGTACTCGGTCCCGAGTAAGGTCGAATAATCGGGGAAATGATCCCGCCGGTGGGTAGGTATGAATGAGTACTCCGTATGAGTAACCTTGGTATCGGAAGTCGAGGTATTGGCGTTACTCGTAGACAAGCGCGTGTACAATACATTACGCGCATGCATACGAGGACTCCGCTTGTGCTCTGATCGAGGTACCTACATACTCGTAGGGCTGGTGGGCTTACGAGTACCTACAGTAGGTCAACAGGATCACTGGTCTGGTGGAGATAGATGCATGGCCACGAGGGGGGATGGATTTGCAGCCAGGCAAGGCCATGATGGGTGTGTGCGAACATGTACCGAGTACCTGCAGTACAGACCTCCTCCGCCAGATGTACTGTACCTACGAGGAGCTATGTGCAGAGGGATTTTGTAGCTTGATAGTGACCAAGAAAAAGTCCCCAAAGGTGCAATTGGGAAGTAGGTAGGTAAGGAGGGAGAGGAACAGGGATACATACCTGGGTGCATACATACGTACGTACGAGGTAAAAGGTATTGAGTACAGACATGTAATTGTCCTCGTATATCCCAGATGCAAGAAAAAAGGGGTATGTGTGCAGTAAGGTAATACAGTATGGGAACACTACGTCTAATCCTCTCGTTGGGTATGGAAAGCCTTATTACCTGGGCGGCGAGGGACTTTTGGGCTTGAATGGAGATAGATGGGCATGGGAATGAATAGGCATGCACGCATGGTAGGTACGTAGCACTTGACTATTGTAACGAGGTACTCGGTACTCTCTGCACACACCATCCATAACCTGCGTCTACTCGCTACACATCCCCCTTTTCCACTCAGCCCGAGAGCGTCGCATATTCATTCCCATACCGAGATCATATCGCAGCTGCAAAGAGCATCTTTCGAACAAGTCAGGCGCTCATCGAGACATGATTCTCTCAGAGATCATCGCGTCCTTCCTTCACGGCGCATTTCTCCTCTCATTCATGCCTTCTTCTGGGTCTTCTCTTGCATCTCTAGCTGGATCGAATGCTTCCTAAGTTCGAAGGACAGAGGATGGAGTACCCGACGTCGATGTGGCGCTGCATCTCATTTTGTGCTGGTGGTCGGGATTTGTGTCTCGAGGCCACTTGAGGAAGTGTACACCTCTAGAGGAATGATCTCTAAGGCCAGGAGATGTAGTTCGTCCGCATCGTGACAGGCATATCTTGGTGGTTGATCTCGGGATGGAGAATTCATTTCATCCGGCCATGCGGAGACTTTTCTCCTCCCATCTTTGCAGATGTCAGATGTGTACCGAGTAGGTACGTGGGCACATAGCAGACCTCGATCTGGTGACGCGTTGATTCCTGCTAATATCAAAGAGCAAGACACATCGAGAGTCAGAGTTGTATTGATAGAGATGAATGTGATCCATTTGAGTTGTTGAAGATGAAGTCCTGAGATTTCCTGGCGACAAATTTACCGGCAATTCCATCTCCCAAACCTGCGTTGTCCATCATACCAAGACCTGAACGACGAGGACTAGAATGGCCGCGACGCACTCTCCGTCTTCTATCTTTCTACGAGGTGGCACCGTCCTAACACATGATGACCACGACCATGTGGTTCCCCTGCGGAACACTGACCTCCTTGTCTGCGACGGTGTCATCACCGACATTGGAAAGAACATTTCCCCTCCCAGCATCGACATAGAAGTGATAGACTGCAAGGGCAAAATCATCTCTCCCGGCTTCGTCGATACCCACCACCATCTCTGGCAGACGCAACTGAAGGGAAGACACGCGGAGCAGGGGTTGGTATCATACATGTACACCGGTAGGGTCCATTTGCCTCAGGCTTCGTTCAAATCAAGGGCAGCCGTCCCGTGCGGCGGGTTCTGTTGACCACTGCAACACTAGGCAATATGATGTCCTATGCATATTCTCCCGACGACATGTACTGGGGCCAATTGTCGGGCTGTCTCGAGGCCATCCACGCCGGTACCACGACTGTCCTGGACCACGCCCATTGCGCCTACAGCCCTGCCCACGGTGAGTTCCATAGCCACGCTGCTTATCGCTTACTGAGGCTCAATCGTCTAAAATAGCCGCATCGGCTCTCAACGCAACCATCGACTCCGGCATCCGGGGTATCTTCGCGTACAGTATTCCCATGCGCATGTCCAAATGGGACCAGTCGCAGTGCATCCCGGACCAAGACCTCCTTCCGGAGTGGGCACTCAAGCAGATTGCGGATCTGGCTCAGACACACAATCAGCCTGGTGCAATGGTCGAGATTGGCATGGGGTTTGACTTCTGGTTCCTCCCGCAAGAGATGGTTCTGGGCATGCTCGCGAAATTGAGGCAAAGTGGACTAAGAGTCCTGACCAGCCATGCCGGTTGTAACGCCTTTATGGGTGAGTCTTGCTTGCCCGTGTTTCGGATGGAGCGGGCATCAAAGTCCAGAGAGATCTCTGAATAAGGGTTTCTTCGAAGCTCCTCGCGCTGTTGTAGAAAGCTGACTTCCCGACCCTGCAGGTCTTCAATCACCCGTACCCAAACTTCAGTCCTACAGACTCCTCGGCGCGCCCTACCCACCATCAGAAACCGCACGGGAGATGCCTTTCCTTCTCCTCTCACACTGCAACGGTCTCCCGCAGGAGGACCTATCCATCCTCGCATCAACCGGCACCCCAATCTCCAGCACACCGGGCACCGAGGCCCAGATGGGCATGTCCTACCCCGTCGCCCTGGACCCGGCGCTGCGACATCAGTATGGCGGCAGAGCCAACGTCTCGCTCGGGGTCGACTGCCACTCAAGCGAGCCGTCGTCCATGCCCCAGCAAGCCCGCATGCTGCTGCAGCTGGCGCGGGTTGAGAAGAACGCCCGCCTCCTCGCCGAGGGCAAGTTCCCGTCCGGCGACGTCACGGGCACGTCCGAGGACGTGTTCAACCTGGCGACGATCCGTGGGGCGCGCTGTCTCGGCCTCGACGCGGACATTGGCAGCATCGCGCCGGGCAAAAAGGCCGATCTGCTCGTCTTCAACGCCTCCGCGAGCGTAGGCATGCTGAGCGCGGCCGAATACGACCCCGTCGTGGCGATCGTGCGGTTCAGCGAGGCCGCAGATATCGACACCGTCATCGTCGACGGCGTCGTGCGCAAGAGGGCCGGAAAACTGCTGGTTACCCCCGTCGGCAGGCACGTCACTGCCAGCCAGGCAAACGTCCGTGGAACGGCAGCAGCAGAGGCAGTAGAAGGCGTATCAGAAGCGGCTACGGTTCATTTGGAGTGGACCGAGATCGCCGACCGGGTCAGACGCAGCCAGAGAGAAATCCAGTCCCGAATCGACGGGCTCAGCCTCGACAAGGCAAGGGACATGATGCTGAGTGCCTACCACACGGACCTGAGCAGGCTGGTGGATGCCAGGTAGGTAGGTAGGTACCAAAGAACGGTATACGAGGGGAAGGAATTCATATAATACGAGTTCGGGAGAGTGTGGAGCGTGGAGCGTGGTCGAGCTACATAAACATTTACCTGCCTTACAAGCTACTTAGCTAGTTGGCTCAAGCTCCCTTGGATGACTTCAAGTGGCTACCATTACCATTCCCATGGGCAGAAAGAAGTGTTCATATCGACGCTCCGAGTCCTGAGTCCTGAGTCCTGAGCCCTCGTGTTCCTGTTCCCGCAGCGTGACTGAGTGTGTCTGTTCCATTGCCCATTGTGTATTGAGCATTGTTCATTCCATGCCCCAACACGTATTTCTCCCGAGATACCCTAATAAACCTGTTCAACGGTTGAGGGACGTCGCAATCAAAAAAGAGCTATGAAAGTCATTGCCATCCATCATATTTGGTTTGGTGTAGTTTTCGTTACGACGTGTCATTCATTCATCTCGCTATCACTTTCACTTGCGTCTATCCGGAAGCGTCGCCGTCTGCGGCATCTCCCCGGGGACGACGCCTCGGAGGCGGATGCTGGCTCGCACGGTGGCGCCGTTGCCCACGTCGAATTTCTGCTGCAGCGTCTTGTCGGGGGCGTCGGCCACGGTGGCAAAGGGGATGTCGACGGCGCCAATCTCCTTGGTGCCGTCGAGCAGCGCGATGCGGAAGTTGTCCGGGCTGCTGCCCACCAGGTCGGTGGTGATGGGGAGTCGGAACGCCTGGTCAAAGGCCGGGTTGTTGATGTCGGTGCCGGGCGCGTCGGTCTTGACGGCGGTCTGGAACCGTTGCGTCTGGCCCCACGTCACCACGACGCTGGGTTTCAGGTCCTCGCGCCGGCCTGGGATGCCATAGGCCCCCGCCACCAGGATTGTCGCAATGCCCGAGAGCCGGCCGTCGCCTTTGTGGTCCGACGCGGTCAGGCTGCCGGCGTCGGCCACGTACTTGAAGAACTGGCACGAGATGGACACCCTGCCGTCGGTTTCCTGGCCCTTGTGCACAAGCGGTAGTTCCTGGCTGCCTCCGGCCAACAGAATCTCGCGGACCGTGGTCACGGCAAGGCCGACTTCGTCGTCTCCGTTGAGGTCCTCATCGAGCACGTCCACCTTGATGCACTGGTCGAAATCACTCACGACAAAGTCATGCGTCTCGTTCCACGACGGCCTGTTGGTGTTGTTCTTGGTGGCAGTCTTCCACGCTTCCTCGCCCCCGACCTCGACCTTGGCGTAGCAGTCTGGAGCGGCACCGGTCAACTTGTTGAACAACTTTTTGGTGGATGACTTGGCCTCCTCTCCGAAGCCCCACGCCTTCTCCACGGTTACTCGCACCATCCCGAGTGGGTAGTGGTACGTTTTGAAGTAGTCGGCATTGGCGTCAAGCTTGACCAGGAATCGATTGGGGAGGGTGAACATAGAGTTGATGATGCCGAGAATCACCTTCCGGACCGTGTCATCAATGATGGAGAAATCGGCCACGTTGGCAGCGCCTGTGAAATCAAGCTTGAGAACTGGTGGGTTGATGAATGATATCTGGGCGGCTCCGATCTGCATTCAATGTCAATGGGGAGCACGCCAGATGGGCAGAAGAATGTGCGTACCAGTGGTATGACGTTTGTCAGAGGGCATAGAAGAATAGAAAGCCTTCCATGCAGCTGTACGCTTTCAACGCCCTGCAAAACGGATCAATAGACTGCGCCAGGCTAGCTTAAGGCCCGCTACTCACAAGGGCAGGGATCATGTCTGCGTCCATTTCGATGTCGGCTTTACCCACCCAGTCGACGTTCAAATCGAGTTTGATGCCATCTACCTCTGTCTTTGTCGTCTTTGCATTTGACAGTCGTAGAGGTTCAGGGCCGAGATCGATCTTGGTGAAGTGCAGGGTGGCCAGCGGGCCCGGGAGCATCGTCTTGAACATGGGCTCGACGATCTCCTTGACCATTTTGCTACCGGCTGCGTTGATATTGGGCCACAACTGTCTGACCAGGTCGTTCAGGAACTCTGTCAACCTTAGAGGCCTGGTTTCCAGAAATTATGTCCATCACATGCTCGTACATACCCACTGATTCACCCCCTCCTTCAGCAGTCAGCTTTTCGACGAGTCCGGACATGATGATTGCAATTGCGGTATTGTTCGAGAATATTTTCACGGTGAGGCTTTTGAAATTGAACTTGCCAGTCGAAACTATGTGGCGTAGAAGAAGGACGAACGCACTGCCTGGCAGCAAGGAAGCAAACAACGACGGGCGATGAGTTGGCACATGACGTCACCGGTCTTGGTGCAGACTATTCCGGCCAATATCTGTTGCCGCTCTACCTTCTCTCGTTTGCCTCGTATTCTGGAGGTAGAGCTCGAGCAATCAGATGAAGCAAGCCTCCTTATTGACCTTGTCCAGCGGGAGCTTCTGAGTCAGATCAGGTTCAGTCATACATAGTAGAGTATGTGCTTCACTAACTAGAGACACCAGAAATCACAGTTTACTAGTCACCTTGTCCTCACTTCCCTGCCGCAGGACCGCACTGTCGACCCGTCTTCCCTCGTCGTCCTGCTCGGCAACCTCCAGGACGGGGAACTGCGCGGGCATGATGCGACGCGGTGTTGAGCCGGGCACGACGCTATACTTTGAGAAATCCGTCACGCCTTTCTTACGCAGGAAGTCTTCATCTAGGTCGAGCAGGCCGTTGACCTCCTCGGCGGGAGATTGGAGCATGGCAAGGATAGAGTCGGAGTAGATTGTCTGTTGTGGCGAGAAGGAAGAACATTGTTAGATTCTGCTGTGCTGTGGTATGATCCACTAACAAATAGTCGAGAGGGAAACTTACGGGTTTTCTTAGATCCTTGAAAAAGTCTGGCTCGCGATCCACTGAGCGTTGGGTCGCTGCTGATTCAATGGACTGGATGGAGCAGTCAAACACATAAAGTCAGTCAATCTCTTCTTTTCAACCGCCGCCGGCGCGTGATCCGAGGTACAAAACAGTGACAGCAACGGCATGACATACCACGGCAGGCCAAATACTCGTAATGGCCATGTCTTTCCGTCCCTGTCTCACAAAATCCATGGCGAGGCCTTTGGTCAAGACACTCATGCCCACCTTGCCCATAGCGTAGGCGGTCTTTCCCCGGAAGAAGCGTGAATATATGGGCGGAGACACCACGATGATGCGTCCCTTCCAGCCCTGCTTCCCAAAATGAGGCAGCGCCGCGGACACTGCTGCGTACAGGCCTTGCGGGTTGACTTGCTGAAGCAGCATGAAGCGTTTGACCGGGGTAGTCTCTACAGCAGACCACCAAATTGCCCCAGAGTTGTAGATCAGCACGTCCAGGCGGCCCAAGCGACGTGCGACTTCATCGACCAGGTCTTTGACGTTGTCCACGTCCCGCACGTCGACAGGTAAGGCGAGTGCGGACCCACCGGCCTCAGTGATCTCCCGGGCTACGGTGTTGATGGTCGACGCTGGTGAGTTCGGGTCGGGCGGGAACGAAGAGGCTGGTATGGCGCTTGCATCGGAGGTGGTTTTGGCCGCGACGACGACTGGAGCAGTCTGGGTCAGGAGGATTGGATGTCTATACAGATGTGCAACGACGGTGGCACGGTCTGCTCGTGAATGGATATATGCATTACTTACCGAAGTAGCCATGTTGTGCGAGGTCAATGGCAACTTGCCGGCCGATGCCCCTGGACGCGCCGATAATGAGGCAGACCTCTTTGTTGTCGGGGTTCATCTTGAAATCGCTCTCTGGTCTTTCTCGAGAGTTGGTCCAACGAGCAGAAGAGTCTTGCGAAGTTCAACTAGCGAGAAACACGTCTATATAAGCCGTCAGGTATGGCCGTAGGTGATGAGTGAGCGTGGGTGGATCACTAATATTTCCCCAGATGCAACTGTTGGTCAGGGATCGCAGCCTGATGAGCCTCGGCTGGGCGTCGACAGCGTCTCGATTACGGAGTACCTCAAATGCCAAGACAGGTGAGTGACAGGGATGAGCCTTGGCAGGGGCAGAATTCACGGGGGCACGTGCGAGGCTACAGACACTCAAACATCTTTTTGGTCAAGAATCTATTACTCTCGCAGGTCTAGATGGACTCTCCTGCGTCTCCTGATCCTATATTGCGTAACTGTAAATACAACAGGGCTCCTTCCACAAACCTTGTTGCCACACTATCTGGCACGCTGCACCACGAGTGACGAGAAACCTCGCGGAAATGTCGCCATGTCAGTCTCGAGGCTCTCCGCAGATGGTCGACCAAACCTCTGCAACGCACACCTTGTATCCAAGAGTGAGCACATGCGAGACCTGACAGAGTAAACTCTCGTTTGCTTGTTGAAGCAGACTGCGACCACCATATCCAGGAACCTCCGAGTCTCGTCTGAGTGAGCATGATTCTGGAAGGTCCCCCAGAAGGTCCTCACGAGGCAGGTCCTATTCCCCACCACAGCGAGCAAAGCCTTCTCCCAAGCCAGGATATTATATATATATATGTACTCGAAGACCACCGGTATGTTAGTGCTGCTCAGTGCTCTCATAGACCTGACCACGCATCGTGCATCGTACTACCGTTTTTCGTAACAGCTCCCGTCTGTCGAACGACCCTTGGAAAAATGGACGCCGACTTTAATATTGACGACTTCTACCTATCTCCTGACAATGACGAACCTCAAGGCAGGTACGATGATTCGTCGAATCCCATCGTTCCTCAAACGTTAAGCCCGAGCTCCGCGAGGGCGTACCTGGCTGCTCTGGGCATATCCTTTCCTGAAGATGAGGAAATCGCGACAGATCCCCATTCACGGAGATTGGATTTCTCGGAAGTGGCGAGTATTGCTCGAGGATTTGATGCCTCGGCGGATCCCACCTGGCCCTTCGTCGATGACGGACCAGTATCCAGCTCAAATGATAGTGATGGCAGTTCCATCTCCCACGAGGAATCACACAGACTGGGCAATCCTCGACGTCTCGGCCAATTTGGAGATGCACCACCAGCCCACTACATAGGGAATAATGACGCTGATTTCTCCGACGAAGAACCATACGACGCCGGCGCCAGCGCTCTCAACTACAGAGCCGCTTCACGAGATCTCTGTCTCGTCATCATCACCGACCTGCAGCCCGAACCCGGCAACGCTTACGCGCCAAAAAGGCAATACGTCACGCTATTTGAATTCAAGCCGGACAGACCCTTCACCAGACACCACATCAGTCTGCCGCATGCTTCGCTCACCATTCATCTAAGCTGGGACCACGATGCATGGAAGCCACAATATCAGGTCCGCCGGTCGTGGCAGATGCCAGGCCACCTGCATGAGGTGTTGGTCATCCATCACAACCTCGTCGACACGCCTTGTATGGGTCCGTGTGCTCGGCGGTGTTCTCCCTTGAACTCCGAGGTGCAAGAATGGGTGGACGACAACCTGCGTCCTTTGAACGGGGATTGTGACGAGGAGGTTTTCCTTGAGTGAGTCGGTGGGTTAAGGTGGCCAGACTGAATTTGAGCAGCGGTCGGAAGTAACTACCAGCATTATGACAGGGGGCGTTCTAGCAATACTAGAAGGTTGTCACAGGAATTGGTGTACACAGATCTGGTATGATTGGATGTTGCACTGTTACTGGCAATAGTAATCCTCACGCTCATGAAAATAGAACCACCTTCTCTTTGCCTGATGTCTTGTGACTCTTCGTACAGCCTTAGTTTCGATTACATACATATTCATTTTTCCTTATTGCCACAACGTGGGCGAAGCCAACTACCTCAGCATCGACGCATGTATGTATGTACGGGGGGGTATCCGTCCTAATTCCTAGAAGAGACGCTTCCCCCACGCTCAAAAGGCGTTGTTGGTCGCTTTCTCGCTCAGAGTGCTATTCCTTGATTTTCTTCTTCTGGAATAATCCTATACCACGCGAGTCCTTTAGCCAGAGTCACCCCCCCAGAAACCTCCAAAATTTGAGAGTGGTGAAAATCAAGAACGAATGGATTGGAACAAAATATGACGACAGGGAATGGTGTCGAACGTACCAGGAACCTCTGGCATCCACGAATCGCGCCTGCTGGTGAAAAACTCGCCCTTGGGAGGCAGGTCGGTCGGGCGGTCGAGGGTGCCGTAGAAGACGTAGACAAAGTCGCCCGCGTTGGCCTGGGGGCGAATTTTGTTCTCGCGTTAATAAACTGTAACATACCAACACTCGATGCTCACAAGAACACAAGAACAAGACGATTGTCAACTCACCCCATACTCCAACAACCCACTCCCACACACCTTGCAAAACTCGCGGTGCAGGACCGTCCCCGCCCCGTTGTCCGCCTCGTGGACCTGGACGGCGTCCTGGCCCTGCGTGACCCTAAAGCTGGACCGGGGGATCTTGCTGGTGATGCCGAAACTGCCGCCCGTGAACTTCTTGCAGTTGCCGCAGTGGCAGAGGGACGTGCGGGCGTCCTGGGCCGGGTCGTCCAGCCGGATCTCGTAGCGGATCTTGCCGCAGTAGCAGCCGCCGGGGATGGTGTGGCTCATTTTGTCGGGGGTGTTCTTCGCTGCTGCTGCGGCGGCAGATCGAGGAAGAAAAAGGTCGTCCTGGTGAATGGTAAATACGAGTACGAGGGATTTGGGTCTAGACTTATGTCGACAGAGCCCGTGCCTATGTGAGAGCTGGTGACGGAGCAGAAGATGGAGTGTTGAGGCTGATGTCGGTGCTCAATCTATGCTGCGGTAGACGTCGAGGTCTTAGGACTTGGTATTTCCCTGGCGGTAGATCTGGAATTTCTGTGAGCACGTCTCAACAATCTGGCTGCAGAGGAAGCGAGTAGTGAAAGTTCGTGCCCTGGTGTCTTGTCGACCTTATATTGATCTTTGACGTCGACAATGACGCCGAACGTCATTTGGTCCCGCATTCGTCATATTTCCCAATTCAGCTGGATATCCTGGCCGCTCATTGGACAACATCCCTTCAGCCTCATTGGACGGCGATGCACCAAAACACTAGAAAGAAATCGAGGTGTATTTCGGATTCACCACCAGGGGGTATCTATCTGATGCCTAAATGTGCTCCATGAAAGTGACATGTCTCAATCAACGCTTGCGCAGCCAGTGCCCGACAAATCCCGCTCATGTAGGGCCCCAAGGGTGTTCGTTCCTCCAGCCCAGGTATCTTTCAGTGAGTTGTAATTCCGTTCTATGACAATCATAGCTTGAATTTCTCCAGATAATCCGTTGCCGCCTTCAACGCCTCGTCGATCTTGGACTGCTCTGTCCCTGTGCCGATGGCAACAGGTTCCTTTCCCCCAGCCTTGCCGCCAACAAGCTTCGACACTGTCGACGACCACTCGGGGGATTTCATGCCGGCCTTGGTGCCATTCTGTGAGATCAGTGTCAGCTAACTGGCTCTTATATTGTTTGTGGAAAAGAGAACTTACCTGACTGACAAAACATCCATGGTAGACTTTGCCTTCGGGGTCCTTCTCATCCGCCACCATAATATACACACTCTTGTCCTTCAACTTAGTCTGGACATGTTTGACAACATCTGGCACAATTTTGGGATTCCCTCCAATTGGTAGCCTCAGCACCGCCGCTTGAGCACTGGGGGACTTCTCAAAGTACTCTGTTATTGTGTCGATGGCTTTCTTCGTCTCCTCTTTCTGCAATTTCTTCTGCTGATCGAGGATCTCTTTGCTGATTTTCGAGAAGCGGTCTCGGAATTGTGATTTTTTCACCGCCGATATTGACAAGTTATTGAGTTCAAGCTGGATGGCCTTCGCTTCATGTTCCTTCGGCGTCCCGGATGGCATTTTCTCAAGCTTGTCCAGTTTCACAGAGAAATCATCCGCCACGCGCTGGACTTCATGAGCGTCCTCTCCCGTGACAGCGATGATTCTCCGAATGCCTTTGGCGATGCCGCTTTCTTCGAGGATGACAAGGTCCTTGATATCGCCCGTGCTTCTGACGTGGGTGCCACCGCAGAATTCGATGCTGACCGTTTTCCATTTGTCGTCCTTGACATTGTTCAGGATATCATCAACTTCGACACCCACCGACACAACCCGAACGGGATCAGGGTACGTCTCGCCAAAGACGGCTCTGACACCTGAAATCTCACGGGCAATGACTAAAGGCACATCCTTGGCATATACGGGGCAATTCTGCCTGATATACTCTGTCGATATGTCTTCGATCTTCTGCAAATCAGCGTCTGAGACACCGGATTTGTGGCTGAAATCAAATCTCAACTTTTCCTGGGCCACTAACGAGCCCTTCTGTTCCACACCATCGCCGAGGACTTCCCTTAGCGCAAAGTTGAGAATGTGTGTGCCTGTATGGTTGTTCCGTATGGGCCATCGTCTCAATTCGTCATACTCTGAGATTGCCTTGTCCCCCACGGAGAAGTGGCCGTACTTCATGTAACCTGTGTGTAACACGTAGCCGGCATAAAGCTGGACATTCTCCACCTCCAGTTCGGCCTGTCCATCAATGACGATCCGGCCGGTGTCGTACTCCTGACCACCCTGTTCTGCGTAGAAGCAGGTTCGATCAAGAATAATACCGACCTGATCGTCTTCGGGGATATTTTTGGTGTCGGAATGGAACTGCTTCGCGTGATATATCGCCTGGATTGTGCTGGTGATATTGTCCCTGCCGTATTTGGCGCTATCGTCTGTTTTTGTCACACCGGGCATTTTCTCTAACTGGCCCAGATCATGCACATCGAGCTTGAGGACATCACTGGCCGCTTTCTTCTGCCCCTTGCTGGCCTCCTTGGCGGCCAATCTCGCGGCCTCGAATTCATTGTCGTCAATGGAGAGATTTCGTTCTTCAGCCATGAGCCGAGTCAGATCAACAGGGAATCCGAAAGTGTCGTATAATCGCCAGACGTCGGCACCGTGTAGTTTTTTGAGGCCTTGAACCTGGCTCTTCTGCGCATACACTTCGAACTGCCGTTCCCCGCGATCCAATGTCTTTGCAAAAGACAGCTCTTCCTCGTTGAGGATCTCCTTAACTTCCTCCTCTTTCGCAACGATTTCCTTAAACATCCCACCCATCTGTTCCACAAGGGTTGGTACGATCTTTGAGAAGAAATCGCCGATTTCGACATTGAAGTATTTTCGAGCATATCGCGCACCGCGTCGCAGCACTCGTCTAACAACATATCCTCTCCCTTCGTTGTTGGGAATGCCGCCGTCGCTGATTGCAAAGGTCAAAGTCCGCACATGGTCCGCAACAACCCTATATGCAGTGTCGATACCGTCGACATCCTCTTCGCCAAACTTCCCCGAGTAGGGTCTGGCGCCTGTCACTTCCTGAATTCGCGAGAAAAGCGGCGTGAAGACATCGGTATCGTAGTTGGACATCTTGTTCTGCAGGACACTGACCAGTCGTTCAAATCCCATGCCTGTGTCGACGTGCTTGTTCGGTAGCGGTCGCAAGCTCCTATCCGGTTCTCGATTGTACTGAATGAACACATTGTTCCATATCTCCAGCACGTTGGGGTCATCCTGATTGACGAGACTGGCCGCATTGCGACCGCCTATGCGATCATAGTGAATTTCGGAACATGGACCACATGGACCTTGATCGCCCATTTCCCAGAAATTGTCCTTCATGTTACCGGGTAATATATGGTCTTCAGGCACCCCGACGCTCTTCCAAATCTCCTTGGCCTCTAGATCCGGCTCTAGACCGCCAGCTTCGTTTCCTTCAAAATAGGTGACATATAATCTATCCGGTTCCAGCCCGAATACGCCCGTCAACAGCTCCCAGGAGAACAGTATGGCCTCCTTTTTGAAGTAGTCGCCAAACGACCAGTTGCCCAGCATCTCGAAAAAGGTATGGTGGTAGCTGTCCTTGCCAACGTCGTCAAGGTCATTGTGTTTTCCGCCCGCACGTATGCATTTCTGCGAGTTGACCACTCGTCTGTATTGACCTTCTTTGCTTGAGGGATCGACCGTACCGAGGAAGATAGGTTTAAACTGGTTCATGCCGGCATTTGTGAAGAGGAGGGTCGGATCTGACAGAGGAACGACTGGGGAGGATTTGACTGGGTCACAAAATCAGTAATTGAACAATCGCAAGACAGAAGGGCGGCCGTGAACTCACCGAATGTATGTCCGCGGTCTTCGAAGTACTTGATAAATGTGTCTCGAACTTTGGGAGCAGTCCACTCGTGAGCGGTCGTGGTGGGTGCCGTGGACGCCATTCTCGAGGTCGTGTGCCGCCGCACGATGGATGGCCGCAAAGCACTGAAACCGCAGCAGGTGGAAGAACTGTGAGCCCGTGACCGCCTTGCTGATGGGTCGACCTTCGTAGAACCACGTTGTTGCCGGCTAGCAACGTGTCGTGGGAGGAGCGTGGAAAATTTGTGGGTGAGCCGAGTATTGGAGTTGTGAGTCAAGCGGGCAATTTTTGAGAATCGAGGGGCGCAGTTCGCGGTGGTGTTGGTGGTGCCCGTGACGGTGGCTCCTCGGTGGACGCCCGCAGCGGCAGCTCTCCAAATGGCGCTTGGGCTCCGCATTCACCTCTCACTCAGGTACCTATTGATCACCTCCTTGGTTCTCGTACCTTCCAGCCGCCGACTATCCTTCTTTGTCGTTCCCGCTGAGAGTTGTTTCTGCACAAATAATTCTTTCACAAGTTGTGCTCCTCACTCTTCAGATAATGTCAAATTACGACCCTGACTGCGAAGCGAGCTGTGTACGCCGCACCAGAGAGAAATGAGCAACAAATGAAAAGGGAAAGAGAAAAGCAAAGCGAAAGGCCAATCTTCGGAGAAAAGGTCACCTCCACCATCCCATCCCGCCTGCAAGTGTCTCGACTCCAGACCTCCCCGCCTATAAACTAAGGCAGCCTCACATCGAACTACTTGTATTACACCCGCAACTTCCACCGACCACCAGCGAAACCTCACACGACCAATGGCTCACTATGCTCCTATCACGGCAGAATGGCATCCGTCCCTTGCGAATCAACACCGAAGCAATTTACTCAGTCCCGGCAAACGCAGGGCTGAAGACGAACTCGAATCTCAATCCAACATCTCGTCGCATTTCAAGAAACTCCGCTTAAATCAAGCGAACGGCCATAGTAATCCCATAGCATCCCTATATACGCAATCTCCCACCTTTTCGCCTTCAGCTACGCCGCCGTCACTAGCCCAAGCCCAATCGATCCGGCCGAGTCCGCCGACGAGCCCTTCGACAGCCTCGTTCCGTCCGCATATCGCCAATACCGATGCTCGACCTGCTCTACCTCTTACCACGTCCAGTCAATATGCTAATGGACTACCTCCTCCTGTTCCGCCTCATCCCACTCCCGTACCTCAGGTGCCAAGGAAGCTGCCGACCCTCACGGATGCGGACTTTATGACCATCGACGATACCCCTCACAGGATTATAATACACGACCTAGAGTCAGAAATCGCTCAGATTGAAGCCGAGGAAGCAGCCCAGAACGCCACGATCTTCCTCTCAGATATAGACAAAAAGGTATCTAGTGTGCCACAGAAGCTGCTCCAGTCTCGGAATCTCGATCGACTTCCTCAGCCAGCAGGACTGCCGCCTGAGAATCTGAACACAGCGCTAGTGCTATACAGAGATCCCAGTAGCATATCCGTGCCAGAGGAGGATGATGTGGTCAGGAAGACTATCATCGAGGCGAGACGGAGGGCACGGGAAAAGACAGCAGAGGAACAGAGGGAAAAGGAACGGAGAGAAGCAGAAGCTATGAATTTACAGCTTAATCAAAAGAGCGAGGAGTGGGACGATGCAATGACAGACAATTCCTTCCGTGGGAAGGGAGTGGTGGACGATCCAGACGCAATGGAAATAGAATAGAGATTGCGGAGGAAGAAATCCAGTTCCTGTGGTGATTGTTTGAGCAGTGCGGCTTCTGCAACACTGTCTGCATGGGATTCTGGGCTTTGTGGTAGGACAATGAATCGTCCAACTCCAGAATCCGGGGTCTGGCTACCTAGATATGCGCCTCTGAGATGTGACCTTGTAAACTATGCGCCATAAAAAGATGCATATTCGTGACCCCTTATGTCCTCTGTTGGAGTGCAACCCGTTTTGGTGAGCTCCGCAACCTGGCCGATGAAACAATCCCCTAGTCTGAATCGATTGCAAGCTTGGAGAACGTAACCGAGAATGTCAAGCCCCCTGGCCTGCCATAAGTCACAGTGCCTTATCCTCACGGTGTGACTCGTGCTGGTTCTGGTTGAGTTGGCCCTGCCGCCGCGTTGGTAGTGGCTGGGGGAGGTCCGCTCGGAGGGTCGTACCGTTGATCAGGATTGACTTTGTTCGGTCCAGTCTCTTGCGGAGGAGTGTATGCAGGGACGTACTCTGGTTCGTGGTACGCAGGTGGAGGTGGCCCGTACATTCCACCCATCTGATATACCTGTCCCGACCCAGGAGCATACGAGTAGTACACCTGGTCCTGCTGTGCTCGGTAGAATGCGAACTGATTTGCATACTCCGGATGTTGCTGTAGAAAGGCAACCTTTTGACGGCGTGAGACGAGCCACTTTATACGATACACGTTAGCGCGTTGTCTAGGGTTTGGGATATATCTGCCGAGTGTCTGCAGGGACGAGGTAGCCACGGCCTGTAACGTACCCGATGATAAGCCAAGGGTGGTAACCCCTTCTGCATTCTCCGCCTGGCATGCATGTGTCCTGCTAGGAAGTAGAGGGAGAAAGCGAGGACGATGGCTGCGACCGCAGCCCATTTGATGGCCTCAGCCGTCTGATTGCAGACAAAAGTCAGCTTTGGAATAGAATATTTCAATCTTTGAAGGGAGGATCCCGAGAGAGCAAGATGGCTTTTTCGACAAGGTTAGCTTACAGAAGAGTACCACCAATACCCGTCATCGGCGTCGTCGCTGGTGCTGCTGTCACTGATTTGTCGAGCAAGTATCGATGCCCCCATTGTGCTGGCCCTGTTGATAAAATGAATGTGCTTTTTCTGATCGTTGCTCCTGCCACCGCTACCCTGCCTGCTCTTGTTCCCTTTCCACCACAATTCTCAGACCATGTACCTGATAGTCTAGTAGTCACTACGTCGTGGGAGAAGCGAAAGAAGTTTGGGGAGTCGATAAAGTGCCCGGGACAGTCGAGAAGGAGGGGATGCTTGAGGGGGCTCTCGAAGGAGGGAGCCGGACTCAAAGCAGGCAGATCGAGGAGGTTCTGTTGATGTGAGATTTTGAATGAGCGGGATGAGTGTCACGGTGAAAGTGTCACCGGGGGCAGACTGTAACCTGGAATCAAAACAATTCGGGAAGGACAGGACTGAAGATAGAGTAGCTTCTCGAGAAGAAGAATAGTTTGAAAAGAAAGTAGAGTGAAGTTCAAGTGAGATTGAGATTGGGCATTCGGTGCCTTGGTGTCGAAACATTACAACACATCGTGGCATGTTCAAGTTCCCCGAAACTGGATTTCCCTGAAGCATCGGGGTTCCACGTTCATAAACGGGAGGCGCAGCCAGTCAACAAGTCCACTTATCGATAGGCAGGAGCGGATCGTCTGGCGATGAATCGCGCGTTTGAAGTCACGATCTTCATTAGGGACAAACCCGCTGTGCGGTGCCTTGTTGCCCGTGCATGTGAAACAAGCACTTGAATCGACCTGGATCTCCAAACGCTCCACAGATGTAACTATCAATGGAACCTTAGCAGCCAATCGATGCCCATGATGGATCCGCTCTCTCCTTTTCCCCTTACAGCCTCATGCAGATGCAGCTTACGAGGATGTATTTCACCCCTTCGCCACCACCACCACCATCCGCGTAGTATCCGCCAATTCATTCGAGGGAACAAGGCATCTCTGCTGCAGCAAGATTTATTGTGGTGAGGAAGGTTCACCTGCACTCCAGGCTTGGGGTGGAAACTCCTTCGCTATGCTGAAAATGCCCCTCTCGATGCGCAGGGCTAAATGAAACTATTCAATAAGATACAGACAAGGCTCATTTTCATCCCGTGCCCAAAAGAACGAATATCCAAGGCTTCAATCCAGGTCCAGATCTTCGTCCGCATCTTCCACCGTTGCGTGCCTGTCCTTGGGCTGCGACGCATTTGGAGATGGTCCGTCTGCTGCCCCATCCTCACCTGCCTGGTCATGGCTACCGTTGACTCGTGGCTCGGAGAGACCAGCACTACTGTCGTCTTCGTTCTGAGCATGGGTGGTCGTTTCGGGTGTTGATGAGCCCCAAGAAGGTAAAGAATGCGCGGTCGGAAGCTGAGCGGCAGGGTGATCGACTTGTGGCACTTCCTGATTCGCGTTCACTACCGCTGCTGGACTTTGTCCAAATGTATCAAACGGAGCCTGGGGCATAGCGCTATTCAGACCAGTAACTGTTGGGTTCGAACTGGTTGGGGGCTGCGGTCGAGCAGCCCGGGCCCTCATATTCATCAAAGCTCTCCGAGTCCGGGCTTGGATGTCTTCGGGAGTTTGAAGAGTTCCTCGACGTGCTGCTTGCCGGGCTTGTCGGGCCTCCATGTTCGCTATATGCTCAGCTGCGGAAATGGCTCCCGGCTCTCGATCTGGAGCCGCGGGCACCGTGAACGGCAGTCCAACTATCTGAGGAATGCCTGTTTGACCACTGCTTGGTGTACTAGCAGGGGGCCACCTCTGTGTCTGTGCAAGGTAGTGGGGATGGGCAAGTGGACCGGGGAAAGGTGGCGCTCCAAATGCTGGTGGAAACAGAGGAGCCATATCTCCAAGAGGATCTAAATTCTGGCCGTGATGCTGGTGGTCTGGTTGCAAGGGTCGTAAAGGCATCATAGTCCAGCCTTCTGGTAGCGTCAAACCAGGAGGAAGTCTGTCGCTACCTGCTTGCAAAATATTTTGCTGCTGGTCTGCAACCAGTGTCGACACGTGTGGAAGTGGAGGTAGAGCAGGCCTTGCGGTCTGTGGTGCGTTTTGACCAGTTGTGTCTGTCTGCGCCTGTCTCTCCCCGGGCCTCAGGCTTCTCAGCCTTTCGAGTTCAGCTTGCATTGACCGCAATACACTCAGCTCAGTCGACGAGCGAGCTAGCTCATCGGCATCTTGTCGAATTCGTGCCGCCAAGGCATCAAGCTGCTGTGGGGTTGTCAGGTTCTGATCTGCTCGGCGACGTCTTCTCCCAGACCATCCCAGGCCTACTCCAACTTGTCGTGGTGCATTGGGATCAGGGTTGCCCACTTGTCCCTCCGGTGCTGGGCCAGCCCCATCTCCAAGCTGTTGTTGAAGTTCTTCAAACATATTATTGCCGCGGGCAGCTCCGACACCAATCCTCAATGGACCAAACTGGTATATTCGTGGACCTGGTCTCGGGCCTGGTGGATGCTGTCCACCATTCACCTGTCCGGCTTCAGCTTGCCCGCCAGCGTCATTTGTACCGCGTGGCCCATCTGTCCGGACGACATTTGCTCTGCATGTCGGACATATCTGCTGTCTCTCGAGCCAACTTCTCAGACAAGAAAAGTGCAGAACATGTCCACAAGGGAGCTTCTTGGGTCGCATCCTCTCCGCCACGGGGTTCGGTCGGGGCTGTGGCTGGCCTGGCTGCGCGACGCCTGGTTCATAAGGGCGCATCTCCTCTCTGCAGATTATGCAGACATCCTCACGTCCAATATCCTCCGCCGTGGCATCCGGATAGCGGGCATTCATATCCCTCGTCGCCGTTCGGTACTTCATGAAGTCCGAAATTCGTTTCAAAAATGATCGCATCGTCAAGAACACATCCCGTAAGATGTGGATGGGTAATCCGTAGAATACAAGAAGGATGAAGAAGAATGCCAGGTAAATGACAAGTTTGAAGAAATCCGTGGCCAGGTTGAGGTAGAACATGTAGCGACCTTTTTCTTCCCAGCCCTCTACTTCAACCTCATTCTCGTCGACCGGTTGGTTGAAGGCCTCTTGGGATACCTGGTCCAGGGTCCGCTGAGTTGGCGTTGGTGAGGCTGCCGTCGCGTCCAAAGTTTCGGAGGCGGGCGTGCTGGCAGCTTGTGCGCCCTGAGTCTCCTGAAATTCTGTAACCGCAGCTTGCATTCTTTCCCGCTTGATCTCTTCGATCCGATGCTTCTTCTGCTCACGAATGATACCAATCTCGATCAGATCAATTGCGTATCTCATTGCGGTACTGATGCTGGTGATCGACAGCACGGCGAATTCGAAGCCGAACATGACCATCATGTCCGGCCGAGCCATTCTCATGACTTGTTTGACAACGTATTCCAGCATGGTCAGGTCGAAAGCAACACTCAGCCCCAGGCTCAGTGCCAGACGCGTGTGGAACAATCTCGGGTTTCGCGGCGGTTGTTGCTCCAGCACCTCTACCCGGCCTTCACCAATCCAACCCCAGACCTTTCCCGTGAGCAGAGAGAAGAACATGGCGAGGAAGGTGAGTCCGATCTCTCCGCGGAAAACCGTCATGGCCAAACATGTCTCGGTAACGGCAAACCACGCCTTTTCGTACAACTGTTCAATCTCGATTGGTCGGAGGTTTCCATAGAGGAGCTTCTGAAGTCCCAGCAGAAAGGTGCAGGCGATGACAAATAGGAGGTTCGTCAGGATCATCAGGTTAGCAGAGGACTGCGAGAGGTAAACGGCGGCGGAGTAGAAGTTGGGACGCTGCGCCAGGGCTTTCAGGATGACGCCCGCAGCCAGGGCGGTCGACGCCTGTAAGAGAAAGGAGAGTCAGTGACTGCTGCTGCGCGCAAGACGGAAATGGATTCACAAGTGCGCGAATACATACCCCAGCATACGCCGTCCATCTCATTCTCATTCTCACCGGCATCTTTCTCTCAAGCCGTACGTAGAAGAGACTGGTCTTTCTTCAAGTGTGGGTGGATGGTGGCGGTTTCGTTGATGCCATCATTTAGTCGTCGATGCGAGCCACCACCACGCCGAGCAGGGAAGGTTGCAGACGCGAACTGCACAAGCTAGGTATGCACTGAAAAGGCAGTCATGGATGGGTAGAGACACAAAACATGAGGAGAGAAGGGCATGAAGAGACGCAGTGGCGTGAGTGTGTTTGCGTATAACAAGTAGAAAAAGACGAGAGGTGTTCAATTTCCTGATTGCTTCCTCTTGAAGTTCCTCCGCACCCCGAATCGCCAGGACTCTCTGCCCTCACATTTCGGTGCAATGGACGGACCGGCTCACGTGATAGGATCTTCACTCCCAAATACCAGTGTTCCTCTGCCAAACACAGTCTAGAGTTCGATATTCATTTACAAGTAGCTATTACGACAATCTATCTACACCTGAATCCCAATTTTTCCCCTCAACTTCTGGCGTTGAGTCACTTCACTACATTATCGAGAATGACGATTCGACCTTTGAAGCAGGCACGCAGGCGACCGTTGAAGAAGTGATCGAGGCAGGTCGGCCGAAGCCAGCCTCGTAGGTCGGTAAGGCTGACAAGAAAGGAAGAGGGTCACGTGTGAGAATCCCAATACGAGATACGAGTGCCCCTTTCTGTGCTCCACTCAGAAGACAACATACAGAGATACCTACCTACCTAGGTAGGCAAGTAGATAAGCCTGGGACCGTTGAAGCGATGCGGGTACCTCGGGAATTCTTAACGCGAGGTCACTCATCGATTTCTCGCTATACCGACCGATACCTCAATTTCGAATTCAATTGAATATGCGACAAACAGCCAGCACAATACCCGAACTACATACGGTACGAATCTGCGGTGTAACAACCAACTGTTGTGTCCTGCTATGGTCCCGGTCTGAGGTTGCGATAGGGTTCCGTCCCCGTCGAAAAGCCCGTCGATTCAGATCAACCACCCTACTCCTTTTCAGATCAATATTCTGAGATGGGATTCTTCAAAAACTTCTCCGGGATTTGCATCTCTCGACTGCGCACGTATTCCGCAATCCCCTTGCCCAGACTGTCAATCCTGGTGGTGCTCGCGCCTCCGCCGCCCAGGAAGTCGAGTATCCTGAAATGCACGGCCCAGATGCGCGGGAACTCGCATCTTTCCAGACGGCTCTTGGGGGTCAGGTCATCACCTAGAGCCTCCGCGAACCGGGCCGTGGTCATAAAGGACCGCAGCCATTCGAACTCTTCGGCAGAACGGACAAACAGGCCCACGTTGCTGTTGTCACCCTTGTCGCCGCTGCGGCCGTGCATGACAGCCCCTAGGGGCGCGAGCCTCGTGGGACCAAATTGCTCCAGGGGCACCGGGTTGATTGTATCGGCCGATGGCCGCGTTAGAGGTGGCTCTTGAGTGATCTTCGGATGTGGGATATCTATGACCAGGTGGGGGTCCAGGAACACGACACGGTGAGGCAACGACGTGACCGAGATCAAGCCTGGGAAGAGCTCCATAAACATTCTTGGAGACATTGTTCTGAAGTCCAGCGACATATGGTATCCTGTGTGATCTTGTCAACTGACAGATATCCCACCCGCAGGGGTAGACCCAATAACATACCAGGGTAGAATTGCATTCGCAAAGCATACACGCGAGTTTTGAAAATCTTCACGTCGATGTCTTCCTTGTTGCGAGCTTGCGCAAGGACGCGGACCATGACGGTCCCTTCAGCTTGCTTTGACGGGTTTCGTTTGGCCGTTCCATACCTCTCAACACTGAGCTGCAGAAAGTTGGCATCCCTGAAAGCGTGGTTGAGCTGCTGACGCATGAACTTCTCTTTGGCATCGATGTCCAGTCCGTTCATGTAGAAGGTGGCCTCTGCCAGCCACCCGCCTATGGCTGCAACGATGGCTTTTGTCGTCGGTGGGGGCGGCGAGCCTTTCGCACCACTGACCAACACCCGATCCTTCTTCCCGGGCTCGTTCCGGATTTCAACGTTGGTGATGTCGGCACAGACATCGGTGTTGAGGTACGTATTGCCCTGGATCTCGTAGACCAGTTGGGCGCGAACGTTGAATTGGTCCACGAAACCAGCGGCTCCTGGGTGCTTGGTGATGGTAGCGGTACCGTCGTGGGCTATTTCTGCGAGAGGGAAGCCGAGATCGACAAAGTCGGGAGTCAAGTAGTGCTTGAATCCACTGAAGTTGGCACCAGTAGCATAGCAACCGCACTCGATCAGGTCTGATAGATAGAAGCGTTAGCCAGGGAGACCCCCCACAAATAGATATCTCGGTCGTGGGATGTAGAAGAGACTCACGACCGGCGACCAATGCCCCAGCAAGTGCGTCCCAGTCGTCTTTGGCCCAGTTATGCCACCAGGCCGCCAGCCCGATGACGGGACTGGCATCAGTGACCCTGCCGCAGATGACAATGTCGGCGCCCTGCCTCAATGCTTCGCAAATGCCCCATGCACCGAAATAAGCCACTCCACAATGAGGCTTGCGTTCCCAGTCGGCGAGGGTCTCATTGACATGGTCGAGATGTCGAATTCCCCCAAACTCCTTCAGTTTGGCTTCGTCGGTAACGATGTCGGAGATATCGTCGCCCTCGACATAAGCCACAACCAGGTCTTTGTGACCGTGTTTCTCGCAGATTTTCTTTGCTTGTCGAGCACATTCGGCCGTATTGAGGGCACCGGCAGTGGTGACGACCTTTATTTTCTTCTCGGCGATGACATCGATGGCCACGTCCAATTGATCGAGGAACCCGGGCTCGTAGCCCAGCTTAGGGTTGTCATGCTTGACAATGGCCTGCCAGGCGATGTTCAATTCGGCGAGCCAGTCTCCCGTAAGGGCATCCACATGGCCTTCGGTCGCGGTCCGGTACCTGGTTCCTTGACGTTATGATCCTCGACCGCAAATCACCTTTCACATGCTCCTTCAAGAGGCGACTTACAAGGCATTTGGAGCATCCTCAAACCCCCCTGCAACGTTACCAATGATGATGGGTCTCTTGTACCCGTTGGTGTGGGCGGCAGGCATGGTTGGGCGCAGAGACTTGGATGATACAGAAGAGGCAGCAATATTTCCCTGGCTTCTTCTTTGACAGAGACAAACGTTTGGTCAAATCGACACCCTCGGACGCAGTGATCAAAGAGCTAACAGCAGAAAGAAGCAGAACCAACGACTAAATACTTCCATCCATGGCCGATCTCGCACCAAGGCCCAACCTAAGTTGAGTGGTTTGATCCCTCCGAGACATGCTCGATATGTACCTCCGAGCTTCTCAGTGCAGCCTATCCCCTTCGATACTGAGATGTTGCCGGCATTCTCTGAGTACGCGTCAAGATGGGGGGAGGGGGGGGGATCGAGTCCTCGAGTCCGCTCTTCGAGAGGCTGTGATTTCCCGCTTCGGGCGCGGCGCCGAGGAAGTCGAGGAGGTGCTCCGTGGCCTCGATATCCATAGTGATGGCGTTGCAAGGCGCCAAGTGAGGTGGTGAATGATGGTTCATACTGTTCTCAAGACCGGCAGATCGCCGACGGAGGGCAAGGATCAGATGCCGGCTGCATATTGTATGCAGGCGGGGGGAGGGACATCCTCCTCCTCTTCGGTGCAGGTTCCCGGCTATTTTCTGGATGGGAATATTAAGTCTCTATTGACTGTCAACCTCGCCAATATCCAGAGGGAGGTGACCTGTGGCGAACGAATCCTCCTCGGTGGTTGCGAAACATCACAATGGCGTCTTTCCCACCACCCACACAGATCCAAACCATCGACCCGGCTACCTACACGGCGGTTCCTGCACATCTTCGTGAGCTGAAGCGCAAACCCCACTCACAGCTGATCTATGGCGGGAAGGTAGTCGATGTCTTCATCGAGGGTCCGATCATTGTCCCGGGCACGAACGAGTTGTTTGTGGTGGACATACCCAACGGTCGCATTCTCGCGGTCGAGTTGAAGACTTTACAATGGCGCTGCGTGGCCGAGTATGACGGCGAGCCAAACGGCATGGCGTGGCACCCTGGCAAGAAACTCATCCTGATCGCCGACCGGCACCGGGGAATCGTGAGCCTGGATCTGCAGGCCCAGCGAGACGAAGATAAAGTGCAGTTCCCACTGCCTTCTTTCAACGGAGAACCCTTCAAGGGGTGCAACGACCTCGTTGTCGGCCACGACGGCAGCGTCTTCTTCACCGATCAAGGCCAGACCGGCCTACAGGATCCAACGGGGAGGGTCTTTCGCTGGCACATGGACGGGCGGTTGGACCTGCTGTTGCGCAACGGCATCTCACCCAACGGCCTGGTCTTGAGTCGCGACGAGAAGACTCTCTTCGTCGCCATGACCCGCGACAACGCGATATGGGCTTTACCAATCTACCCCGACGGCAGCGTCCAGCGCACGGTCCGATTTTCTTCCTACTACGGCCTCGGCGGCCCCGACGGCATGACCATGGACTCTGAAGGCAACGTGTTTGTCGCACACGTCAGTCTGGGCACCATTTTCGTGCACAAACCAAACGGCGAGCCACTGGCCACGATCAGGAGCAACCTGGGCACGGCGACGACCAACCTGACCTGGGGAGGCGACGATTTCAAGACGCTGTTCATCACCGAGAGTGAATCGGGAACCATACTGTACGTTCGATGGCACTGCAGAGGGTATCTGGGGCAAATATACAAGGAGTTTTAGATACATTAGTAACAATTATATGAGTTCCTGCAGCGCCTGAAAGTCTGGACCGTTGAACAACAGTTGTTCGTCGAGCTGCCCGTTCGATTCCGTGAACCAGTCTATCCAGAATTCCGGGCACGCCTCGTTGTTGAACTGGAACATCAAAGATGGATCCTGCAGAGTCGTCTCGAGACCTTCGTAGTTACATCGAAAATCGGGCGCATCCGCATACTCAACCCCCGTCGGGCTCGATATGGATGCCACAGGGGCATTGTTTCCACCCATACCGTCTGCGCCGTCCGATTCAAATGATTGACCACAGAGCGATGGCTGGAAGGTGGAGACATGATGTTCCTGATGCGATTGCATGTCCAAGTCAGCATTCCTGGCTGGGTAGGATAAGGGATCGTATATGGATAATGACTTACCATAGGCTGGGCCAAATGCGCCGCGGGAGCTGCTGTTGCGTGGCGCTGAGCCTCCAACATCAATGTGATGCTGTCGCCAATCACAGCATTGCTTAACCGTTCAAAGACTTCGCAGAACGTCCTGGCCGCTGGCCTCCTTTCCGAAACGGCCAGAAGAATATTGGAGCAAGCGCGAACATCGGCAATGATATCTATGGTCGCCGGAACAAAAGTCACGTCCTTGTGCGACACGGAACGTTTCTGAAGACTGGCTTTCCATTTCTTGAGCAAGGCACCAATCGCATAGATATAGGTGATGCCACCCAGGAATATGGCTTTCAGGGTGATCCACGAATAGTCCAGCTGGCGGTGTCGATGTAGCTTGGAGTTGAGGTTGATCACCGCCTTGGCCGATCGCAGTAAGAGCAAGGTATTCTCGCCCGGTGCGTCAGAGGACCCAAGATCACCAGGGAACATTGGAGACGGCCCATGGAGTATCAGAATTGCGTTATGGTAAAGTACGTGGTACCAGTCATTGGTGAGAAACCTGGACACTGGGCTGCGACTGGTACACATTTCGCCCAACATCTCGGAGCTTGGTATATCTTCCCTCCAGCGGACGAGTTCTTGATGGAGACTGCTGCGTATTTGAAGTTTTTCCTCGATGCTTCGAGCGGCATTTTTTGCTGACATCAACGCGCCTGATATTGCCCCCAGAAGCTTGCGGATCCGGACAAGATGGAGAAAGGGTGATGTGAGAGGCTTCCTGCTGGTTCCGTGAATTGCCCGCCCGGATTCCAAGCCATTGGGTCCAAAATAGTCCTCGTCCAAGATATGTAACGGCAGCGGCACATCGATGACATCGTCATCTATCGAGACTGGACGACCCAGTGTTATGCTGACGATTCTAAGCCATTGGCGTGAGAAGGTACGTCCGGCAAGCAGGAATCAAGGGATTTGTCACTCACCTGTCTAGGTTGTAGAAGCACCAGAAGCACCTCCGTCGCATTTCCAGGTCAAAAGCTGACTGTGGCGCCACGGGATCAAATGTTCGTCCGTGTCGAGATTCTCTGTGCAGTCCCATCTCAAGACAGAACCGAGCCCCAATCCCGACAACATGCCACATGCTCGTAACATTTCGCTTCAGGTGACACATTACCCCATACTGCGCCACGAAGACTATAGCCTGTACGGGAGCCAAACCGCTCATCTGAAGAACAATACTTAGCTTTTCCATGGCACGGCTGTAGTATTTATCAGCACCAGCTGAGCAGCATTCAAAATGGTTGGCGTTTGCTGTTGCCAGTGCAATCACCATATCAAACGTGAAAGCCTCAAATGGGTGGTTCTGGTAATAAGTAGGATCCATATACATCTTGTTGACAGTATCGAGGAAAGTAGGGCCGTGTAGAAGGGGAAAGGTGAGGTGGTTGTGAGCAAAGTATATCGAGATGATCTTCGCGGCGGTACTCCGGTCAGGAAGAGGATTCTCGCTGTGAGGCTCTGCCGACGGATAAGAAATCTCCTCTGTGAGATCAATCTCGGAGCATGATGAGGAAGGTTGAGTCCATGACAGCTGTGGTCGTAGGGATGCCGAGTCTATAACCGTGCCGACCATTTTCGCAAGCTCACCACCACCACTGGGTCCGAGGTAGTGAGTCTCCCCTGTTGCCCTTAGAGTCAGGTAGTCCATGACTCCAGAAATCCCGTCCTCCTCACGGATCAGAGGAGGACTCGTCAGAGGTGCGCTTGACGTGGTACAACCCGTAGTCTGGGAGCCTGCGGGTTGCGGACTTGTTTCAACCACCTGGTTCGTAGAAGTGTCATTAAAAGAGCCCTGACTCTGACCTTGACCCTGGCGCCCTCGATCAGGCTCTCCTAGCCTTGCTAGCTTTCGCGTCAGCTCGACATTCCTTCTCTCCAAATCACCAATGTGAGACTGCATGTCGTCCACAAATCCTCTGGAATAGTTCCGTTTTCTCGACTTGTCCGAGAAGACACACGGAACATCGGCGCGTTCACAGTGGGAGCATCGTGGTGTACTTCGGTCGCAGCGTGTTTTGCGAGTATGGCATCGATCACAGGCTTGTGTGAGGACGCCAAAGTGCGCATTCGTATCGCTTGGGGGACTCATGTTGAAGATTTGTTGCGACGTTTCCGACTGGGGCGCCAGCGTCAGCCAGGGCTGAACAGGGATATGGTAAACATCAGAAGCGAGAGAATCCACGAGGGAAACCCATCAATCAGGCCATCCTGCCCATCCACATCCACATGGCCACGCAGGGACGTAGGGACGCAGAGGTGCAAAGGCGCAGGGGCCGCCGACCCCGGACCTTGGCGCTGCGGGGAACAATCAGACCAATTTTATCAGGTCACCAAGTCCACCTCTTCCGTCTGGTCTTGTTAGTGGCAAACCTCAATCATCAACGTCCGAGACTCAGCATTCTCACCTGTAACCTGTAGAGCCTCTGTGCCTCGGTCGACTCCTCTAACTACTCCTTCACATCCACGCCACCATGCGAAAGACCTACCCTTCGACAGACCACGACCCGTTCAGCTGGTCTAGAAGCCTCCTTCAAGATGCCTGGCCTGGGGGTTCTCCCCCATACTTGGCATTACGGCGCCAACCTCCAGCCTGAAGGTTTGGGAAAGAGTTTCGGTCTACCGCCGTCGGAGCAAAAATCGGTGACCAAGCGCCGTCGGACCATCGCCGAAGAACACAATCAGAGCAAAATGGTCTAATCAGGTGCCCCTATGAACGTTGCGCGGTTGGGATCGTGCGAACGAGCACAAAAGGCAGGCTATATGGCAACTAGACCGTCCACCAGGATTCCAGAACTCTTACAGGCTGGGTGATCCATCGACTATCTGACTATCTGACTCTACTCGATCAATCCACAATAGCCAGATAGCTGGGAGCAAAGCAATGGCTGCCACTCATTCTCAACTTAGCCACGACGCCAGCAGCGACGACAAAGCCATCGCCCATGAGCTCGTTGCCGTCGAAGATACCGGCCACACCAAGGAGGATGCTACCATCGCTGCCGCTCAACAAAAGACCCCAGAGGAGGAAAAGAAGATCCTGCGAAAAATCGACGTCAGACTCGTTCCTGTCCTTGCTTTTCTCTATCTGGTGTCTTTCATCGACCGCGCAAATAGTACGAGAGTACCCCAGTCTCTTGACGTTGACCTTCCAGGACTGACAAGTGTGGCAGTCGGAAACGCCAGAGTTGCTGGATTGGAGAAGGATCTGAAGCTTCATGGCATGCAGTACAACGTGGCGTTGACCATCATGTTCATTCCCTACTCGTTACTGGAAGTGCCGAGCAACATCATTCTGAAGATGACTCGCCCTTCCTACTACATTAGTATTCTTCTGTTTGTGGTCAGTTTACACTTTGTCCCCTGGTGTTGACTTGTACTGATTGTTCTTTAGTGGGGGTTGATCGTGTACGGCCGCACTCCCGTGACAAGCTTGGTCGACAATAGATTGGCTGATTGCGCTCCAGAACTCTGACCGGTCTTGTCCAGTCGTACTCTGGACTTTTGGCTGCTAGATGGTTCCTCGGAACGGCAGAGGTAAGATCTCGCCAGTGACTCTGTATCTACCGTGAGAGCCAACGGCTGACATTTGAGGCAGGCCGGTTTCTTTCCCGCTGGTAAGTTTGTTGGGTATACAGCAATTGGGTCTCGATTCCTGACACCCTCTAGCAACTTTTCTCTTGACAATCTGGTACCGCCGATACGAGGTCCAAACGAGGATGGTCTTCTTTTACGCTGGGGCCACCATGGGAGGTGCCTTTTCAGGACTCCTGGCGTATGCGATACAGAAAATGGACGGCATTTCAGGGCTGGAAGGCTGGCGATGGTGCTTCCTCGCCCCTGGTCTGATCAAGTGGCCTGATGCTGACTAGAGATGTAGGATCTTTATCATTGAAGGCATCTGCACCTCTTCCCTGGCTTTCTTCATGTGGAGGATCTTGCCAGATCGGCCCGGTACCGCAAGCTTCTTGACTCCGGATGAACGCGAATTCGTGATTGCCAGACTTCAAGTTGAGACAGGCTCGGGGAGAGGAAGAATCACAAACGACGACAAAATCACAAAGGAACACATCTTTGCGGGCCTACGCGAATGGAAAATCTGGCTGGCTGTGGTACGTGCGCGATGCAACCTCTTCAGGGGTCATGGTTCTTTGACTAATTCCTCGCGATGGTAGCTGATATTCTGGGGCAACGCCATCGGAGGCTATGGGTTCACTTATGCCATTCCTACTGTCATTCTCGGACTTGGCTACACGGCTGCCAATGCGGTAAGTAAAATGCCCTACAAACTCTCCGAGACTTGTGGAAATGGGAAACTGATGACACGGATATTGAAAACAATTAGCAACTTTTGACGGTGCCAATCTACGTCGTGGCCATGATTGCCACGGTGTTGAATGCGGTGATCTCGGACCGCTACAAACAGAGATCGCCGTTCATCATCCTTGGCCTGGTGGTCGCAATCATCGGCACAATCTGTCTGTTGGCAGTACCTCATCCTGGGCTACCGGGCCTGACCTATGGGATATTGTTTATCGCGGCAAGCGGTCTTTACATGCTCACGATTCCCGTCATGTGCTTTGTCGGTATGTTTTTTTGATCTGATCTGTCACCTCGATTGCTATTTTTCCGCCCCTTTCCACTTTACCCACGAAAGAAAAGAGAGATGTCATGGCAAGATTTTGACTGACGTTCCCGTAAAGCAAACAACCTGGCCCCCTCGTCCAAACGGGCCGTCGGCATGGCGCTGCTCCTCTCGATCGGCAACATGGGCGGCATCGTCGGGTCCAATATCTTCCTGTCCAACCAAGCGCCGCACTACTGGACCGGGTACGGCGTGATCATGGGCATCGACTGCCTGGCCGTGGTGGCGTGTCTGATCCTGAGGTTCTCGTACAAGCGCATCAACGCGGAGCGCGACAGGATGAGCGAGGAGGAGATTCGCGCCCGGTACACCGACGACGAGCTGTTGAAGATGGGCGACAAGAGCCCCTTTTACAGGTATACCCTGTAGGTCGGGTCGGGTCGAGTCGAGTCGAGTCGAGTATAGTCTCGGGGGTTGGTACTGGGAAGAACCTGGTACGCAGAGGGAAAAGAGAGGGAAGAGTGTATCCATCGAAACACCGGGGGCCTGGCCCAATGATGGAGCACAGAGAGGCATGATGACTAGATAGTGAGACTGTCTAGTTAGTTAGTTGATTGAAGAGAAAGGAGAATGACGCGCGAGCGCTACAGTACACGAAGTTTGACCGTGTTTGTCTATACCATCCATCTATCTACCTTTCGTCGAGGAGGCTTAATCATGTGGTCAGTCGGTTGGTCGGTTGGTCTTCCAAGTCCCAAGTTCCAAGTCCCAAGTTCCAAGTCCCAAGTGTCCCCAGGTCCTGCGAGATCGAGTGACTGACCACCTACCTGTCTTCGTCTTCACCTTCACCTTTGCATTGCATGCAATTTTAATCTCGTATATCATGCATGCATGCTACGTACCAGCGGACATATCAAAACACACACACTCTCTCTCTCACTCTCTCTCTCTCTCTCTTGACCCTCGGGAGATCAGGCACGCGGGCACGCAGGCACGTCAGGTTAAAGTTTCTCGATTACCCATGCCCATGCACATGCACATGCACATGGTCCGCCCATGGTTTAAGGTACGTGGATAGCTGGGCTGGCGAGGAGGTAGGTGGCAGTTGGAGACAACGTCCCCGGAGTACCCACGGTACCCCAAAGCGAAAAGTGTCAAAAGTGCCAGAGGTGCCGAATTGCCGGGTACCGACTAGGCTACATAATAGCTAGCTAGCTAGACACCTAGCCAGGTGCTAGGTGCCACGGGGGCAAGGTGCTAAGTGTAGGTAGGAGTAGGTAGGGGGGTAGGTAGGCGGCTTATCGGAGGTTGCGCCGAAAAAAAAGTAAAAATGGGAGAAGGGGGCCACAAGGACATACGGGCCGAATTCGAACTCGGATGGATTCCAAGCCTCCCTTTCCTTTCCTCCCACATGGTTCGGAGAGAGTAGAGTGTATATCATAGTGCCTCAAATGAAGATGCCCTGCCTCATTGTGGTGAGGAAGACCTCCTACCCCGTCTTCCACCTCTCTACTAGTACCAAGAATGTCAGGAACATCGTTGATTGATCTGACAGGCAAAGTTATTGTCGTCTCTGGTGCCGCGTCCGGGATAGGCCGCGAAACCGCCATCCAGATCGCCGCTCGGGGAGCAAAGGTCTCCATCTGCGACGTGCAGTCATCACTCCTGGACGAGACGGTCGACCTGATCGCACAGAATGGCGGCACCGTCATGGGCACCTGCGTGGACGTGCGGGAACGGAAATCAGTCGAGGCGTGGATCCGTCGCACCGTCGAGACGTTCGGCAAGCTGGACGGCGCGGCCAACATTGCCGGCGTGGCCGGGGCGGACACGGGAGTCGCTGGTATTGCGGACCTCGACGACGCTGACTGGGCGTTGGTCTTTGACGTCAACGTCAAGGGCCTCATGCACTGTCTGCGCGCCCAGGTGCCCAACATGAACGAGCGCGGTGGCTCCATCGTCAACATGTCCAGCCTCTGGGGGAGCCGGGGTTGGCCACGCCAGTATGCCTACAATGCGTCCAAGCACGCCATCAACGGCATCACCAGGTGCTTAGCGAAGGAACTGGGGCCCAGGAACATTCGCGTCAATGCCGTGGCACCGTGAGTTTGAACGTCGACATCTCTCTCCCACCCCCCTCCCGCTCAAATGTCTTTTCCCTTTCCGGCTCTGACATCGAGATTGATTCCATGGTTTTGATTAGAGGCAAGATCGAAACGCCCATGTCTCCGACCACAGACTCGGAAGAAACACTGGCCGAATTGATTCCCCTGGGACGAAAGGGGACGGCATTGGAAGTCGCTGAAACGGTCGCCTTCCTCCTCTGCGATGCGTCGGCATATATTTCTTCTGCCATCATTGGTGTCGACGGAGGTCGACTCTCCTAGAACATCTCGACTCCACGCTCTCCGTGGTACTTGCAATTGCCACAACCTTGATCATCACGTCGAGAAGTTAGAGACAAGGGATGTCAACCCTGGTTATATTTGGGGCGACGCGAAGCATGTTGCCGACAATAGCTCGAATCTCGCTCGGTCGTCCATGTCGGACATCGGGTGCCAGGAAAACCTCGCCATTGGGGACGACATCACCAAGGGCTGGTTCTCCTTGGTGGTCTTCTTCGTCCGCCAGTGCCCTGGCGAGCCCCTCAGGATATACAAAACATGGTCGAGACTGCCGAGTGGATGGTAAAGCCACGTTGTTTGGCCGTGTCGTAGAGTCCCAGCAAACGGCCGCGACAGACGATCTGCCCTTGTACATACAGAGACCATCCGATGCACATCCTACCGGCCCCTGCTGCAAAGAAACGGACCATTACCTTGAGAAATTGGGTCAAGCAGGACATGGCTGGCGAGAGTCACTTCTTGACTGCTCTCGGTCCTGTCGTTGTGTCTTGCCCGTAGAGCCTGTCACTCCATCTCTTTATGTGCACATCGTTCGTAGCCTCGAATAGGTCGGTGGCACTGGTCTGAGGCGCGTTTTGGTCCCGCCAATCCGCCTTGAGCCGATAGACCTCTAGAACCCATCTCCCTCTTTCCAGGGCCGTCCGTCACTCTCTGCTCTGATCCTTGGGTCCCTCCCTCTCTCCAAGGCTTCCAATCTCCTCCGTTCCAGCTCCGCCTTCTTCTCCTCAATCGAGGCCTCGAGCTGTTCTTTCCGTCCAATCTCTGGCACCTGAAGCTCCCCGGCTTCGATGCCAGGCAGTCTGCCATCCTTGTCCCGGAACTTTTCGATCGCCTCGGCTTTTTCTTCCCACTCACGCAACTCCTTCTCGGCCATCTGCCTCTCGTACCTCAGTTCGAACCACTTGTCGAATGTCTTGTCGGTCTCGAAGCAGACACCGTATCCATCACAGTAGCATGCCCGTTGGCTCGGGCAGAACACGCTCTCATTCGCGAAGATGACCTGCCAGATATACTCAAAGATTCTACCGCTGGTGACGTCCGATATTTCTGAGCGCAGCAGCCAGTCTCGGTAGTGTCGGTATGTCTCCCTCGGTGTCAACCTTATCTGATTGCGACTCACCGCAAACTGGGAGCAACACGGCTGAGCCAGGACGGCAGGGATAGGCTTGTCTACGAACAACTCTGCCCAGGTTGATGCCATGTATGATTGTTCCAGTTTGTCCTTGTCCCTCTGTATCTGACCTGGATGGATCCAGTCCGGGCATCCGGGCTTCCAATGGCATCTCATGTTCATGTAGCCTTGACGCTGGACTCTCTCGCTACTCAGCCGTTTGATCATTTCGGCGGCGTCCCAGTTCAGCAGTTCGTTGTTGTGCCATGCGTCTTGGTGGGCATGCATGAAGATGCTGACATCGGGTAGTTGGTCATAAAATTCGATTATGTAGGTGAGATAAGTCATGACTTCATGACCCTTGTTCTTGGGTGGATGCAAGGGCGCAGTGGGATCGTCAGCGATATAGATGAACTTTTTGATGTCGGCACCGAGGTCGACGCCGTCAAGCCACGTAACGCTTTCCTCCTTCAGTCGAGCCATGACCAGACTTCGTGTATATCTCGATCCCGAAGAACCACCTGTAGGGGCCGTGGTCGCTAACGACCCGCTTGTAGCATTCGAGGCCCCGGAGCCATCTCCAGGGGTGGAAGCCGGTTGACTCTGGTTCTGGACATCCGAATTGTCCGAGTCAAAATAGTCTCCAAGTCCAACAATCTGCGGGACTTTGGACTGTAAAGACTTGACGGTGATGGAGCCACTCACCGACCCATAGTAGAGGCCCAGAGTAACAAAGGTCGCGAAAACCAGGCAGATAACAGCATGCCTGATCCGGATCATGTTCAGGTCAGCCAGGAGAAGGAGGAGGTGTCTGAGGAGTTGTTCGAGAAATGAATGCTCGCGTCTCGTTTGTGGGGGAGTGGTTTTGTATGATTGCTGACACAGGTTCGCTCTACCGAAAAGTCGCTCGCTCAAACGCCGGTCTCCCCCTTTGTGCTGACAAGGATCAACACGGACCTGCAGTGTCTTGATCTATTGATGGCCGCCAAAATGCTCAAAGCAAACTCAAATATAAAAGGACAACAAAATCTCAATCAAAACATGACAAGGAGCAGGCGATGGAAGAAACAGAGGGTCATGCCGAGCTTCCCCGTCAATGGGACTCTTCGTGGATCAGGCTCACAACAGTGAGGCTTGATAGCTCACTGAGAAGCTGTGCATGTACTGGAGACCTTGCTCGGGATCGCCATACTTGTTGCTGGAAGCTTACAGGATCAGGCGAGAAATGTGGTGAGTCGTTGAAATTTATACACATTTTTCGGTGTTGACGGAACCGAAAAGGGGAAGCAACGTGTCGCGTCTCCACTTGTGCACGGAAAGGAAAAACAATCATCCGAGATATGAATCGAGGCACCGACAAGACGATGGCGATGCTGATTGTTGCCATGCACTCAGATGTCATAAAGATGAAAATACGAGCAGTCGCTCGGGTCGTATAGCTCTACTTCAAAACTTCACCGGCAAAGGTAATTACAGGTCCATCAGTGGAAACCATCAGCCACCAGACGCCACGAGACATCTTCATACCCTTTTCGTCTGTTAATCCTGACTTTCATATCGCCTTTGGGTTTGATGACGCTCAAAGGGATTTTTTCATTGTCTCGCGGAGGTAGTGTGATGGGTGTTCCATCTGGAGTAGAGATATCGAATGCCATCAATAGGTACGCAACGAAAGCAAGGATTTCACTTTGCGCAAAGTGTCGTCCCGGGCACACCACACTGCCCCCGCCAAAGAGACGGAATGCCGCCGAGGGGACGCCAGGAGGCAGTTGTGTTGCCGTCGGCTCCTTGAGGTCCAAGCCCGATGGCTCTGAATCGTTATCCGCCACAGATGCCTGGCCCTTGATAAAACGTCGAGGGTTGAACTGGTCGCTGTCTTGGCCCCAGGTTTGCGGGTCATGGTGGATGATGATTCCAGCCACTTGTATAATAGAATCCTTTCGCAGGTAATGTTGCCCAATGACCGTGTCCCTCAATACGTATCGAAGTGAGGCTAGGTTGCCGATCATGCGTAGGGACTCCCTGTACGTCGACACAAAAAGTGGGCAGGAGGTTTCGATGACGGAGAGATTGATGCTTTTGCCTCCACTCCCCTCGTCAGTGACAGCCGATTGAAGCTCGTTCCGAATCTGCGTCAGTAGCTCTGGACGGCTGATGATATTGGCAAGAATCCAGAACGTGGACGGCACAGCGTTTCCGAGGATTGCAAAGAGCAAGATGATCTCTGATCGGCCTGCTTCGGCCTCGGTAAATCCATGGCTCAGGTTGATGCTGATGCGGTTTTGAATGAGAAGAGAAGCCTTGCGCCACCGCTTCTCTTTGACATAGTCAACCAGGGCTTTGGCAATCGCCTCTCGTCCCAGATATGCCCTCCTGGCTGTGATGGAAGGAAAAATGTCAATAATAAGGGCCAGCATACCAGCCTCAAAGTCCCAGAAAGAATCGACCAAGCTGGGATCAAGGGCAAAGGGGTTTTCTGGACCATAGATCGACTTTGCATTGGCAAAAGCAAAGGTTGACTTGATCCATCCAAACAGATCCGTTTCCAGGCAATCTCCTCCCACGGCAACCTCGTTCAGCATCTCGGAGAAAATCGACATCTGCGAACGAGTAAGGTCTTTCAATGACTCCCCTCGTCCGAGTACCGTGTTGAACATGTCATGCATAGTCGGCATCAGGCCCCAGTCACCTTGCTCGGCATTGACGTTCTTCATGACAATCTTCATGGTACTTGGCTTGAGGCTGGTCAATCTGCGCGTGACTTCTAGAATGACATTGTAAAAGGCGAGGTCCTTGTGCTGTCGCTGGAGCTGAGCAGCAATCTGAGGAGAAGTGACAATGTACTGTCTAGTCGATAAGGTGGGCAACGTGTAGATCGGGTACCGAGTGTCGCGGCTGAGGCACATTAGATTGCGAGCATTAGAGGCATCCATCACTCACTTGACAAGCTCAAAATACTGTGTGCCATGCCGGATGATTCCCAGTATGTGGCCGATATAGGGGATCGCCGGCTTGATGATTGGAGGCTCCCCAGGACTGTGATCAATGGTAAGCCCACGATGAACCGTGACCGCTACTAGAATAATGACTGTGATGATAAGGACAATGATGCTAGCCGGCAGTCCTGTCGAAGCAGCGATGGTTGAATCCATGTTTTGGTGCGGCTGAAAACTTCTGGGCTGGCGGGTGTCAATACAGGTTGTCGCAAGGAGTTCAGGCAGGATTCTCACTCGTATCTGTAGTCTGCGCCCTCCAGATCGGATCCAACCGTACTCATAAAGTCAACATGTCGAGTTAGAGATGCGGAGAAGTGAGTGGTATGGGAGAGAGAGCCGAGGCGACGTTGATGCGACACTCAAAGATACAAGACGCGGCACTTCGTTGCTGCCTTGCTGCCCAGGCGCAGTCTAGTCTTATCTCCACCGCACTTATAATTAATTACCATACACCATACAGCCCCCAACGACGAGGTACCTTTAGCACGCGACCCAGGCGGTAGGGTACCAAGGGACTCGCATACTCGGTTCGTCGTCGACAGCATCCTCCAATACCGACCAAGATAAATACGCACCATTCCCCGCAGTCTCATCAACCTTCGCCTCCTTCGCCTCCATATCTTCCCAAAGCAGAAGACAGAGAGAGAAAGCCAGGGTCCTCTGTAAATACACGTGCATCGTAGATATGATAGATGGGTGGAAAGCTAGGTAGGTATGTAGGTGGCTAGCTGCACTGGAGATCCCTCGTATGGCATTGCATGGCATGAACTCACAAGCCACCTAGTTACCAAGAATAATTCATCTTCAAGAAGAGAACCCGGTATATTCATCTTGACACATTCCATGTTCCTTCTACCCCTCCCCCTGCTCCTGCCTCCCCCTCCTCCTTCTCTATCCCAAAAGTCTAAAAAATCGCCACAGCGTTGGGATGGCTCCCGACACCACCTAAAAGAGAAAACCACAGAATTAGCATACGATCCTCCCTTTTTTCGTACACCTGTGGCTCGCAGATCCCTGATCGGTGCTTCCCAAAAACAGGAACCGTGCGGGTAAGAAAACGAATAGAATGGGAAAAGCAAAGGTATCCGCCCAGAAAAGACTCACCGTGGACATTTGCAGGAACGCTGTTGATGAAAAAGGTATACTGCTTCTTGCGACGGCACGTCTCGGCGAGCTCCTCGAGATCCCACATCTCGCCGATGGGCATGCCCCAGCGCGGGAGGAGGTAATAGTGCAGTGCGGGCTGCTGGAAGGGCCAGACCTCGAACGAGGGGGCGTCCCCGGCCACGGCGGCAAAGTAGTTGTCGTGCAAAAAGTCCAGCATGGCCTCGCCGCCTTCGACGCCCGCCAGGGCGAGGTCGGCAAAGGACAGTTTGCCCACGCGCTCGCGCTCCTCGGCGTTCAGTTTGTTGTACGCTTGCACGAAGCCCGAGCGCACCAGCAGGATGTCGCCGGGCTGGAACTCGACGCCCTGGGCTTTGGCGCACGCCTGGAGTTCACTCAGCGGGATCGCGTGCGAGCTGTTCGGGTCGTAGTTGCCACCCGAGTAGCCCCAGTAGTCGAGGAGGACGCCGCGGCCAGCTGTTTTTGGGCCCCAAAGGAGAGGGGTAAAGGTCAGTAAAAGTGACATTCCAAGAGAAAGGGAGAGAGAAGCCGTATGTCCGTTGTCTGGGCTGTCTCTGGAGAGGGATTGGCTTCACATAACATACCTATTCCGTGCTTGGCCCACGCCTGGATCCCGCACCTGTCCGTATTGTAGATTTCGTCCGTCGTGAGCTGTTTGTTGGTCACCCGTTTAGTCATGTCATAGCCTGCTGGATTGGTCGCCAGATGGGAGACAGCTTCACGTACCCCATTATAAAAAACCGCGTTGTCATTGTGACGAAGTCCAACCTTTAGCAAACCAACCGGAAGGAGTCAGAATGAGATCCCCAAAAATTTGGGAGGGTATATCTGTAAATATACAGAGCCTTACATGTCGATAGCCGTCCCACTGCGAAATGTCAGTCCGAAAAACAAGAAGAAAACATGGGGCATCCAAAACTGACTTGCGATCCACTCTGCGTGTTCATATCGTACAGGTCGTCGAACCCCGTCTCGCCCAGAGGTGAAATGGTGTGCTTGAAGCTCTGTCTCCCAAAAGCAGGGGGATCGGGATAGTCGGCACGCCAACTTGAATTTGTATCGACATATCAATTAGCCTCTGCTGGCATTTCTCGAGGTTTGTCGTTTCCGATTCTCTCAACGGGGAAGAAGCGACGGGGGCGGTCATATTTACTTGAGATTTACAATTTCTCCGGTTTTGATCAACGCGGCGGCCTTGGAGGTGCGTTCGGGTGTCAGGAGATTGAGACGTCCGAGCTACTCGAGTTTCAGAGACAAATCCGACCTGGGAAAGGAATAAGTGATGCAAGATATCTAGAGACTTCCATACCTCGTCATCTTTGCCCCAGAACCAGGCTGCACCATCGGGAGCCCCTGGGATCTTGGGCAATTCCGATCGCTTGGGCAGCGACGACGAGGAAGGGTCGAAAAGCATGATACAAAAGATTCGGTGGCAGGTACCAATGGCTGTCGGGGCGACTTGGCAACAGGCGAATTCGCAATTAGAAATAACAAAATTGGCCTTTGAAAGCAATGAAGAGAACTGGAATAGTTATCTTCTGTATACCAAGTATCTCCAAATGCATCTGTATCCAAGGAGGGGCTGATGTTTCCGGCGTCGGACCTCGGGTCTATCTATCATCGGTCATCATCGGCCGTGACTCGTATGGAACATGTCCAGGACGACTCAGTCTGTTTGAAAAGGGACCAATTCAGCATTTCCCATGTGGCTAGTAGTTTTCGTCCATTGCCCTCGGTTTTGCCGTATGAGGATGTGTCAATGTCCCACACCAACGGGATTCGTCAGAGTTCCGTGGCCCGCCGTTCGTTCGCATAATGCTGAAACCCCGCGGAAATGTCGAAACTCCAAATTGCGACGTACCTGATGATGAACCACTTCCAATAAACTGCGGGAAGGTATGGCGGAGATAGACAGAGCTGTGGGTTGATTCCGTACAGATTTGTTTAGCTCGTCAGGCTCAGTCGATAAGTCCTCTCACAATCGTCACCAGGTTTCGTTCATGGAAATATCGTCGTGGACAGACCATGTCCCTCTGCCAGGCTGCGGGGTATTGTCAAGTCAAGGGCTGCTTCGAGGCTGAGACTCAAAGGGTGCAAGTGAAAGTTCAGTGACACGTATTTCTGCTGCTCAGCCTGTTCAGGCCACAGGGACAGGAGACTGTAGGAGGACAATTGAGGGACATCCATGGTACAGGAAGTCGTCTGCTGGAGCATGCAACTGGCTGGCCGTCGGCGTTGAACGCAACAAGACACATTGGTCTGGGAGCAGTACGCCCTCCTGCCAATGCCACGAAGATTCTCACGCGGTCAAGGAGTCAAACCCTCTAAATTACCCGTATATCCATCGTGGGTTCTGCTACACGCTGAAATTGTCGAGTCCAGTGGTGGTTTGCGGCGAGCAGTCCAAGCCGTTCATACACCAGAACACCGTCCGAAAGAAGTTCCCGCAGAACCATAAAAGTTTGTTGGTGGACAATTCTGCCCCAATAGAGCACAAAAACCTTCTCAACGGCCGCAGCTTGCTGTGGTGTCATCACATAGTCAGGCATGAAGACTGGAGACTCCAAGTGAAGTTCCGAGTGCGTCAGTTTCATCTGTGGCCGGCTTCTTTCTGGCATAACCACATCAGACTTCATGGTCAGAGCCTTGCCGTTAAGCATAAGATAGCCTGATTTGATCTTGCCCGTACCGTCAGGTTTTGATGCTGAAACCGCGGCATCAGTGATTACGACATCGATGGTCGACCACTCAGCGCCGTAATCCATACGATTTTGACCATACTCGACCCTGCCGAACACGGACAACCATGACCAGCTTGGTGCAATATACTCCCTGGGTCTGCGGAACGTATTGGACAGCGACCAGACGAGCTGGTATGCCAATTTGTCTGACCACAGTCCTGCGAGGTATTTGCCTCCTCGGCCTGACTCCACCACTTCCTGGACGATCCCAGATAATGCGATTGCTCGGTCGGAGTCGTGAGTTAGGTCTAGGGAAGAATAGCGCTCAGTGACTCTCATCCAGGCAAAGGGCAAAGGATCCCCATTTTCGGTCAGCGAGCGATGGTGAGCGTCTTTGAAGCGGGCAATGACATTGGTTCCGCCGCATAAGCAGTCCGCACAGGCTTTACATTCCCAGAGAAGTTCGTCTCTGCCGTAGTAGACGCAACGTGGAGATAAGAGACGTTCTTGGAGCACCCAGCCGCGGCGAAGGAGTGGAGGCGAGGCGCGTGAAGTGGCGTAGTTGGCGCCGAAATCAAGATGAGTGAAGTGAGGTTGTTGCTGGACTTGGAGGCTTGGATGACCAGGCACATTGTGAGGAGGGTATCGCAAATCCGAACCCGTAGACCGGAAACAGCCGCCATTGGAGCTGTTCGAGTCCATTGCTGCAATGTTGAGATATGATTGCCCATAGATGGCGCACATCTTCTGTGACTGGTCGTTCCAATCCGGTTCGTTGCGTTGAATAATGCACAGAGAGTCAATCCACAAGTATTCAATGCCGAGCACTCGGCAGATTTCTATAGCATCCCGGGCAGTCTTTGGTATTTGAGACCAAGCGATGTCCTTGGTGAGGGATTCGAGGTTCGTCAATTTCAAGATGAAGTTCTCATCAAAGTTCCCCCAGCGGTGGGACAGAGTCGCATACCGGGCTTTTTCGTTCTCCTGGCTGAGGTATAGGTGCACTCGGTCGGGATGAAGCCTCAGAACGCGTTTTGGCAAGCTGGGAGGCTCAGGCGCCGAACACTGATGGAGATTATTGCATTCATCCAGCCACTGCTTCAGAAAACGGTAGCTCTCAGCAGAGTCTGTCCTGTCTATTGGTGCACATTTCAGCTTCCTCAAGGCCATACATGACTTTGGCTCAGGGGCGTTTGGGTGGACGAATAAGTTGAAATGCCTCCAAAGCTGCGAGCTGGAGCCGTAAGTATTGCCTGTTCTGATCACCACTCGGCCAGGTCTCTCGCCCGTGCGCATCAACTCAATCGGAATGCTCTCCTCTGCTATCGAAGCATTATTGCCTGGAATTGTGGTGTTCCGCCATACGTTTTTCACCGGCTCCACGGAGAGTGCGCTACAGATCGCAGAGCAGACGGAACAACCCCGTTGGGCATTTTGGACAAACTCGGACAGCTTGAAGTTGTTGCCTTGCTTATTTGAGTGCTGGTTTTGAGGACATGTTGCAGGGTTGCAATCCTCATGGAGAGAACGACAGGTGCAAGGTATATCACTAGCAGACTGCATTGGGTGAGGCATGAACGCGGGGGTAAGAGTATTGACTTACAAGGGCAATTGTATGAAGGGATTCAGCGCTCTTTTGAGTCCCGGATGGCTTCTCAGAGAGGCCAGTGTTCCAAAGTCCCTGTCGTGCAAATGCTCACTGCCTCTCACGCTTGGAGTCAGAGAGATGGCGCAGCGCCCTGCAGGTGCCTAGATGACACAACCCCTTGGTCTCGGCCCCAGGAACTATGTAGTAGGGCTCAATCGCGCAGGGCCGGCCCCCTTGGCGGACCGAGCCAGGTTTTACGGCTTTGGTATTGTGATGGACCAATCCAGCATGTCTTTTGCTGCCAGGGGCGAATTGCAGAGTACTTCTGGCCCGACCGCTGCCTGAAGAGGGTTGACGGCGATCTTGTCAGGGCAGGGCCTGCACTGGGCTGGGGGCCTCTGTGTGAGGAGATATTCTCGGCGTAAGGTGAGGGAGAGGGACAGGGCAGAGAAGACACATACGAGGTACACAAAAGAGTACCGAGTACCTCGTAGAGCTTCGACAAGGCTGCAAAGGAGCAGGAGATGGAATCCATGCATGTCTCCACCATTCGTGACAATACGAGGAAGAAGGAGTCGGAACGAGTTGACCGGCTGCGGCGGCCCCAGATTCCGCTCTCTGGAAACCCTGTAAGTAACGAACGCCCCAGCAAAAATGATCAAGTGCAGCCTGATGCAGCAGGCAACCCTTGTTCAACACCGCCCACTTGAGGTATTCACCTAGCGAATACGAGGTGAACGGCATAGACTCTCAAAAGCCAGCAGACCAGCGGTCCAATAATCGCTCAACAAACACTTGCGCCATTGATGATATCTGGGCTCGGTCAAGTGAGAGGCTCTCCAAATATTACACCCAGCAGTCAGTACCCCTCCGTTAGGTCAAATAGATAACCAAGATGTGAATTCCTCCACTTCGCCGCCTTGCATTCATAGTCCATGTACCAGACACATGCTCCAAAAAGAACAGAGCAAGGTTAACAACATCCAAGAAAACTCAAATCCTTTCCATCATCCGATCCTCAGGCTGGTCGCGCTGCCCGTGGCACTGCCCAGGCTGCCTCCACCATTTCGATCCTGGTATCCGCCGTTCATTTCGCCAACACCGTGGTGGGGCGATCCGACTATCTGGTACCCGCTGCCGGGAGCTGGAGTCCAGCTCCTCTCTGTGGCGGCCACTTGGGGTGGGTGTCGTCCGGCTGCAGTAGGCCATCTTTCAATGGTCTTCTCGTCGTCAACCACCACCACCATCCAGACGCCAATCTGACCTGACTGGCCCAGTAGCGGAGTGCAATGAATCCACTTGTTCTTGCCTTGGTCGTCGCCTTTAGTGACCCAGCGAACTTTGGCGGTCACGCCTCGTCCTTCGGCAAATGCAGTCGTCAATTCCTCACGGACTCGATTCGAACCGCCGATCTTGTTCAGGAAGGGTGACTGAAGAATTCCAGGTAATCGTTGTGACGGACTCGCAAAGAGGATGCGCAAAGAAGGATATGGCCGCACAAGGAGATACTGCGTGATCGGTCAATCATGGGCACACACCGGCGGCCTTTGTAGAAACTTACGTGCTGATATATGCCACTCAGTCTCCCATTTATACTGGCAACTGATGGCACCATGGTATCCGGGTCCTTGAGCAACAGCCGAGGTTGATGGTGAGACGAGACGCTCTCAATGTCATCCTCAACAATTTCGCGGTGCATCTTCCCTCCATGGCGCTTGATGGTATTCAACTCGCCTTGATTAAGCATCTCGCTCAGTTCCCGTAGCTCGTCGTTCTTCTCGGGGTTAGGCTTCTCGGGCAGCGGTGGATCCTCTCCCCGAGCACGCAGGTCCAACAGCTTTCGGAGAGATTCCATTTCTGAGCAGTCCTTGACAAGCCCACTCACGTCGACTTGAGCTCCGATATGATATCGAACGATGCCTCTACTGTCAGAAAGGGGAGCCATCATGAACAAATTCACAAATGGAGATCCGTCCCGTCGACTGCCCCTCGTCAGACTCTTCTGGAATCACGCGGGATGCATACTTACTAATTGAGAAGGACCTCTTGATGTTGCTTGCCTGCTTTGAGGGCTTCTCGGATCCTCCGCAGACTGTGCGGATTGGTCATGGGCCCTTGTAAAAACCTGCAATTCCTACCCAGAACATATGACATGCCGTACTGGGTCGTCCGATTGAATTCTGCTTCGTGTCAGCAACCCACAACGGACCATTGCACGGGTATGGGCAGGAGTACCTTCCGAGGCGAAGACAATCGGGTTGTCGTGCCTCGAGGGATCCGTCAAACAAAACACTTCTGCTAACCCATCTGAGGCTTCCCGGAGTTGCGGCGAGAGCGAACCCGTTATTCTGGCAGTAATGCTGTTACTCACGACTTGGATGTACTGATGTGTGATGAAAGCAGGCAGTTCCTCCATCGCAAGTATTTCAAAAGCCTTGTGCGCCCTCTCTTCCAATGCCGTATTGATGGTCGGCTTGACCGGTCTTTGTGTAAACTCATATCCTTCTATCGGGTCTAGACCCTCGCAGATGGCGTTGGCATAATTGATGGCCCGCAGTGATTTCAGAGAATCCAGATAGTGCACGAGCATAGGCACCGACTGGGGTCGGTACATTCCAAGGAAAGACGTGAATTTAAAGAGGTAACTGGGATCGGCAAAGATGACCTGTAGATGTCCCCTCGAGAAGAGGGCCTGTGTCTGCGTCTCCAGCGAGAAGATTTCGCCCTGGTCTAGGGGAGGAGGAGCGATAAGGTTGAAGGACGCCGGATCATCTTCGAGAATGGGCGCCAGGTTGTCACCATCTTCTATCTGCGCACTTGCTTGTAAACGAGGCAGCTCTTGTTCCCCACGCCGACCACCATTGACTTGACGTAGTTCATTTTCTTCGAGGGGTTCGCGTAACAGAGCATTGGTGGAGTAGGTCACAGGTAGCTCTTTGGCCTCGGAAGCAGCAGTCGGCGCGGTCGAGACTGGACGGTCAGTGGATTCGGGGGCGATGAGGGGGAGAGAGGTAGAGCCAGGTCTTTCTGCGCTGAGGGAGGAGGTGGCAATCATATCCAACTTGGCGATCAATGGGGGGACAGTGGAATCACCAAGGTTGATTGCTCTGGGTCTTTCTGAGACCGTGGACGAGATGAGAGGAGGGCCTGATCGATGGAGCAGGGAGAAACCGCGGGTTTATGTGATTTCTGACTGGCATCGGCTGGGGAAAAAAAGGCTCGGCCACGCTTGTTGTTATGTAGTTGGGACCTCGAGGGTGAAACAGATTGCGGTGAACGACTTAGACGTGACAAAGATCGCGAGGCATAGGACAAATCATGCTCGTACTGGTGGTTTCTTGGGGATCGCCTGCACTGGCGTCCGGCTAAGCCACTGTGCGAAGAGGAGATAGCGAAACCACAGACGTCAATATGTGGTGGAGGAAGATCGAATGGAGCATGGGCGTCCCTCAGTTGGGATCTTCTCATGCAGGTACGGAGCGATGATCTTCCACTGGGGCCGCATTGGCACCACAACGGCACCAGCGCCAGTATAACACCAGCATCAGCATCAGGACCACAGCGGGCCTGAAACATCTATCGAGGAGCTCCAAATTATGGGGGAAAGGGTTTCCTGGTGTGTCTCTGAGTGCCAGCTGCTGGTCCTAGCGTTCTTCTGACTTGTCCCAATTCCCCGTCGATGCCAACCGCAGACTACGAGTACGACGACTACCTTGCACGAATACGAGGACCCAGTACCTCCAGAGATCCACGCCATGTTCGCGCTATGTTCCCGCCACCCATTCCAAGCAGTGGGCTGTTCTCTGTCCAGAGTGGTGCGTCCAGCCGCAACAACAGCGTCGATGGTAAGGAGTCCTTTAATGCGCTGTTCATCTGTAGCAGCCTCGTCTCACATTTCCAGGCTTTAATTTTACCACTTGCCCCCAGGGTCAATGGTGTGCGCTTGTCGGTGAATCCCCGAATCCCCGGATGACAGGATCAATAAACTCTGGCCAATCCATCGTGCAGATCCCCGATTTACGCCTCCACAATCATAACCACAACGACAACCACCGCGCCTCGACCTTTAAGATATCTCAGGGAACCCTATCTTTCTCAGCGGGGGAGGCCGTGAGACGGGCTAAAGGAAATCAGCCTTACACCATAACTATCAGATCTCTGAGAACACACGTGCGATCTCATTGGATGTCCCGACACAGTAACAATTTGCTTCTCGCTAACTGCTGATCTTTGGCTGATGAGCAAAGTCAGCCTGTCTTTATACTCTGCACTAGAAAATGGCAGAAGCCGCTCCAGTTCTTCCATGCTACATCGACAAGGTTGTTGAGTTTCCGGATGGAACTGCTTTTGAGCTGCTGAAACCCTTGGCAACTTATCGCTCTTGTCACGATGGCACCCCCGCTGAGGCGCGTGTAGTCCTCACATGTCGCCCCTGCAGCGGAGACTGTTCGCCAGTGGACGAATATGTCATGAAGATCAAGATCCAGTATGTCTTCAAGTCCTACCGAACCGATTGAGACCATAAGGCTGACTTCAGACATCGAGAATACCGGGGGGAGAACGACGACCGAGTAACAACCCTGAACTTGGGCCTAGTACGACGACAGCACATGAACTCCAAGCGCTGGAAAAGTTCCGAGATACCGATAGCGCATGTACGCCGGTGTTAGTCAACTTCAAGAAGGCAGTCCAGCCTGTCGAGGGGCCATTGCCGGGGGGATATCTCACGTTCCTTGTCATGACAAAGATGCCCGGCGATTCACTCTTCAATATGTACTACTGGGGAATGGCGACCGAGGAACGACATGACATTACTCAGAAGTTCCTCGTCGCTCTCAGGTAGGCCATGCATCCCTTATGCACACACAGAAGCCACCACTCCTATTGCATCCTAGATGTGGTCCCCACCATGCTGATGGTCGACAGGTGGATCTACGCTCAAGGCATCGAACCCGTAGACTGCGGACTGCGGAACATTCTATGGGACCCAGAGACGAAGAAATGCAGCATCATCGACTTCGAGCTCTGGCGTGGAACGGAGACATTGGTGGGTGACGAAGCAAAAGAACTACAGAGATGGGGCCTTGCTCGCCAGCCCGCTGCTAAGAACCACTGGGAGGCTTGGAATCAGATGTTTCGATAGACAGGGGTTTTTGTTCCAGACAAGTTTGGCTCTTCGATAGAGTTTGGGAGATTTAAGACAATACATGGCTGTGGCTTGGGTTCTGAGACAGGACAGACACGATAAGATGAGCGGAACCAGATTGATGACAAACAGATCACCAAAGAACATTTGCGCTGCGGTCCAAACTAGGTAGTTACAACCCAATACCTATGTCCGTGGCAGCCTCATTTACCTGACTTGTTTGCCATCTCCATGTCGTTCCTTGAAAACTCCGGGAGCTCATGATCCCCAGGAAGTTCCAGCTCCGGAAACTCTACATACTGTGGCCTAATGTCGGCAACTTGCCAACAACACTTGGTCAAAGAAATCCAATTTGATTGGCGTAGAGTGTGAAGCCGGATGAACGCCCGACACAGTGTTTTGTTTCTATAATTGGTGACGTCATGGCCCATGTCACCGCCACCACCACCACCGCGTCGAGGGTGGCAGTGCGCGACAATGAACAATGGACAATGACAATCCCGTAAACAAGACACGACATTTACATTTGCCCTTTGAGTGCCTACTCGTCGTGGTCTGTTGAGGTGCTCCACTAACTACGATGGGACCCGGAATTGACATTGACCTGGAGGCTGCGCGCCTGGCAAACATGCAGGAGAAGCAGAAACTGCTCGAGTCGCTCAACCTGCTGCCCTCGAATGTAAGGACGGGACAAAAGCGTGCAGCAGCGGCAGGGGAGGAAAGGACGCGACCAGCACAGAGGCAGAGAGGAGCCACCAGTCCCAATCCCGGCCCAAGCCCAGGACTCCTGAGGACGGCGTCCAGGGCTTCTGCGCGCATCGCGGCCGCGGCGGCGGGAGGCCGTTTGTCTTACCGCGAGGACGAGGATACCAACGACGCTGTCGTTGACAGGGATACTGCAGTGGGAGACGATGATGACCATGGGAATGGCTCATGGCGACGATCGAGGAATGGACGAGGCACTCGTAGCGCCCGGCGCTCTGGTCATCATGACCATCTTCAAAGGACTCCCCTTGCCGCAAACTCGTCTTCTTTAACCTTGAACACCCTCTCGTCGTCTCTATCTCTACCCACCACCCTCCCCTCTCTACTACAGCACTACAACTTATGGACCCCGTCGTCACCTCTTCCAACGCAGGACCCTGAAACAGACAACTACCACTTCGTCTCACACCCGGCCTTCCGACCGAACAAGTCCCCGTTGTCCATCCTGCTCGAAGGCGCCTTCGGCGGCGGCTTCTTCTCGCCCTGGCCTAGCCGCACGCTGGGCGTGACCCTCGTGGACGACCACCTGTCGACGCTGCCGGGACCGTGGCTCGCGCAACTCCACCCGGCGGAGAAATACCTCACCTCTCCGAGCTACGACGCCGAGCTGAACCGCCATGGCCGGGCGTGCGGGCAGACGCTCGCGCAGTGGGAAGACGCCGGGTGGATCAATTTCCGGCACGACGCGCGCGGCTGGTTCGAGTGGTACATCCGGTTCTGGCTCGGGCGGCGGCTCGACGACGGCGAGGACGAGAGGCAGGTCGGTCGATGGTTGAGGTGTGTCGGCCCCAAGGGCCGGTGGAAGAGGATGCTGCTGAAGAAGTACGTCGAGATGGGCGTGCGCAGTGTCTTTGACGACGACGATGACGACGATGGTGACGCCCAAACCGAACGCAAAGTCAGTCCGGTCATACATCAGACCTGTCTACAGTGGGGGTATCAAGTCACACAAGCGGATTTGGACGACGCATGGGGAGAGACGAGGTGAGCTGCAGCTGGACCTGGATGGACCCTATCGCTGGATAGTCCCTCGAATCCATTCAAAGACTCCCTCTCACCAAATCATTACCCTTCCTTCCCTTTGAGACGAATCTAGAAATCGAGAGAATCAACCTTTTGATTTTTGGCATTGCTTTTCGCTATATGTATTTCGAGAAAACGCACGCACGCACGCGAGGGGGGATGCTTTCCTGCTCTCACGCCTTTTCACCGAAAAAATAGAACAACTATCCTGGATGCATGTGTAGCGGAGACCTCACAGAGTCACAAATAACCCGCTCTGTCTCTCTCGCCTCGCCCAAGGGTATCGAAATCGAAAAATCCCAAACACACAAACAATGCTCGCGATGATTAACTCGTAGGTATGTAGGTGGATCCCACACGTAGCCTCGCCTTGCCTACAAGGCACAAGGCACCCAAAAGGACCAAGGGTCATGCACGGTCTTTTTGTGGGGTGAAAACAAAAATGAGATTCGTGGTCATTATTATATCCCTCCTCTTCCTTGTAAGAAATGCCATCCAACATGCGTGTGATGCGACGCCTGCCCTCGTATTATCAAGTGACGCAGTTGCAGGTCGGAGATGTGGCTGTGAATGAGGTCCGGTGGTTGTCTATAGTAGATGTAGGAAAATCGTCAGCTTTCTCTTTGGCGGTTCGCGTCCGTTTCAGGTTTTACGCAGCAATCGCCGTCGGACCGGGCGCAGTCATTGGTCTTTGTGCCAAGATCATGTCCCAGGTTTGTGTATTAAAGTGAACATACGGCAATTCGAGGTCTGAATCGTACCGGTCACTGTTGATGATGTTGATACGAGGAACTGTGCCTCGAAGAACGAGTGACTGCGGTCGCCGTCTGGTTGTGGTGCAAGCCAAGTCGTCTTTGATGCCGTCTCGACGTTTGATGAGACTGGTAGAGCTCAGAATCTCTTCGAGCGTGCATGCCGCACTGCCCGTCGATGTGACGGGCGCAACATCACCGTCCTCGTTGCCGTGGGAGGAGTCACTGCTGACCGAAGAATTGGAGGACTCGCGAGACATGCTCGGAGGTGTTGTACCTGAGGTTTCCGATGGTGGTAGCGGAGGTAATTCCTCGGTGTTGTCAGCTGCCATTTCATGGACGATGTCGCCCTGAAGCTCGTGTGGTTCTTGCTGATCCTCTTGAATGACCGACTCGGGTTCGGCGGTCAGCTCCGCTAGCGTAGAGGAAGCGACATCACGAGCAACTTCATTTAGACCATTTCCGTAGCCTTCAACGTATATCTCGCAGAATGAAGGGCGCTTAGGAGGCATCTCGTCCCTGTTGGTCTGACCTCCACGAGAGATTAATCTTCGGAGTGAGGCGGAGCGGGAGGCGGGCGGAGTTCTGGTTGACAGGGAGGCCATCAGAGACCCAGGGAGGTTCGCAGGGAGTGTGCGCCGACGTAGCTTCGCCGATCTTCCTCTTGTCAGTGTCTCGCCGAGCGAAGAAGACGATGCATTGGTGTGTGAATAGCCATTGTCGGGAGCCAGCTGAGACTTCTTCTTATTCAAAGTACGGACTTGAGGTAATGGTGTTTCTTGCCACGGCTTCTGTTTTGGAGGCTGACAGCAGAGGGAATATGTTAGATTAGAGGTGTTGCGTACTTCCTTCGGGGGCTGGGCGATCGAATGGAAAGTTTGGAGGACAGCATAGACCAGGATCCATCTCACTTTGCGGCCCTCTATAGCAGAGAGCCCTTCAAGATCATCATCAACGGTCATCTCCTCGAACTCAGAGTACTTACGGACCAAGGGACAGTCCATGACCAATAGATCTCGATTGGAGGCACCAATCAACGCGCGTTTGTCATGCGCCTTTCGTTTCTCCTTGAGCGCCTTACGTTTTTGGATTGGATTCCAAGACAGTCTTCGCTGAAGCTTAGGGCGTGGACTCGAGCTAGCCTCCAATGGCTCAGGTAGGAGAGGTAGTGGTTGAGTAAGGGGTTCGTAAGAGTGCTTCTTGTCAAAAGCTTGGATGTTCTGAAGAGTACACACACCACCAGTCTTTGAGATGTCGTTCTCTACCATATCCGCTGTGGACTCAGGGTCGACTAGGTGCTGATAGAGGTTCTTGAAATCCGAGAACATGGTTGAGTATATGGTTTGCTGAATGACCTCTTCTTCGAAACGCTTAGGAGGCCAAGAGCCATAGCGATCCTGGTAGAGTGACTTGAGGAATGCGCGGAATTTATTGAGGTGATCTCGCGCTGGTTGTGGTAGACCGAGGAAGCTTCCCGAGACGTCGTTTTCAAAGAAGGTCACGACGGACTTGTTGACCCTGTCCAGTCGAATGTCCATCTCCAGTCTCGCGCGATTGACGAGCGTCTTGGACTTTGCGCTCAAGCCCTAATCTTTGGTTAGTTTCGACCGTAGGCAGAAAGAAGGCCAAAAAAGGAGGTTGACTCACTGCATACTCGATGCTTGAGCGAAGGCCACGGTGACTCATTCCCACACAATGGGCAAATGCATCGACCCAAAGATCTTCAACCTGAAGAGCTTCGGCCAACGAAAGAGCTGCCAGAGCATGATCAACACACTCCCGGAAGTCCAGATACCTTTGATTCTCGGCGAACGACAGCACTTCGACCTTGTTCTGGGAGCTGTCGTCAGGCCGATAGACATCGACCCTCTTCTTCAGCGCAGCCAAAGCGGACCCCAGTGTGCGGCCAGCCAGTGGTCGGTTGTAGAGCCATGCGAAGAAATTCCGTGTCGTAATATGATGGTTGAAGATATCCTCAAGGCTTGCCCCATGAGGTGCCGGGATATACAGTTCGTGTAACGACTCCTGCGGGTCGCACCCTGCACAATTGGGCAGGACACATTGCACTGCCGCATGAATCGAGTTCCTCATCACACAGCGGTCTACCAGAGATTCGAACCCTCTGACTTTGAGGAACGCAGTATGCACTCGAAAGGCAGGCCCCCGACTGGACTGGCCCTGTTCGCGCAAGTAGACAAGACAGTCGCCTGTTGGCCAGCATAGCTCAGGCTCCTAACAGAGTTGACGTATGAGTGTCTCGAGCGAGAGGAGGTCATTAGACTGAGCACATACATGAAAAAGATTGACCCAGTCTGTTGTGACTCGAGCTCGTCCATCCCATCGTCTCAGCCCTGCTGAGCGAATATCATCGCGCGTCACGCGACCCTGAATGCGTCTCATGGTTGGGAGGAGGATAAAAGCGAAAAGCGGATTAGAGCTATAAGGCCGAGGTGCAATCGTCTCTATGTGTCATCCCTGGCAAATGTATAGGGATAAAAAGGGGGTAGTATTTACAAGTGAGGTGAGGAGGAGAAAAGAGTAGGTAAGGATAAAAGATATCTTTCAATTCCGATAGCGTTGCTCCAGAGCAACACGTAAAAAAGTAGCTTGGCGGTGAGGACGAGTCTCGATTCAATGACCAGCTCTGGTATGGGGGAAGAGACTCGACATTCAATTGCGCATGAGGCTTGCTCTGCAGCAGCTGGGAGTTTGACAGTAAAGGGTAATGAGCGACGGGGGGCGGGGGTTGGACGGCGACAGGGCGACCAAGGACAGACGAGGAGGAGACGGGATAAGGAAATCCCCAATAAGCTTGTTCATGGGACGTTGGAGAGCTTGAGCAAGAACACGGTCCAAGCTCTCAGTTTGTGTTTCTGAAGGGTTAGAGGGTTAGCAAAAGGTCAAGTACGTAGTGGTGGTGGTGGTTGTTTTGGTGGTTTTTTTGGGCATTGAGCCTTTAGCTACTCGTACAGAGCTATGATGTGAAAGGTGGAGTTTTAGGCTTGTCCGGCTTGTCGTTTTGGCGAGCCACTGAGGCGCCAGTGCCTGTCGGAGCTCTAGTAGACGCTATGCCCGGGGGGTGCTTGGGGTGCTCTTGGTGGGGGGCCAGGTAAGGGAGGCTCTGACGTGAAGATGCCTCCACTTTTGAATCGGGGGTCGCGATCGTCCCGAGCTCAAAGTCCGTCCAGTGTAGATCCGACCTGTGTTTGCAGTTAGAGGCGCCTGGTGGCACTTGGTGGCACCCATGGGTTCGTTAGGCTTCCCTCCCAGTTATCCCTGCTAGCCAACCAGCTCAACAATTGCCTTGCATTGGCCTCGTGCGTCTCGCCAAAAGAGTCCGACCAACAGGGACCTTCCCAAGTTCAAATTCAAGGACTGGGTTCCACGAGCCCCGGCGCCATCTTTCCCCCCCTCCAATGTACCACCTGTACCAATCAGTGCCTGGCTGAGTGACATCCAGGGTATGTATCTCACTGCAATGCAGCAAGGATAGCCTCTGTAACCTCCTAACACACACATGTACCGACTCGCTCGTCCGACAAACTGCACCCATTTACCGCCCTTCATGAACTTGTCTTTTTGGTCTCTCGCTTCCTATCTTGGATCCCCGGCCAGCAAGCAGACGCTCGAAAAGGGTTCAATCTCTTTACAGTGAGGCCGATGTGCCGACCTTTGGCGAATTCCAGATTAGTTCTCTCGCTTCGTCCCCCCAAGCGACCAGCGCATCACTTCCCATTTAGGCCCTCTCGGCTCTCTTCGACCTAGAAGAGCGCAACAATTGCCACCTCACCGGGTCAGTGGTCATCCCTTCCGTCTCGGACAACGATCAGCGTCCAACCTCTCCTCTCTCGTCCTAAGTCCTCCCCTTCCATCGCTTGTCGCCTCGTGTTCGTCCTAAGCAACAGTTCCCGAGACCCGGCACACAGGTAACAGTTGCACCGTCTCTCGCGTGCTGGTGCCCGATTGGAGCGATGGATAGGAAATGTAAAGGCGAGCCGACAGTTACAAAAGCATAATTATAGTTGGTGACTTTGCTCCCCCGCATCGAGGAGGGAGAAAAAAAATCCAATAATGTCCGCCCGTGCTGCAGGGTACGAGAGTCAGATGCTACATGGGATGATGCGAATAGCAAAATGCAGTGCAGTTTGGACCCTGTTCATCCCCCTTTTCGGCCACTTCTGTCTCTACCACCAGTTCGTGCTTTCTCCGTTGGGTGCTCGCTACATGATCCTTGCAAATCGACCAGGACGGGGGTGTGGTGCGACATCCTCGTAATCGTAGACGAGGTGGCCGGGCCTCTCCCAGTCCCCTGTACCCTACTCGGTACAATTTCAGAGTAACCAGAAGCGCCCGAGCCTATCCCAATGTCCTGAAACTTATCACCTGGGCCCCACCGCTTCGGACCACGGAATTGCTCGCAGTGCTCGTAATAGCTACTCGCTACCTACTGTCAAGTACACGTTGCTGGCCCCGTACGGCGACTGGCACCAGTAGTGTTTTGTGATGTTATGTCAAACGTGCCCGGCAAGATTGGAGCAGGTGAGCTGTCGGATTTAGCTGTGTTGTTAGAGCGACACAAGTACGTAAAGACAAGGGGAAGGATGGATGCTGAGCTCGATACGCAACATTGTGGCCGCGATCTTCGAGTCTGCATCGGTGCCTGGACGCGCTGACTGGCGTGACTGGCTGACAGAGAGAGTGCAGAAAGATTAGCATTGTTTAATGTTGTTTTTTTCAGGAGCAACACAGGAGAATTGCGCCTAAGTGTCGCCTTAGCACGACATGCCCTCTGCTTGTCTGGTCAAAACGGGCTCAGATAAACCGGGGTCCTCCTATATCATTGGAAGGCAAGCTCAGCTAACCCCTGCCATCGACACGGCGGTCAACGGTCGCCACCACTGCCGGAGCATTTTCTGTGTCGAGCCAAGCTGCAGCTCGTGCTCTAAAGGACAGCAGAAATAGGCAAGGCAAGTGTCGATCAGCCCATGGTGTCTAGACAAGCACACAAGTCGAGTCAAGGGCCACATGCAGATTTACATTTTGGGAGCTCTTGGGAGATGCCGTGTTGCTGGAAAAGCCTCAGCATCAGGAACGAGGCTTGCATTAGGCTGCGACACTTGTTCGCTGTCCCTGTCTTCGGGATTCATGTGGCGCCATCTTTAAAGCCCGAGAAATCACTTCAGCCCTAGAATCTTTTTTCTAGATTCGGGAAGCTCGCCGACCAGGGAGGCTGTGAAGCTGCCAAAGTCGGTAGCCTGATGCGCCCGAAACGGACGGCTGAGAGCCCCAAGACACTTATGATTATTGCTATGCCATCTCAGATTTCGATGAGCACTCGAACCTCACCATCCATCCAGTCAACAACCCCAGCGCTCAACAGCGCAACCATCCACTCTCCGTCTTCTTCCACCGTTACCAGACCATCGGTGAGCCACACCTTGACGATTGGACGGCCTTGCACTCCAGGAGCGCCTCCCGTTCTTGCTGGGAGAGTGTACCGTTTCTCCACCTCGGCGAGCAAAGCTGACAGGCTAGGAGCTGCTTCTGGCGTCAAGCTAAACCGTGGTATCACTCGTCTCAGTGCTCCGCCAGTATTTGACACCACGTTGACATGGAGGACGATTGATTGCTTGAAGGTGGTTGTGGGCTGTGACACATGTGGTGGCAAGCTTGGGATATCTTGGTGCACTGGTATGGACGGTTGGACCCCAATCTCTTGGTCCGAGTAGCTCGTCTCAGGAGCCTTGACGCCGGACATGATGGACTCGTCCACAGGTGCTGGTGACTGCTCCTCACCTGATTCTTTCGCCGATCCTTGTTTCCTGGTGGCAGCAGCATAGATCCGTTGACGTTCGTTGGTGACCATCTTCCTCATTAATGGCATCATTAGTTTTATGATGGTCTGGCTGTCCCGAGGCCAGAATATGCTTCTTTGAGGTGCTCCAGGAATACCCTCACCCGCTCCTTGGGCGAAAAACTTGTCCCCATAGCCATGGACGGAGAGGAATTCCTCAACACAGTTCCACAAGTTTAACTTGGCCAAATCAGAGCCTCCTGCGTTTTTCTTGGGTCCTACGACTTCCCTCCGCTCCGGGTGCGCCTCGTCCAGCATGAATGCCTTGGCAGCAGTCTGAAGCCGCAAGAAATTCTCGGGGGCAAGCTCCAAAGATGCAAAGACCTTTCCCAGCGGTGGCCTACTGTGTTTCCTACTCTTCGACGAAGGTTCTCGGAACAAGACAGATGCAGAACTTTGGAGGTGCGGAGGACTCGATGCAGCGGGATCAGGCGCATCTCCAGCGCCGTCTTCGTCTAATCTAGGGACATCTTCAAGGACATGGTCATCTCGTTTGCGCTTTCCTAGCGACGACGGATCGCGAGTCTGTTCGTCGGCCGCTGCAGTTGCTGCTTGAACAAGGCCAGCAAATTGAATGTCATCGGGATAGTCTGAGGCGTCTGCCATGAGCCAGACCTTCCAAAGCAGCTCCTGGCTGCTGAGCCGGGGCCTGCCGGCCTGCTGCAGGTCAGTGCGTAGGTCCGAGATGCAATAGAAGATATTGTGAGGTGGTGAGTCTGATCACAATGGGGTAGACCGCAGCAGGGATGTTTGTGCTGTTTGACACATGTTGAAAGCAAACAAATTCGCCCAGCAAAATGCGGAGGCACGGGACTTCGGGAGCACGGGAGGTGAGATCAGCGTGTGTTGGTAATATGCTTTACACTAGAGACATCGACTGGCTTGACTGGTCGAGATGGTGCCAAGCCCGGTAAAGCCCCCTCCGGTTTCGCTGATCGATGACAACAACATCAACCTCCCCTGATCTATTGTTTCGTGTTTCACTGACTGCTATACACGCATCTCGCTATGTATGTGTAAGGGATGGGAGGTTTGTCTTTGATTCATTCATCGTCTTGAAGGTCACTCCGGCGGTGGAATTCTCGGCCCCTTCAAAAATGTTCACAGCTACTAAGCTCCAAGTAGCGACGTACCTACTTGGCGTCTGTCCCTTTTCCATAGCGTTTCTTGTCTTTCTCAATTCCTCGGTCTCTTTTGTCATTACAGACCTTATCGGCAAGGAGGATGGTGTTGGTGATGCTGTTGGTACCCTGGGGTTTGCTGATGAACTGGTGGCATTGGTAGCATGTCCTCTATGGGGTTTGCTCTCTGATCGAATGGGCCTACGCTTTGTATGACCCTCTTTGGCACTTGTCCAAGCCGCAATACTGATTCTTGACAGGTCTGCGTCGCAGGCTACTTGGTCATTTGCCTAGCCCTGGTGTTATTCGTCCAAGCTAAAAATGTCTATCCTCAGCTGCTGCTGGCTAGGTTGTTCTTCAGTGTTGGGGGTGCTGCGGCCTCTACTATGGTTACGGCTATTCTACCTGCTGTTGCGGCACCGACTACAGGTGCCCCAGCTGAAAGTCAGCGCGCGGGTGCCGCTGCTGGGGCAAATGGTCATGCTTCCAGACCATCAATTGAGTCGGAAGTGACGATCACACCCGCTAGATTTGTATCAAGATCCTCGCAACACAACACCAAAGCTGATTCGATAGCCACTAACTCAGACATCGCTGGGTCAACGAGTCGAGTTGCCGGGTTTGTGGGCATGTTTACTGGCTGCGGTGCCTTGATCGCACTGACCATTTTCCTACCGCTTCCTGCTAAGTTCCAGTACGCAGGTGTGGGAGAGAAAGCTGCTCTCAAAGACAGTTTTTACATTGTGGCTGCCGTGGCCTTTCTACTGGCTGTCTGGTGCTTGTTTGGTCTTCGACGTCTGCAGAGTGATACTGAAGACTATCGCTTGCAGACTCACGCCTCTCAGGGTACCCAAGAGGGTTCACGCCTCACCAACGGACTCGTTCAAATGTCGAATAACTTTCAAACAGCTATCATGGCAGGATTTAGACGCTCCGAGATAGGCATTGGATACCTTGGAGGTTTCGTGGCCCGCGCTTCCTCTGTCGGCATTTCTCTTTTCATTCCCCTTCTCGTCAACGCAACGTTTCTGTCATCCGGCCTTTGTGTGGACCCTGCCTCCAACGATGATCCAACTGGTCTCCCAGACATCAAGAGAAAGTGTCCTCGAGCTTACGTCGTTGCGGCAGAGCTCACGGGCGTGACGGAGCTAGTGGCACTTGTCTTTGCTCCTGTATTTGGCTACTGGGCAGCCAAATCAACGAGGAGAGAAATTCCACTACTTGTGGCTTCAATGGCAGGAATTATCGGGTATCCTTTATTCGCCAACGAATTCGACCCTGACGACAGAAACATATCGCAGCGGGCAGCAGCATTCTTCGCTGCTTGCCTCATCGGGATCAGCCAGATTGGCGCAATCGTCTGCAGCTTAGGCACACTGAGCAAAGGTATACTACACAAAGAAGCAGATGGTCCCCCCAACGCCTTGGTGCACGACCGTCAAGGAGCTGACGCCCACCCTAGCGAGGAGTCCCCCCTCCTGACAGCCACACAACAAGGAGCTGGAGAAGTCCCGTTATCAACCTTGAAGGGCTCTGTGGCCGGTGTATATTCGCTTTACGGAGGTGCCGCAATCCTGATACTCACCAAAATCGGGGGTTTGATGTTCGATAAAGTGTCTTTGGGGGCCCCGTTCTATATTATGGCAATTTTCAACGCAATTCTCATGGTGGCCTGTTCGATCTCAAGCCTCTGGATTACCAAAGAACCCGCCGTACAACGAGACTCCGGGGCAGCACGCGGTATCGAATCATGAAAATTCCGAATATTACGCAAGAGAGATCAGCTCGAAGAATATACAGGTGCCGAGACATCAAGTTTGGTCGAAACAACGCCGACTACGGGTATCTTGCGGTCTTTCCTCTTTCTCCAGCAGTCTCCGAACTGCTGTGGACCTCCCTGGAGTTCTTTGCTGGCGTCACCAATTTTCTCTCGAAATCAATGCATCTCCCTGCATTGCCAAGTCATGTTCACGCCACGATATATACACAACATCGCGGACAACCCATCTGGTATCACTCTTCGAAGCTCAGGACGACGATCACTGATGTCGTCAACGATACAACCGTACCGAGACCACGCAGGAATCGGGAACGGAACAGATCTTCAACTAGATGCTGGCGAACATTAGCCACGAGCATGGCGCCACGCCATTGCGCAAACTCCATCAGTCAGAGGCAACTCTCGGGCAGTCATATCGAATCTGACCGCTTCATCGGTGCAGAACCCCAACACTTGCAAAGTCTTCGACGCGTCTGCTGCCGAAGCTGGCGACACAGTGTCGCTATGCATATTTAGCTTTGAAATACAAGCATACTATCTTGCTGGCTATGTCTTCAACGCTTTACGACTGATGAGGCTCATGTAGGAGGTCTTTGTGCTGGATAACGGCGAACGATAAATTGTACCTTTATAGCTACATTACAACAATGACCTGCGAATCTTGTATTCTCGGAGTTGGGTAACATGGCCGACTGCTCAGGACGAACTCCATCACCTTCGCTTCAGGCCGATATAGAAAGCGTGGATATCAAGTTGCACAAATGTCCCTTTGAGTCGCTATGTATAAGAGAAACAGTGTGACGTCTCTGTAGATATCATAGATTTGCCCATTTAACTATGTACATGTCCAATAGTTCGCGGGGTCTGTCAAACTACCCTTTGTAGAAGCTGGCGAGGCTGTCGAGGCGAGGCTGAGATGAAGGTGCCAAGCCCTGCCGAGGTTCGTCTCATCTGTGTTCCACTCCCAATCCTTCTCATCCCCCCCTTCGGATTCGATGCTAGCGTCACATTGCTTGGGATGTGTGCTGATTCCTGACCTGTTCTAAACTCCTTCTGGCTATCCCGTACTTCCTCCGAGACGATGCGTTCTGTCCTCAAATCAATTCAACTTGAGACGTCGAGTTCTTTCGTTCCAGAGTGAATAGCAAGCTTGCAGCATGCCTAGTATCCCGCAATGGTGACGGGTGCCCTCATGCCGACACATTCCTCCTCCCACCTCCTAAGCATACCCCTGATATAATCGTGTCAACCAAGCAGCCTAGCTTTCAGTACCTTGTCGTACCGGGTCTGCAGCTCAGAAATGACCGAGTCGACGGGCTGATCCGCGGACCAGAACCGAACAGGCAATATTCGTGTCGCCGCCACATGCAGGATGACTTCCTCCACAGAAGGATATGTGCGTTTGCCGTCTTTCGATTTCAGTTCGGTCTGGGAGTGGGCGGCCACCACCACTTGACCATCGGGGTACCCAGCTGACGCCATGATGGTCTCAAATCGAGCGGCTGCCTCTCGCCCCGAGGGAGTAACAAAGGGTCCATCGGCCGACTCGCTACAAAGCAAGTAGTGCAGCTTGAGCACAGCGCGATGAAGCCAGTCCTGTTGCTCTGGAGTGCCTCTTGGTGGAGCTCCTGTGCGACCTTTTTCCTGCTCCATTATCGTTTTGGCCATGCGGATAATGCAGATCGACAGCTGGGTATCAACAGACCTTCCACATTGCCAGTCGTCAAAGCAAATATCCTCCATAATAGCTCGCCATGCGAACGTCATTGACACCTTGCGTCCCCACTGTCGAAATCGGTCGAGTTTAAGGTCGTGCACCACGCTGCTGGAGTATCCGACCTTGCGAAAGATGAAGGACAGGTCGCTGTAGATCTCCTGTTCTTGTTGCTCGTCGATGTTGGCCACAAACATGGCAAGGCACGAGTCTCTCGTAATCGCGAAGGTGTCAGGTGCACAAACCTCCTTGCCGAAGAGAGGCTGGAATTGGCCAATATCAATCCAGGTAAGACGCCTCCCTTTGCCATCAGGCAGTAGGCTGCACATTATATTGCCCAAATTGGGATCTCGGCTTTGAACGCCAACACTGAGGGGAAACCGAAGGAGTATGTTGACGTCCTCAAAGAACTGCCTGGCCGACTCTCTGCCAGTTGGAACCAATCCTCGAACTCTGGCCGGCTGCTCTTTGAAGTCCTCCGGGGACAACATACAAAGCTCTCGGAGCTCCAACATTGTTTGTCCATCCACCATGTCCATGACAATGGCTCCGAAGCCCATGGTTGTCGCAAGCGCACTTAGCTCGTCGTCATCCAAAGAGCTGACCGGCATTTTGGGCCGAATGTTAAGGACTTCCTTAAGTTGCACAACTGGTGCATCGGGGAACCGGCTGAGGTAACTGTGCATCTGTTCTTCGTGTCGGAACATTTGCTGTGACATGAGCCAGACGAACAACTCCCGATCGATGTCCAAGGGGCGAGTAGCGAGGATGCCATCAGCAAGGAAGGCCTGCAACACATAGTCTTCTGCAAGTGCTTGGCTGTAGAGGTCGCCGAACACGCACGGTGGTGCTAACTCGTCGAGAATCTCCTGGGTTGTCTCGGACAGGCATCGTGGGGGGTTGAAAGGCTCGGTCATTTCGTCTTCGAATGCTGCTTGTTCGCCTCTGTGGGCGGACTCTGCGATCTCCTTGAGCATGTCTTCGTCGAACTCGGAGACGCCAAATTCTTGACGCAGCCGGGTCGAATAGCGCGGATCAAAGATCTTGACGACAAAAGGACCATCATAACGCGGCCGCGGTGAGTCTTGCCCTTCCGACACGCACTCGGCGAGAAAGACGCAGGCCATCGAGAATCCCTCGCCATTGTCTCCTCCAAGGCTTCTCTTCAATCTGATGTCGAACGGCCGCCCAAAATCGTCGACAAGGGTGTGGACTGTGCCGTCTGCATACTCATGTGGCAGCTTTTTCTGCATTGCTGGCTTTCCCGACGTCGACTTTTCCTGTGTTGACACGCTGTATTCTGGCTCGATGACCGTCATGGTGATGTGTTGGTTGCGAATCCGTGAATTGTGTGGTGTTGTGGATTGTGGGATTGTGATGTATGAGGAGGGAAATTGTCAACTGTCCGGACTAGTGAGTCGACAAGAACGGAGTATGTGGATCTGGACTGGATGTTTCTCGACTAACAGTGAATTTCCGAGTCGTGTGTGACCGTATTTCTTTGTTGTCGTCGTTGTGGTTGTTTCTTGAGACTGAGTCAACTCTTCACTTGGTGTACGTTTGTGCATGTCACTAATGTCTTCAGCGAGTGGCAAGGTAAGGTACTGCGCTTTTATAAATGTCTCTACAGGAGAAAAGGAGGACCTCAACAGTCCTTCCTTTTTTGGACCAGACTCTGGCTAAGGGCCTGAGCCAGAATCTGGGATTTGGGTGGGCAGTATTTACCTATTTATCTTTACCTTTGTCTGGTTCTTTCTTGTACCAACCTTGGAACACAACACCAACACCAGAACCAACACCAACATCAACGCCAACTCAACTCGGGCGCAGCCTACCTACCTACCTACCCACCCACAACCAACCAACCAACCATGATGATGATTCAACAGGGAATGTCTAAGAGGAAAGGCTACCAATAACATCGACCGCCCTGCCCTGCCCTGCCATGTCACTTACCCGTTTTTCCCCCTTGGGTGGCCCTGGTGGTCCCTACTCGTGAGTCGGCGCGAGGGATCGAAGGCTCCAGAGAGAAACCGCCACATTCTGAGGACGCGGGACGCAACGACGCGGCCAGTGGTTCGCGCAAGGCTGTGTGAGTGAGTCGTAGCGGTTGACCAATCACGCGTCGCCACCGCGCATTTTCGTTTTTACGAGGTACTTGCATTTCATACTTGTCTCCTCGGTATTATTGCCCCTGAAGCCCTTTCCCCAGCAAAACCCTACTGAAGTGGTTTGTAATAGCCCCCGTTTCTTTCCCCTCCAGCGGGGTTTTCTTTTCTTTGCTACGTGCTATTGACTCGGAACCCAAATCTAAACCCCTGGGAACCGGTGCTGCTACACATGTACTGGATAGAGTGGCGAATAGCCACGCCATGAGTCAGAAAAAGACAAAGACATATGTCATCGCCACAGAGTATACAGTTCCATTCTCATTGCGTATTAATGGAATGACGAGTCAGAGTCAGAGTCATTGACCACCACCCTCCGTGCCGGCGTCGCTGTGAGGCTGGTGAGGCTGCGGGTCTGATTCCCTAATAGTTGACACACAAGACTTCCAGTTGGTTAAACTCACATACAGTCCCGTCACATGACTATCCACATGACTTTAATATAGAATCACGACCGTATCACTGCTTTGCGAATCCACAAGACATGATAATTCAACAAATTCTGCAGCTATTTGAGCTAGAATAAACCCTCTGCTCCTGCACTAACGATCTACCTCTCCGAAAACCAGATCCATCGTTCCGATTATGGCTACTGCATCAGCAAGTAGATGGCCACGGCTGATCTGATCGAAACAGCCCAGGTGGGCGAATCCAGGTGCTCGAACTTTACATCGGTATGGTCGTTCGCTTCCGTCGCTGACGAGATAGACGCCCATTTCTCCCTTGGGGGCTTCAATCGCACTGTAGGTATCTCCTGGTGGAACAGTATAGCCCTTGGTGAAGAGCAAAAAGTGGTGAATGAGGGCCTCCATGTTCTCCTTCATAGCTGCTCGTGGGGGCGGGGCAATCTTGTAATCTTCGACTTTGACAGGACCTGGAGGCATCTGGTTCAGGCACTGATGGATGATGCGTAAAGATTGTCGGAACTCTTCCATTCGGCACAGGTATCGATCGTAACAGTCACCATTCTGACCGACAGGCACATCGAATTCGACCTTATCGTAGGCATCATAGGGCTGACTCTTCCGAATGTCCCAGGGAACGCCGGAGCCTCGCAGCATGACGCCGGAGAAGGAATAGTTGAGCGCATCAGCAGCGGAAACGACGCCAACGCCCTTTGTTCTGCCGATCCAGATACGGTTGTCTGTCAGGAGTTCCTCAGTCTCGTCAATGCGATCACCGAACTGAGTTGCCCATGCATAGATATCGTCCAGTAATCCGAGGGGAAGGTCTGCCTTGACACCACCAGGGCGCACATATGCAGCATGCAAGCGTGCACCTGAGACACGTTCGTAGAATTCCTATCTCCAGTTAGCGAATAGCACAACATTTGGTGTCTTCCCATACCATGAGCTTCTCTCGCTCCTCGAAACCCCACAGGAAAGGAGTCAGAGCGCCAACATCCATAGCGTGCGAAAGAATCGACATCAGGTGATTCAATATCCTTGTGATTTCCCCAAACATGGTCCGAATGTATTTGGCTCGCTCCGGAATGTCGATATTGAGCAGCTTCTCGACGGCGAGCGAGAAACATTGCTCGTTGGTCATCATCGAAACGTAGTCAAATCGGTCGAAATATGGCAGAGCCTGGAGATATGTCTTGTACTCGATCAATTTTTCCGTCCCCCGATGTAGCAGTCCTACGTGAGGATCTGCGCGGACAATTTCTTCACCATTGAGCTCGAGAATCAGACGCAACACTCCGTGTGCGGCGGGATGTTGTGGACCAAAGTTTACTGTATAATGTCGGATCTTTCTTGTCTCATAGTCATCACCCAAGCTCGTATCGGGGGCTTTATTGATCAAGTTGGAGTCTTGCTGGACGTGCTTGGTGAAGGTAGAATCCGTGGGACTGATGGTCGTGGCTAAAGGTCCGCCAGGGGTTTCGGGGTTGGGAGCAGAGATGGGCCCGGTGGTGCTAGGTTCTGCCCTTCGAGGAGCGGTCGAGGAGATCGAACGGGAGAAAAGGAGGGACTGCCGCTGTCTCGAGGGAAGCTGAAGATTTGGTGTGCGGCAAAGTCGTTTTGAAGAGTGTGCGTGCCGGCTCGCAGCTCGCACAAAAGAGGCCGCCATCGTCATGCTTGTCCTTTTTGGCACGAGGCCAGAAGAGAGAGGGCGCAATTGTCGTCGAGTCGATGCTTCAAGGTTGGCCGCATCAATCGAAGTAGAAGTGCCTCTCAAGTGTGCCCTGGGCCACTGAGGGAGGAAGTCAATGACAGCGACTGGGATAGCTTCGCCAATACGTCCAGCTATTACCGGAGCCATGATTGGTGGAAGTTACGAGTCTCCACTAGCTTATGTAATTCCAATTTTGGAGAATCTTTTTGATTCATTTTTGTCACTCGAAGGACATGCTGCGGCCAACTATTCAACTCCCCCATGGCTCCCTTACAGCACTCACACGACGGTCTTGACAGGCGGAAGGTAGGTCGCGTGTGTCTGAAGAATGTGTCACAGGACTGACTGCTGACCCTATTGGCAGGTTGTTGGTATCAACGCCGAGACCGTCACCAATATCACGTCAACCGACTTCCCGGGTCACCATGCGGGCGAGGACAACTCTTGGTCGACTGACAAATTCGAGAACAATCTGAAAATACTCTTCCACCAGAATCAAAGAAATGAAGCCACATTCTCCCTTGTCGGAGTCGACGCCTCTGTCGCCAACGCTTTCCGCCGCATCCTGCTCGCCGAAGTGCCTACCTTGGCCATTGAAAAGGTCTATGTTCAGAACAACACCTCTGTGATAGCGGATGAAGTCCTCGCCCATCGGCTAGGACTCATACCATTAAAAGGGAGCCTCGAGGGCCTCAAGGAGTTCAGAATATTTGTCGAGCCGCATTCTGACAGTGGTTCGAAGGGGACGGGTTTGACGGATAGAAACACAGTGGTGCTCAAGCTAAAGGTCAAATGCGAACGAAACCCACAGGCCGACAGAAACGCGACAGAGCCAGAAGAAAAATACATAAACAGCAGCGTCTATTCACGACATATTGAATTCCAGGCCCAAGGGGTACAGGAAGTACTTTTCGACAAGGAACCGATTCAAGCCGTTAGCCCAGATATATTGATCGCCAAACTACGGCCAGGTCAAGAAATCGACTTGGTCATGCACGCACACATGTCCAAGGGTGGGGACCACGCGAAGTTCTCTCCTGTAGCAACTGCCACGTACCGCCTCCTGCCGACCATCAACATCACGAAACCCATTCTAGGTGCAGACGCGGGAAAATTCCAAAAATGCTTTCCCCCGGGCGTGATCGACCTCGAACGTGTGACACCCTCGGACGCCGCCTCGGACGAACCAGCATACCACAACCGTGAGGGTGATGAGAAGGCTGTCGTCAAAGACCCCATGCGCGACACCGTTTCAAGAGAATGCCTCCGGCACGAGGAGTTCAAGGGGAAAGTCAAGCTGGGTAGAGTACAAGATCATTTCATCTTCAACATTGAAAGCACCGGCCAGTTCCCGAGTGATGTCTTGTTCTTGGAAAGTGTCGATATCTTGAAGAAGAAGGCAACGAGACTGTTGAAGGCGTTGGAAGAAATCGGGAAATGACCAACCACAGAAAGTGATCCCCGTCCAGGACACTGAGCATGTGATATGATCATGACTTGCATCTCTCGGCGTTTCATGCATTGCAGGGTTTTGTGCGCTTCTCTAGATACCTCGGATTGCGAAATCAGAAAAGTTCTTTGCTTGTGGCAGACTTGGGGATCAATCCTGCTCTTCAACCAGTCTTTCAAAGTATTTCCGCAATCAGGCTGGGCCTTCGACTCTATACTCGTTTTTTCACTTCTTGTACACTAGCCGAAATTTGAAACTGATCATGAATGCCGCATCACTGACACCTACTTCCTCGCCGTCACTCACCAACTCCCTCATTCTCTTCACCAGGTTGGGTCTTGTCTGCTCTTCCAAGCTCTTCGGAGCTTGTACATATAGCGTCTTCGCCTCCGTCCTTATACTCGGCTTCTTGAGTTGGGCTTCAGCCCTCTCAGCCAGGCTTGCCAGGAAGTCTTCCAGCGTCCACTCCGGATCAATGATTAGCGTTTGGGCCAGGTTGCCGCATACTGGGCAATCCTCCTTCTTCTCCGCCGCAAAGGTGTATGTGTAAAGGCCACCCTCGTTGGAGTCGCCCGTATACATCATGTAATTTTCCAGAAAGGGCGCGCACCCTGTCGCAATTTTCAAGGCCTCGTTGCAACAACTCGCCGCGATGATCGCATTTGTGGACGCGATTGCCGGGATGATGTTTTTGACCACACCCTGGGTCATCGAGTACGTTACCCCTGAGATATTGAACTCATTCGCGCGTTTCAATGCGGTGGTGTATAACCAGGAGATGTGTTCCGGATCGTCGGTGTCGAGCGTTTCGCCTTTGCGTTGTTCTTCCCACGCTATGATGTGCGCCCACTCTATACAATGTTGAGGTTGGCGCGGGATGGTGGCCAACGTGCACAAGGGCACAGCAGCACGAGGTGCATGCATGGATAGCTGGCACTCAATGCAAGATGTGAGACTCGGGAGGATTACTCGCGCTTGGCCTTTGAACCCTTCAGTGCCGCCATCAATCAGAGGTTTAAGGGATTCAGGGTTTTCCATGTCGACCATGTCGACCAGTGTGGCGTTTATCCAGCGACGGGCCTCGATGCTGTCGAGTCCACAAATGACTAGCTTGAATTGCATGTAGTATTCTTCGTCCTTGTCCTGGATCTTACCGTTGTAGGGGGTGATCTTGACACCAGGAACACGTTTCTCCACGAATGCCGCGGCGACTTCAGCTTTAGATTTTCCTACATCGGACTGGCGGAAGAGGAATTGACGATTCAAATTGGACACATCGATGGTGTCCATGTCGATAACGTGAATATCCTTGAAGCCGGACAATGCGAGGTTCTTCAGAATCTCACATCCGAGCCCGCCGGCGCCGATCACAAGGACTCGTGACGACTCCAGCGTATTGATGGTCTCTTCTCCAGGTACAAATTCATCTCCGGCATATGGTGAGGTGGTTGATAGAAGACGGTCAAGATAGGTCCTTGGATTCATGTTAGACATGGGCACTGAGCACAAACTTGGATCAGGCTTACCATCGATCGCGCGGAACTGTGGGAATGCCATTTGTGAGAAGTGATGAGATGGGTATCGACATGTTGGGTTTAGGACTAAGCGGTCCTCGTCGGGGACTGCCCAGGGTGGATATACCTGAGAACGAAGAAGTGATGGAGTCGCAGCTCGATAGGTAGTCAGCCAAACGGAGGAGGCTTTCTCTGAGATTCCCGGCTTGTCACACATGCATCGGCTGGGAGACACAGCATGTCAAGAGTCCACCGTCAGCCCTTAAATTGATATATCGCATCAAGCCTCGTGGAATGGCGCTGAGAAGATTGATGCTCGGAGAGTTGTAGGGCGAGGAGGTCTTGTGTAAGCTTCTGCCGTTTCTCTGTGTACAGTACGCGGTACTTCGTGCCTTGTAGGTCATTGGTACCTGGAAGGTGGCGCATCTTGGCGGAGAAGGCGGGCACACCCCACCCACACCCAGGCGGTTAATGTGATTATGTCACGGGCACCATTGCATGTTTCGAGTACCCAAGCACCCAAGTACATAGGTGCCAGCTTCCCAGTACCTTGTACCTAGAGTGTAGGCGGTCACGCAGGCAGCCTTGTCTCTGGCTGTGGCTTCACGCACACCTCGTCCTCTTGGAACATTCGAGTAGGCTGCGCCATTCGCCTCAAATCACCACATCAGTATGCAACTGCAGACATGGAAAGTCTATTGGAGCCTGTCAAGACCACCCGCAACCTGCAGAATAACATCAATAACTTGGAGACCCTGTCGCTGAAGGAACCAGTGCCTACATCACGCACAGCCACCGCCAAACCCAAGATATCTGTGCTCGACATCACAACAGAGACCAGCGACAGCGCAGGCGATACATTTAGTCTCCGTCCATCGACCGAGACGTCTATAAGTTCGACATCTGCAGAGACACAAAAGACGAATCATAGGCGTCTCGACTCCACTGCATTCCTTCGAAAGAGTTACTTGGACAATGCCCCCCAAGCCTCCCTACCAGATGATGCGCTTGAGATTCTGAAGAATCAACCGAATACTGAAGACCTGGCAGCGGTTCTACAGTATCTCCAGTATGGCATTGCAGGGAGACATGACTTCAATATCCACGTCCCCGGCCCGAAGGCTTCCCAGATCATCAACGTACTTGTCACCGTCACCATTCCTGATCAATGGCTTCATTTGCGACAATCTACTCTTTCGAGGACAAATACGCAGCTCAGGTCAGCACTGCTACTATCACTTACTAGTGTCGCAGGACTCGGGGCACTCTTGATGCAAATCAGACGCCTCTCTTCTCTCACCACCAGTCAAGATCAGTCAGTGATGGAAGATACTGTTGGTGTATTATCGTCAATCCTTGCCGGCAACATGATTATATCAAAATTTCTATCCCATGCTACTAGAACTATTCCCACAGACACACAGCGCCGCGTATTCTGGCAAGAGGCGACAGCTCTACTTGCAGGCAGCAAGATCCTCACATCCATGTCTCAAGTCTTTGCCACGATTCGGGATCTGGATCGGCTAGGAGAGAATGAGAAATGGCTTGGAGACGGAAACGAGTACTCAAGATGGCTTGGACGCAATATTTCGACCGCCGCAATGAGCATCAGTGCATCACCCGGCTCCAATACTCAAGAGATGAGCCTTCTCTGCCTGGTTCTGAAGAGGGGGCTTAATCTTGGGTATCGCGGTATAACTTGTCCAGACGTATCTACATAGAAACCTTGCTGACCAAAGGATAGATACACTCATCAGCGAGCTCTACAACTCACTACTGCTTGGTAAACGAGCGTTGTGGACTCCAATGCACATGTTGATCCAGGGTCTCCCAACCTACGACCAAAAGGTTCTCTTTGATACCGTCCTGCGAGACCTTGCACGGAGATCTTTCGGAAGCGGAGCAAGTATCTTGGAACCCAAGGAATTGCTGATGATGAACACCTCCATTGTTGGAGGAGTGGCAGCCCTGATCAGTGGACTCGTGCAACACAATCCCATTCTAGAAGCGCATGTTATCCACTGGCTGACGAGCACGAACGGGGAGTATGCTGGCCTCGGCCTCGACGCCCGTAGGGCCGTGATTGCAACCTTGGCAGCAAGGCAGAGTAAATCACAGTGTCATACCCCTTTGCAGCAGGCTAACTGGTACCAGGCAAACTTGAACAAATTCTTGAGAGAAGCTTGGAGAACTTTGGGAATAAAATGCAAATTCAGCGCGATGCCATCCTGCAGCAGGAGTGTAAGTGAACTCTACAAAGTCCGCACACTATTCGATGCTTGTGCCAGATGGAAGATCCTGTGCTTACATATGCTTGGGCTTTTGTAGCGACCGCCCAGATCATCATGCTTGCTTTCGGCTACCTCAATCGTTTGGATCATAGCGCGGCCAAAAAGGTATCAAGTTCCGGCGTTTTCATTCGGACAGTTTCCAATCGACTTTCTGCATCAATACCTCGTGCCCGGCTTTTGGGGATGATAGTTGCAGTCGCAGTCTCGAGATTAGTAGATGAGCCGGGAAAGGTCCTGAACTTTGGCGTCGAAGAGATGGAAGGGGAGGAGGGGGAGCGATGGTTGGATTTGGTCAACATACACGATGCGGTGGGGAGTTTGGATCAACTCCCAAAGAAAACGGCCGAGCCCTTGAAGAAGCGCCCGTTACAGACTACGCAGAAACCTGTGCGGCGCAAACGTTTATCAGCAAAGTCACGACCTCAAGGCTCTAAGATCGTGGCCATTGAAGAACTTCCTGATTCAAACGGAGAAGCTTCGACTGGGGAAGAGGAGGATCTACCCCCTTACCCGCCACCAGATTCCGACCCTTCAGATTCTGACGAAGATCCTACACTGGTCAATCGCAACAAACCCACCCCTCCTGTCTACATCTCGTCTCTGATCAAGCAGCTTAATACTGACAACGACCCTCCCGTTGTTGAACTAGCAATCAAGACTGCTCCTTCGTTGATACGTCGAAAAGCGAACTTCGGGGACGAATTGTCAGCCAATATCTTCCAGTTGGCTTCATCTCTTGTCAATTTGCAGGAAGGAATGTCAAAAGAAGACTTGCAACAATCCAGACTGGAAGCCGTAATCGCATGTCTGGTTGCAAAACCCAGGTTAATGGGACCCTGGATCATTAGCACCTATTTCGAAGGGGATTTCTCTTTGGCAACACGTGCAACCCTCTTGACAGCAATATCTCTAGGGTCAAGAGAGCTGGCAGGAATCGACGATGACATTGACAATCCCTCTGCGGCCAAAGGCCTACACGAACCCTCATTCCCGTCGAATCGACTGCCACCTCGTCTTGAACCGCGCTATTCCTCGGCACCGGTTGACACCATTTCGACGAACCTATCTTATCGCACACTTCAGCCCATGGCCCTACAAGCGGCCGACAAGCTGACTGGACCAGATGTGCTCAAGGTCCGAACATTCTCTTCGCGCATGGAAGTCGCCGCCAAAACAGCGGCGAAGCTCGAAGCCCGATCCAAACGCATTCCCAAGGATCTACACAAGCTTCTTGCCGAAGCACTGTATCTACCAATGTGTTCGCGACTATCGCTTCTCCTCACCTCACTAGTCACATCACCTTACCTGGCGAATTCCACCCTCCTCCACCCCTCATTGGTGAAGCTAAGCCTGCAAACCCTCATAATCATCATTTCCACCATAGGTCCTAACGCTCTACAACTCCCTGCGTTGACCCACGAATCCCTTTTAATGTTGACAACACTCCACACTCTTCCTGCTCTCGCACACGACCCAATCATTCTGCCTCCAATTCTTCATTTGATCCTGACACTGCTGGATCTCAATATCGAAGCTGGGAAAACATCCGAAGAACGGCTGATTACAGACTTTGGCCCCATGTTTGCAGAATTAGTGTCGTGGACTGGAAGCTTCGGAGATGACGCTTCAATCCCTGAGGTTGATAATGATCCTGGATTGGGAATGTCAATGCCCTGGCCTGTCCTTGCAGCAGGGATACAGGTCAAGTGGCAGGAAGTTGGACGGAAATTCCAGGGTAGGATGCTGGGTTTGATGGCAAGCACGGACTTCGACTCGTTTTAAGTGTCGAGTCCGTTATTCTGCTGGTGGTACTTCTAGTTTGACCAAGCTAGGACGTGAGCAAGACGCAATGTTGTCTTCCACCTGAGTTGGTTGGAGTCATGATCCTTGGGAAATGTTACAAAGCGCCTTCTAGTACTGACATTTCTAAACCTGCTTACAGAACTAGTTTCTCCTACTATATATAAATTGGGAGCTATAGGCGGCTAGAACATGGCCTTGTCTCTCGACATCGACCGAAGGTAGCGTTCTCTTTGCTCCCGAACGAGATGGGAATGGGATGGCGAAAAAGGAGAAATGCAAGGCTGGCGCTCAATACGGGGCGAGTGGCAACAGCCAGAGATGTTGCCAAGACGCTATACCCGATTCAACTTTTTCTCGCCAATGGTCGTAGTTACATATGTACCTCGTATGCAGACACTACAGAAAGACTTGCGTCCCTGCTCCCTTTGGAATCAACCATTCCCGCATTGCTGATTCTAGGTCTCTGCGTTCTTTTATTCTACCCTACTAGCCTTCAGTTGTCGATATGTAAGCATATGGTATCGTTCAAGGTAAAATTGGCCTGCTGATGAAGGGCCAGGTTTTCCCTACGCCGTTGCGCATCGCGCTTTCTCACTTCCAGACCTTCCGTTATCTCCTCTTCAAGAACATACTCCTCTGTCAGTACTACTCCGTCGCGATCGATCGGTAGAACCGCCGCCCCTTTTGCTCAGCAACGGCGATGGGCTACAACTCAAGAAAAAGACAAGACTGGAGTCGAGCCTACAAAATCTGCTCCCCGTGCTGCAGAATCGGCAAATATCACCGAAGCTACAGATGAATCCCTTCCGGCTGCGGTGATCAATGAAAAGCTCACAGCTGAGTCTGGTCCTGCACCGACCGGTTCTGCGCCAGCAGTTGCAGAGACCGCCAATGCAACCGAAGCAACAGAGGAGGCATTGCCTGCTGCCGAGACGGGCGAAAAGTTGGCAGCTGATGCAAAATCTACACCTTCCCAGTCAGCAACCCTGAGCCATGCTAGCATGTTTGACCGGAAGCCCACACTATACATTGGCAACTTGTTCTTCGATGTTACTGAAAGCGACCTCGTTAAAGAATTCGCCCGCTTCGGACCTGTAACCAAGTGCAAGATTGTTCGAGACAGCCGTGGCTTGAGCAAAGGGTGAGTTTCTGCTGAACTGCGGCCTATGACGCCTTGCTAACACTGTTTTAGATTCGGATATGTCGACTTCTCAACACAAGAGGCTGCAGACGCAGCTATGGAGCGTCTCAACATGTCGCTCTTCGAAGGTCGTCGCATCACAGTCCAGTATGCTGCGCGCCCGAGCGGCGTACTTGACAACCAGAACGTCGAGCGCAAGCCGCTCAACCCTCCTTCCAAGACTCTCTTCATTGGCAATATGTCCTTCGAAATGACCGATCGTGACCTCACGAATTTGTTCCGTGGTATTAGAAATGTCATCGATGTCCGGGTGGCCATTGATCGACGCACCGGGCAACCGAGAGGATTTGCGCATGCTGACTTCATTGATGTCAAGAGCGCCATGGAAGCAATGAAGGTGTTGCAAGAGAAGGAGATCTACGGCCGGAGATTGAGAGTCGATTTCTCATACTCGTCAGCGAACAGGGCTCCAAGGAACGATCCGCCTGCTGAGAATAACTAGACTGCCTCGAACAGGAATCCCTCGTCGCTTTGTTGTCTGAGTCAGCCCCGTCCTGTCCTTGCCGCAGTGCATCACCTTGTTTCGGGCAAAGACAACCACTTCCAGTCGGTTGCCGCACGTTCCTAAAGTTCCAAATTTGAGGGAAGCCAACCCGAGATTCAAGGGACCTGTTTCTTCCAGGTGGAAATGTGACCACTGACTCTCCATTCGGCGCTCTCTTCACCGTGAGTTCAGAAAAGGATCACGGCAGCATACATGCACTGAAGGTCCACCAAACGCATGGAATGTATAATGGGGACTGAGTGTCAGGCTTGGGCAGCGCGGCAGGTTCAAGAGTGCGGTGCCTCTCTTCAGCCTATATTTGTAACAATGTAACACGAGCGTGCTGGAATATGGTTGTGAGGCTTGGGTGTACATGTTTTACTATGACCTGCTATGCTTATAGTTATCAATACGCAGGTAGATGGCTTGAAGGGGCAAAGGCTGAAAGAGGATTTTTGGCCACAAGCGGGGGACAGCCACGAGCAATAAAAAGGGAGCGAAAGTGAAAATTGGTGAAGACTATTTGGTCAGAAGGGAGCACCATTGCTTGAACGTCTCTCGCCTGTCAGCACGAGTAGATAGTCACGATACTCGGGTGTGTACAATTGTAATATAGATAATCTCCATTCCTGACGAAACACCGCAGACCTGAAACGCCGCGAGGCTAATATATCTAGGATACCAAGACCATGGACCGAACTATTCTTGATTCATTAATGCTTGATTGACTCTTAGCCCTTGGACAGGCGGGGCCTTTCTTTCTCCTCCCCATCTCGTGATGTATTCTGATTTCCTTTCCTGCTTCTACCCAGCTTGTCCTCATATTCTTTTTCAGTTCTATGGCTCATTATTGGATGAGGATGATGATGACGATGTTGTGATCGAGCGGTGCGGCGGGGGGAGCCGTTGAACGGTGTGGTGTGGTTACTAGACCAAAGAGTAAAATCATCGCGGGGTCAGCTTGACCTTGAGCTCGTCGACGAAGATGCTCATGGTGCGGACCGTCTCGAGGTCTTGCTTGGGGTTTAGCAATTCGATCTGCATGGTGGGAAAGAGGGGGTGTCAGTTTGAAGACTCGATCAAGAAGAGACATTCGGGAGGTTAGTCGTCAGTCAGGGATGGAGGCATGCAAGCAAGCAAGCAAGCAAGCAGGTAAGTGAGTGGAAGGGAGGAAGTGAGTAGACGAGTAAGTGTGGTGAAGGGAGCGTATAGGGCGCAGGACGTTTCAACTAGACTGCGGAAGGAAAGGAAAGTCCAAAAAGCATAAGCAGAGCGGATTGAGGCTTTGTAGGGCAAGAAGAACCAAACGAACAAACCCTCAGAAGAAGAAAGGGATAGGGGGCTCGATGGAGAGGAAGACGTACATCGAAACGATTCAACAGCTCGGGAAGAAATTTCTTCATCTCAACCCACGCAATGTGTTGTCCGACGCAAGCCCTCCTCCCTCCGGAGAAGTACAGATTGGCACGCTCCATTCGGGAGAGTTGTCCCTCGTCGGCCTCGATCCATCTCTCCGGTCTGAACTCGTCGACTCTGTCGCCCCAGATGGACGGGTCGCGATTCAAGGCGTGCGTATTGATTGCAACGACGGTACCAGGCGGAATGTAGACGCCGGAGATCTGCATGCCAGCCCCGTCAATGGGGACCTCGCGCTCCATCGGGTCAAGCAGAAGCGGTTGTAAGCGGCCGGCTTCCTTAAAGCAGGCTTCCAGATAGCGGAGCTTCGAGACCGATTGCCACGAAGGCGGAGAGGCGAGCTTTGCATCTTCGAGCTCAGCCTTCAACTTGGCCAGGGCGCGTGGATTGGCGAGAAGGTAGTATAAGGTGACGTTGAGGGACGCCGCCGTAGTTTCGGCACCCGCATGAATCGTCGAGATGATGAGGCCGATAATGGTTGATCTGTCAAATGTGGCGGGATCACGCTCACTTGCCTGCAGATACCGGTCGAGAAGATCGGAATGGGTGCCCAACCCACCCTTTTCAAGCCGAGTCTGAAGGCGCTCTGTTGCAAGTTTAGCAAGGACGGATGTCCCGCTCGAGCCCCTGGTAGCGAGGCGGTTCTTGTAAATGAGCCTTTCGAGTTTGGGCAGGGCTTGCCAGTCGTGCCAATGTCCGAAGCGCAGACGGGCAGCTTCCAATGTGTTTCCAAGGTCTGACTGCTTTTCCAAGAAACCCTGATCGTCGCTGAAGGCGATGTTACAGATGGTGTCAAAAGCGAAGAAGATGACCAATCTGGCAATGTTCAGTTCCGAATCCCCATTGATGAGCCGGTACATCAGATTGTTGATATTGCTGTCGATGTGGGACTCGTAATCAAGGATGGCCGTGGTCGAGAAGGCGCCAATAATCTGCCTCTTGATCGTGGAGATGCGGGCTTCGTCTCGCTCAGTAGCAAAGGAGCTTATCAGCTTCCCATTAACTGCTTGGAAGGCTATCTCGTACGATTCTGCCTATGGAGAAGAGGCGATTTAGCCCTCGCTGGAACTTTTGGAACGGCCGAACATGAGACATACCTTGGGCAATGCATTCCTGGTACTGAAGACGACACCCACAGCCGACACATCACTGAACAAGACTCTGTTTGGACCGTACCTCACAACCGAGCCATACTGCCTCTCCAGCGCTAGAGCGATGGAATCAAAGTATTCCTTATTCCAGGTCTTCCTAACTAACCAAAAGTTGGTGAATTTAGCCGCAAAAGGACCCGGGATATGTCTCAATCTCCAGTATTGAACGATGGACCTGAGAATGATATGCGCAATGACGACTGCCCCCAGAAGCAGGGGAATCATGATGGGGGATCCAACAGAAGCGATCATGGTATAGGATGGTAGACGGAAATTCCTTTTCTTGTAGGTAGAGGAACGAATAGAAATCCAGTTAGTGTTATCATGCACAAGCAACAATGGATGAGAGACATATGATGACCCGAGACGTTGGAAAGTCCTTTATATGACCATTCCAGCTTACCTCTGGACCTTTGTGATTTGGATATCTCACTTTGAGCGGCCGAACAGGTAGACAACCTTCGGCCGCCTGAAGCAACATGGAACTGGGAATTAAGTAAGATGATCTAATGAGTTCCTGTTCGGCGCGTTTCGCACTAGTGAGAGTATTCGCGTACTCGTATGCCATGCGTGGCTCGAGTGGATGGCAGAGGACGGATTACATAAAACGCAAGGTGTTGCTTGCAATCGTTGATCCTCCCAGGTGTAGAACCTGGTCCTCGCCTTCTTAGGTATCACCATCGCGGCCCGCAGACGGCTTGCGGCCAGCAGATAGAACCAGATGATACTTCAGAAGAGCAGTCCGAAGGATTTGGAGGCGGCATATTGTAATGTGTCGTAAGGAATTTCTAGAAAATGAGCTGACGCAGAGAGAACGAGCATCTGAGGCCAAGAAGTGAGGCCTTGAACACCGTATTAGGGATGCGCTTGTCAGCACGACTTGCCGAAAGCTTGTATAGAGACTTGCTTCTCGGTGAGCGATGGCCTTTCATTGCTTGATTATGTTGACATGGTGTGTGGTTGATGGCTGCTGAAGCTACCTTGCTTAGGCCTTGCTCAGGCCTTGCTCATTAGTCAACCCCGCCGATCAATTGCGGTTTTAGGGGAGAGAGGCGAGACTCAAGGAGCAATATTCGACAACGGAGATGTTTCTGACATTTTCTAACGTGAGACGGCCGCTGTGGCCGACAATATCTCAATAGCCCTGTATGGGGAAGTGGGATAAAGGGACAGCGCCTAGAGAGGCAGGTACACCGAGTATATACTGTGGGGTGCATGGCACGTGCATCATTGTGGTCGTTCTTGCCGTCCAGCCGTCCTCGCCGTGCCTCCGGCTGTCGGCTAAACTGGTGGCGTCTTAGCCTTTTTCCGTCTCGGAGAAACACCTTTTCCGAGACCTTTCTTCATCCTTCTAGACTTGGATACCTGGAAGACTTGCCAGTGCCTCGGTTGCCGCCCCTGCGCCCGCAGCAGACCCGGACCAGGGCCTCCGCCAAACTATGTACGAGTACTCGGTATAGTATTATTAAACCAGTTCCATCGCCATCACTGCCGTACTTACAAAAACGTGACTTGACCTGCCCCAAGAAATCAACAAACTCCATCGAACTCTCCCTTTCTCAACCTCTTCATCTCACCTCTAATCGACGACAATGTCTTTTCTTGGGGGTGCCGAGTGTTCAACTGCGGGCAACCCGCTTACCCAATTCAAAAACCATGTTCAGAGCGACAATACCCTCCAACGGGACCGCCTCGTCGGTCGGGCGCAGCCTGGCCTCGAGGAGAGCATGCGGTCACGTATGACGCCCAATGGCTCTGACCAGGTATTGATCTCATACAATGCAGGAAAGGACGCTGCTAACTGCGGACTAGATGATGAACGACTTCATGCAACAATCGGGAATGCCCCAACCCTTCGCAATGGAGCAACTACGACACGACCTCCCCAACCTTCAAGGGATAACGAGGCGATCACCTTCCCCCGGCTGGGCTGCAGAGTTTGACCCGGGTGAACAAGCAAGAATGGAGGCAGCTTTTGTGAATCCCAGGCTCAATGGTCAGAGTCAACCAAGGTTTTCGCCACAGGAATTTGCTCGCTTCCAACAAGCCCAGGCACAGCGAACCGCAAGCCCCATCATGCAGTCCCCATCCATGATGAGCAGCTATCAAAGCCCGATGGGTATGGGATATATGGGTGGCATGAATCTCGGGATGAATTTTGGGTCACTACATATGCAACAACAACCCGAGCAAACGACCGACAAGGGAAAGGGGCGCATGGTGGAGCTTGATGATGCCAACTGGGAAGCTCAGTTCAAAGAACTCGAGTCCCAGCACGACAATATCTCAGAACAGGCCAACGAAGCAATACAGAGAGAACTCGAGGAAATGGACAGGTCAGTAACATCTCCCGTGGACGGATTTGAAGATTTTGAGCGAGTATGGCATGGAATCCAAGCTGAATATACATCCAGAGAAATGGCCGAGGAAGCTTACAAAGAAGAACCATTTACTGCAGAAGATTTGGCTGCCTGGGAAAACTTCGACTCCACTATGGGACTCAACACTCATCATCCTTTCGAACGAGAGCCGATGCTCGGAGATTATATGTTCGAATCACAGAATCCCTACCTGGAAAACAGCACGAACTCAAGGTCAGCGTTCGAACAAGGAAAAGAGATCCTAGAGTCACATGGCAATCTATCTCTTGCTGCACTGGCCTTTGAGGCTGCCGTGCAACAGGATCCCAACCACGTGGAAGCATGGGTTCTACTTGGCGCTGCTCAGGCCCAAAATGAGAAGGAGTCGCCAGCGATTCGTGCTTTGGAAAAGGCACTCGAGCTTGACCCTAACAACCTCGACGCCTTGATGGCCCTGGCTGTTTCCTATACCAACGAAGGATATGACAGCACAGCCTACCGGACACTGGAGCGCTGGCTAAGTGTCAAATATCCTCAGATCCACCCTCCTGAGAATTTATCGACTCCTACCGAACACGGCTTCACCGATAGAGCAATCTTACACGAAAGAGTGGTGGATCTTTTTATCAAGGCTGCCCAACTCTCACCTTCTGGAGAACATATGGACCCGGACGTGCAGGTTGGACTCGGCGTTCTTTTTTACGGCAACGAGGATTTTGAAAAGGCTGTGGACTGCTTCAAGGCCGCTCTTGCGTCCACAGAGAGCGGAATGGTCAACCGTGAACGCGAAGTGCATCTCCTGTGGAACCGGCTGGGCGCGACGTTGGCCAATTCCGGTCGATCTGAAGATGCCATCACTGCATACTGCAAGGCGTTGGAGGTCAACCCCAACTTTGTTCGCGCACGATATAATCTGGGTGTTTCATGCATTAACATTGGTTGTTACCCTGAAGCAGCCGGACATTTGTTGGGGGCTTTGAATCTGCACCGAGCTGTGAGTGAGCAGGGTCTAGACAAAGCCAGGGAAATAGTTGGAGATGGCAGTGGCGGCATTTCGGATGCCGAGTTGGAGAGAATGATACATCAAAACGAGAGCACAAATCTCTACGACACTCTGAGAAGAGCATTTACGGGCATGGGAAGACGGGATTTGACCGAGAGGGTTGGCGTTGGCATGAATCTGGACCAATTCAGAGGCGAGTTTGACTTCTGAGTCCGAAAGAAAAGAGAAAGAGCTACTAGAGAATGAAGCCATGAATCTTTCAGAGGCTCATTTCTTCTTCCGTTGTATCTGCCGGTACTGGACAGCCTTGACCATGATGGCGCAGTTCTGGTTGAGTTTGTATACCCGTCTCGTCCATATCTCGCTTCAACAAAATAAATCTACAGGCACCTAGTACGCGCTGGGAGAGGTGTCCAGCCTGAGTCGACACCGACATACAGCACTCAGCCTCGTGCTTTGTTCGTGATGTGAGGCGAAGTACTCAAGTACTAAGCCGAATTCAGCACTTTGCAGGCAGCAGACGACCTCTTCCAACAGCCTCAACAAAACAACGCTTGCTGGTAATTCCTCAAAGTGCTGTTACCACATACACACAGACTGACTATGTTTGCAGCACAGCGCCAGTCGCTCCTTGCCAATATCAAGTGGAAGCCTGAGCATCATGGCGGACTCTACTTCATCGAGACAAGTGATGAAGACCCAGCGCGACTTCGACACGGACCCCTTGTAGACGCAGATGTCCATGATTGGATCCTAGGAAATGTGAGTCCATACGCCGGTACAGACAATCTATTAGACCTGACATGGCCAAGTCTTATGCCCGGAAGTCTACCTCACCACAGACGAAACTGGGCGGCTTCCGACTCCTTTTGTGCGATCGATCAGCACGGCGAGAAGAATCATCACAGTTTCGAGAGCTTCACATAAGCAGAGACTCGTTTACCCTCCTCGAAGAGGCTTTCTCCCTTTCCGGTGCCACGGTCCAGGCATTGTTCGACCTGGCCGGTGTGCATTCTCGCTTCACAGAGTGCGACGTGGCGACGGGCGAGGTCAAACACCTCAAGATTCTCGTCCAGGGACGCCGAAAACTTGGAGTCGCGGATTGCGTGCTGTCGCTTTGCCACTGTTGTGACACGGGATGGACCTATGGCTTCCTGTGTGGGGAGGGAGTCGTCGAAGCAGCGGAAATCATCAACGCTGAACCGCTCATGCCGGCTTTACTGGACTTGGTTCAGCCGTGTCTTCATCTCAAGTCAGATCCTCTGCTTCTTCCCACTATGCTACTGAAAATCTACATCGAACGTGTCGCGTTCTTCTTGAGGAGGCAGATCGTTCAGTTGGATGAGCTGGAGGAGGAGATAGGGGTGACCCGTCCCCAGCGCGTGACGAAGATGCGGTCGCTCGAGAACTGGCCAAACGATCTCGACATCAAAAAAATGACGATTGGACTACATTCGACGGCCACCGAACTCTATTACTTGAACCGAACTTGTCTCTGGACTCACGAGGGCCTTGAATTTCTTCACAGGCTGGCGGTGGATTGTTCCGAATACATCAACAAATATCCCGGAGGATTCCTCGAAATCCGGCAGGGGATTGAGCACGAGACAACCAGGATGAAATGGATAGTTGGCACTCTCGACACGACGAAAGAGAGAGTCGAGGCGCAACTTAGCGTTTTGTACTCTGCAGCCAGTCAGAGGGAAAATGCTATCGCCCTCAACTACAGCCGGATGGCACAGGAGCAGAACGAGATCTCTCTCCGAGACGTGCAGATGAACACTCGCATCGCCACGTCGACCAAACAGGACAGCATCGCCATGACAACCTTCACCTTCATCGCAGCCCTCTTCCTGCCGGGGACGTACGTCGCGTCGCTATTCAGTATGAGTATGTTCGACTGGCTACCCTCAGACGGAGCAGGTGGTGGCGGTTCACCGAGGCTGTCAGGCAAGTTCTATATATACTGGTGCATCACCGTTCCGTTGACATTGTTTGTCATGGCAGGATGGTATCTCTGGTACAGAAGAGCGGATCAAGTATGGAAAAGGGAGACGGGATATAGTCTGAACGACAACACAGGTGCCAATAGACGCATAGGAGTGGAGGTGAAGTCTATTGGATACCGCGCAAGAGCATAGCTAAGTGGGAGTATAGGTAGAAGAGCTGGTGGATTGCTGTTTGGTGAATATGGTGCATGATGAACGGCTCTCCTGCGTGCAAGTAGTGGTGCGGTGTAGGGGGTCTTAATGGTCTGAAAGAGAGTCACGTTATGGTTCGGGATCATCGTGTACAAGGAGAGTAGTGAAGAGATGGACAAGGAGGGAAGGTTACGCGGACTGGCGTCAGTTCGCTTCGCCTCGCCGCCCGCCTGTGCTTCATCCACCAATAGTCGAGCAACAGCCTTGGAAACAACAGCAACAAACCACTGCATGAACTACTGACGCTACTGTCTTCCCGAGAAGAGCCCACCTTTGTCGAAGTCTAGTCGGATTGCTTGTCCAACGTTAGATTTAAACTGTCTTTCAGATCACTCACTGAGCTCCGTTGACGGAAACCAAGGCCTGCGCTGCGGGGAACTCGACTGAGCTCAACATGGATGACCACGGCGAATTCGACAGCGTCTCATGGCAACGAGAAGATACGCCGGAAGGGGAATCCTCAGCTCCATTTCACGGCAATTTGCCAGATAGATCCGTCAGCGCGCCGCGAAGCGACAGCATATCCAGCGAACCACAGGCAGGTGAACATGCGGACAATGTCGACCTGGGTGGCATAGGTCGCGACGGTATTTTAGAAGTTACCGTTGACTCACCACTAAAGGAGAACGATGGGACAAAAGATGCGTATGTTTCGTATCAGGTTACCACTCATGTGAGGCTCATCGCTTGCTCTCTCCAGCACGACCTCCAGGCTGACTTTTCTTTCGCAGACAGATTTCAAGTCCTTTCAGAAAAGCGACTTTGCCGTGCGGCGACGCTTCACAGACTTTGTCTTCCTCCGACAGACGTTGCACAGAGACTATCAAGCCTGCGCGATCCCGCCCCTACCGGAGAAGAATAACATGGCTTACGTTCGGGGAGACCGGTTCAGTACAGAATTCACCCAGCGGAGGGCTTGGTCGTTACATCGCTTCCTCAAAAGGTGTACTCTACACCCAGTGTTACGAAGAGCTCCCATATTACTATTGTTCCTGGAAACCGGGGATTGGAATGCACAGATGCGATTGAGACCATCGCGAAGCAACACACTGGGTGAGGGTGGCGCGAGTAACCCATCGGCTCCGCCAGGGTTCTTCGATAACGTCGCAGATACCATGTTAAACGCCTTCTCCAAAGTGCACAAGCCCGACAAACGGTTTATTGAAGTGACGGAGCGTGCCAACAAACTCGATGAAGACTTGTCGCATGTCGAGAAGATTATCGCCCGCGTCGCCCGCAGAGAAGGGGACCTCGAAGCCGATTATGCCGACCTCGCCAACAATATGCGCAGATTGACTCCACTAGAACCAGCCATCGAAGCCCCCCTCCAGACCTTTGCTGGGTGTGTGGAAGAAACGTCGAGGGGTTGGAAACAGCTGAAGGACCATACAGATCAAAATTACCTGGGAAGCCTCCGAGATATGGAAGCCTATATCAACTCTGTCAAGTCGCTTCTGAAGACGCGCGAGCAGAAGCAACTCGATTTCGAAGGCCTCACAGAGTACCTACAGAAATCCACTTCGGAACGAGACATGTTGGCGTCAAGTAATCCTTATTCACATGGCAGCAACCTGAACCCTGCCACATTCATTCGCAACAAGGTCGAGGACATGCGCGGAGTTGACCATGAGACGGCCCGCCGCGAGCGCGCTCGCAAACTAGAACTCAAAATCGCCGAGCTCAACCGAGAGGTCGACAGTGCAAAGTCTACGAGCGAGATGTTTGACGAGCAGGTAGTCCGCGAGGTTGCGGATTTCGAAAGGATCAAGGGAGTGGAGTTCCGGGACAGCCTGGGAGCTTTGGCAATGCAGCATATGGAATTTTACCAAAATGTTATCTCGACGTGGGAAAGATTCCTGGTCGATATGGATGCTGACAAGCACATACACAAGGACAAGGGAAGGGCTGCTGCATAGTGCTATGGAGTTAAAGTGTGGGCGAGAAAGCCTGGAGCGGGCGTTTGACATGCTGAGTCGGTTTCATGCCCTCATTGACAGGTGGTTCCTCTTCGATCATGAATGCTAATGAAAGTGCCGTTGGTGTACCTATGCTTGGCCTCGACCCTCCTCTTTGGACCTGGGGACCTGCTTCCTGTGCCACGATGTAGCAAATGAACTAGCTAGCTGGCGAGAGAAGCACAATGAATCGAACAAGGCCGACCCTTCCTCTGTGGAAAGGAACTTCTTCGCGTGAATCTACCAGTGTTTCCCGCTTTTCATCATGTCTAGTACCCGACCATGTGGATCTGCCGTTCGCCTAGAGTTGGAGACTTACCTCACGAGAGCAAAAGACAAGAGAAATCAAGGAGAAATAAAACAGCTTCTGACTCGCCTGCGAACTTCCTGCCCTTGTATACTCCACAGGGAATTGATACCTGGGACCTATGTGAAGATGAAATGGTATGTAGGCGCCGGATTGCTTGGCCCGACGACCGTCGCGAAGTCTGGCGGATAAACTCCGGATAAACTTCGCGTCTTCTGGTTCACCCCCAAAAAGTTACGGTCTCGACGAATGTACAGAGGATCGACGTCGTCCTTGTAAGAATCCAAGCGCAAGTGCCCGAGAACGAGTACAATGTCTGTCAGTAAGAAGTATGCCGGTCTGCCGGATCTGGTAAGCTCTCTCTGATCCAGTCTGTTGCAAAACATTCAAGCACTCTCTTTCGCTGACCGTCACTTGCTCCCGCTAGGACGCTGCCCCCGAGGTATACGAGACGCCAGAACTGGCAGACGATGTCTCGACGCTACCCACGGGGACAGTTCGCACAATCTCACCCTCCCCGTCCGATGACGGTGACGATGACGAATCCCGCCCGGGCCTCGATCGCCATCCACTCGACCGCGACGGTGCGCGGCGGCGGTTTGAGCCCTCGGTGGTTGACGCCCGGGACGTCGACTTCTCTGACTCGATTGGGGGCACTAGACGCGCATACCGGACGCGGAGTGCGCGGCGGAGAAGGCGGTGGCATCAAGGAAATGGGATAGAGGACGGCGGCGACCCGAGTGACAGCGAGGAGGAGACGCTGGCCACCAAATTGGCGAGACTGAAGCGCGAGGCCGAGGAGGTCAGGCTAGAGTTGGAGAGGAGGGAGAGGGAGAAAGAGAACGACAAGGACGAGGACGGGGAATTTGAGGATAGCCTGGAGGAGCAGCAACAACAACAGCAGCAAAATCAAGGAATTGGGGGCGCAGCTGCAGACGACCAAGACGTGGATGTGGATGGTGTGCGAGAACTCAGTCGGGTGTTGGACGGTTTGAGCTTGAAAGCGAGATTGAAGACCGGCACCTCGGCGGAGGACGAATTCCTGTCAAGATTGAAGTCGAGTTCCCTGCAAGGCCAGCGCCATCAGCAGAAAGAGAGTGGCACGATGTCGTCGAACGCAGTGGCAGCAGCACAAGCTGCACCGGCCACCCTATCTGCCGTGGCAACCTTTTCGGACCGTCTCACCGCCTTAGAATCCGCCCTGGGCGTGGCCTCTACAAGCGCAGCTTCTCAGACTGGGGCCATCCTCCCGAATCTCGCCAGCCTGTCCACGCAGGTCACGACCTTATCCGCCACGCTCGCACCACAAGCAACCGCGTCAGGAGACGCCCCGCCCACATCTGCATCTCAAGGCAACACGGCGCTGCTGGAGACCATTTCCGCGCGACTCAAGACTCTGATTAGCGAATCCGACCGTCTGGCCGCCTCTCGCAAACAAGCCCTCGCGTCCCTGGCCGACCTCCACGACAAGCGGATGCAACAGCTCGTCTCGGCGACGGTGCATTCCAACACCCGCCCTCGCCTTCGAGGATTCTCGACCACCAGCAGTAGTGTCGCGGGCGCGGCCGCCGCAGCCACCGCGCACGCCGTCGAGAGCAAACCGGGAGAGAACATCGCTGCCGACGCCGCCGCCACCGCCGCGGCGGGACCCGGCGAGGAATCTCTCCAGATCCAGAGCAAGCTCTTCCTGGACGAGCAATCCTCCAAGATCACGGCGCTGTACAACGTCCTCCCCACCATCCAGGACCTGCAGCCCCTGTTGCCCGTCGTGCTGGAGCGGCTGCGCACACTGAGCGTGATCCACGACGGCGCGGCACAGGCCAAGGCGCTGGTGGACGCGTTGGAGAAGCGCCAGGGCGAGACCAGGGAGGAGGTTGCCCGGTGGAGGGAAGCGGTCGACACGGTCGAGAAGGGCATGGCCGAGTTGGAAGGCGTCATGAAGGAGAACGTCGAGATTCTGGGAGGGAGAGTCAGAGAGGTCGAGGGTCGGATTGGGACATTGGAGCAGAGATCATAGCAGGGCAGATAGCAGGAAGAAAATGAGCAGGTGAGCAGGTGAGCAATGGGATGAGTGGTGGTGGTGGTGGTGGTGGTGTCCTGGATAGATGGATGGATGGAAAAGGGGGTTTTTCCCCGTATCATAAAAAGAGGAGACCAACCCAAAAAAAAGTGTCTACCATTTCATGCCATGGACCATCTTGATGGCGAAAATGCCATGCTCCTCCAAATACTACTGCTACTGCTTCTACTAGTACTACTACTACTACTACTGTGCCCTCTTTAGAATGTACAACCTGTTCTCCAACCCCCAATGGGCCCACCACCCCTTTGTCCAACTCGCTCGCCGACCCAGCACATTGTGCAGTCCATAGCCTTCCCGGAGCAGGTCGTGCACGACTCCGTACAACCGTTTCACCTTGTCACCGTACATGGCGTCCACGAGGCGGGAGAGGGCGTCGTCTTCCCTCCTCTCGCCCCTGCCGCCCAGGACCAGCGTGCCCCGCCCGACGTCGGGGCCGACGAGGCGCAGAGGTCCCAGCGAGGGGACCTTGTCGACGACGTCCCAGCGGCCGATGACGCGGGCGGGGTCCTCGACGACGACGTAGTCGAACCGCGCCCAGAACATCGGGGAGAGCAGGTCCGTCTCGTTGTCCGATTTGTCGTAGACCCACCGCGTGCGCAGCGTCGACACGAGCGCCGGCTTGTCGCCCGACGGTGAGCCGGGGAGGTAGAAGACGGGCCGGCCGTGGCCTGACGAGTTCGTAAGCGACGGCGTGGAGAGGAAGTGCGTCACCCCCGTCTGCAGGGCGAGGTTGGTCAGGTGTACGCGGACGGTCGGTTGCGGTGGGTAGTTGAGCGAGAGGGCGTGCAGGGACGACAGCGCGTGGGCGCCTGGATAGGTCTGCGCAGACAGCGGGAGGAGGAACACGTGAGAGATAAGAGCGGCAAAGATTGTAGTCAGGACGATCAAGTTTGTGACGAGGTGGTGGCGCAGATGGCGATCGCCGAGGGTGGAGATGTGAGCAGCGACTCTGGCGCCCGCTGCGGTCAGCGGAGGGATGATGGGGAGGAGAAAGCGTGTCTCTTTGTGTGCGAGGCAGGAATATAAACAGACATAACCCATCGAGGGGACTATGAGGTCCAAGCTCGACGTTGCGATGCTGGGGTAAATGAAGGCGGCAGGGATCAGAACCACCACCAGGGGATTCATCAGAAGCCGCGGCAGGGCGTTGGTAAAGTACCAATACCAGGGGCTCGTCCCCCAGGCAGAGGCCCCGAGGCTTCCCTCTGGTGGGAAGACGTTGGACAAGAAGGCCACGAGTTCGGGCCAGAGGAGGTTTGGCGACTGCCAGAAAAACGTGTCGACAGACACGGTCAACAAAAGGCCCGTGACCGTCGCGGTGAGGATGGCCGGGATGAAGATCCTGCGGACCAGGGAGACGGCCACGGGGAGGTTGAACCCCGGGCGGAGCAGCATGTAGAGGCATTGACAGCCTAGGAGAAGAGCAATCTCGGAGCGGAATATGATAGCTGCGAGGGTCAGGAGGTATAATGCCAGCTTGTTTCGTTTGACCAGGGATTCTGTGGTCGACGGCGTAACCGGGAGGAGGAGGGAGAGTGCAATCGTGCCTGGACGGTCGTGTTGTTTTAGCAGTCTCCTAGTTGGTACGGAGTGGTTGCGGGCCACATACTCATCCCAAAGGCGAACATGTTGGGCAATGTCCGCGACGAATAATACCAGACATGAAACTGACTTGCTTGGAGGATGGTGTACCAAGCTGCGGCAGTCTTGCCATAAGCTCGCCTCACCCCTGATGCGTAGTAGGTGAGAGCAGCTGCATTGAAGAGACCGAGAATCGAGCGGACTAGAGTATCCAGAGTCAGTGATGAAAAGTGAATTGCGGTACGGTTCGATCCTGCATGCTGTGTGTCTCTCTCACCGAGTAGTTGCTGCTGTCTCCCATCAAGATTTCCGAGCCAAACAAACGGCCTCGCGACAGCTGCTAGAACCACAGCCCCAATGAATGTCCGAGGCACGGCGCCAGGAAATGTCATATGGTCATAGAGGGCCCTGAATTTGACATTTGCGTTCTGGGTAGGCACGCCATATTCCAGTATGTCATGGACAGCTTGGATATTGAAGGACTCTTCGACTTTGGTATAAGGGGAGATGTACAGGTGGCACAGGATGAGAAATGGGAAAAGGAAGTAGGATGAATGCCAGAGCTCGAGTCCACTCATGCTCGTTCTTTATTCAGGAGTGCCAACAGTTGATGAGGAGGATCAACATGTACTTGAGTGATAATGAATGAGGTTGACAGAGGGTGAGGGATGGATGGGTGGGTATATTATGTGGCTTCAGCCTTGTCCCCACAGCCTTGTGATACTATTTCAACCACCGCCTTTCACTTCACACATGGACAATCCCTGGATCACGGTGACTACAAAAAAGAAGTATTTGATCCGTCTGGGAATCGAACAGAATACTTTCTTCGTCTCAAATGGCAAAAAGTTTAGTGAATCCGACCAAGCTGATATTACCTTTCCCACTCGAACCTCAGTAGGTGTTGCGGCTCCTGTCCTCACCCCGGTGGTGAGCGTTATCGAGCAGTCTTACAACAGCCACTGTATCGGTTCTATGACCTACTCCGTAAGATGGAATCTTACTTCTTCGGTTTTTGACGTGGCGAGACCTTACTGCTAAGCAGCGGCCACGTCTGGAAAGGCCCCTCCCACCAAACCCACTAAACTTTCCCGAACATGATCCCTCGAAGATCGCAGGTATTATAGGTCTCTTTACCGCTGTGTGAACTTCTTTGTTGGGATATGTTGGAGAGATTTCTGGGATTGCAATTAATATGGTTGTGATTTTCTCATTGGCATGTGATTGCCTGCAGAGCTGTGAATCTGAGGCAGTTAGTGGAGACAGGTGAGGCAGAAACACAGTGGGACGAGAAGCGAGTGTAGATATTTATTTGCTGGGCGGGCCATTCCTGCCATTTGCTATCCTGTTAGAAGTCACAACTTCTCTTGCGAATCCCGCGGCAGGTGAATCTCTTCCAGCTGTTTGCCAGCAATGTCGAATGGCACGCAAGAGACGGTGGTGGCGATGAATCTCGCTGGCTTGGTCTTGGAGGCGTTGTGCCACCGATGCATGGTGCCTCGTTGGACAATATGGTCCCCTGGCTTCAACAAGACCCTCTCTCCACCGTCCAACTCATGCTCAATCTCCCCGACCACACAGACCGAAAAGTCAATGGACACGGTCCGATGCATCACACTCGACCCTCCAGGCGCCAGATCGACAATGAGCAGGTTCACTCCGTTGGGTGTGACAATGTTGGGGGACGTCCAGCTTGTTGGTCCCTCGGTGCCGAGATACGCTTTCACGTCTTCGTCGTTTTCGAGTTTGGCTGGGACCGACGACACGGAAAAGGAACGGGCAAGCCCACCGACGTTCGGGACAGGGAAGTATTGTTGTGCGGGCGAATCCAGATACACGCTCTTGCCGTTGGCATCGTGGGTTGCTATGTGTCGCTTGACAGGGGGGAGGTCGGTGACAGATTGGAGCATTCCAGACATGGTGGATGGTATGCGACCGATCTTGCAGGGGAGATCAGGTTTCAATGGTGCTCTGGCAAAACTCTTGATAACTTGGGAGGATGGAGAGGAGATACGAGATGGAACATGCACACCCAGGCGTCTTATATAGACTGTTCGGTCCTGCTGCATTCCATCTTTATCTGAGTCAGTTGATAGATGTGGCAGCTCCGACCCCGCCCACGCACGCTATCGACGTCGCATGCCATGAGTGGTGCGGAGATGGAAGATCCCACGACTCGGTTCATAATAATACCCTCGGCTTCTCAAAAAAGATATTAATACATCTGCGATATGTGATGGAGTCCATTGAGCTAGAAGTTGGTCGCAAAGGTATCTCTAGGGAGACACCATGTATCTGTGTCCAGTAAGGCCATCGAGGCTGACGGTGAAGGCATTGTACGGAGTACACAGAGAACCCACGATATAGGAAGCGGGTTTCCGAAAGAGGTTTCCCAACGAGGTTGGGATATCAAAGCTGCAATGTCCCGATGAGGCTACCCCATGTCTTTGATCTCCTTTTCCGGCCCGTCGCCCACTTGCATATGGCAGATAGGGGCAGATATATAGATATGTGGACAGCGGTAAGATCCTACAATCTTCGAAGGGTCTGTATTCGGTACTCCGTAGCTGAGTGGGAACTTGTGATTGGGACACATTCTACCAACCCGTTGCATTGGCTCACGTTGGCTCGGATGCTCGGCCGTATAATGTTGCCTGCGCCGATCATGCTTTCGTGGCTTCAACATCGTCAACACTGAGATATCCCTTCGACCGTCCCCTGTTTATTCACCGCAGATCCTATGCTCGAGCTGTGACTTCAAAAGGATAGTGTCTCTCTCGTCGCACCCATCATTGCGCATAGGACGTTTTAATCCGTCCTACCAAGACCGACAAAAATGCTCAGTCTTTTTGGCTTTGGGCCGTTCATCTACGGTGAGTACCAGACCAGATCCCCGCCGAGATCAATATCATATCCCTTTCTATTGCAGTGGTGCTGTGACACTAACCGGCCGTCTTCTACATCAGCGAGTTGCCTTCTCCTCAACGCCATCGCGATCCTGTCTGAAGACCGCTTCCTCGCTCGAAGTACGTCCAGCCCCGAATCTCACCGATCCTGCATTCTTCATACTCTCTCTCTCCCCCGGTTGTTTCTGTCTCGCGCCGCGCATCCTTCATGAAAGATCAAGATGAAGCAAAATACAAAAGGGCTAACGGGTCAAACTCGGCGTAAACAGTTGGCTGGGGCAAAACCTCTTTGAACGACCCTTCTGCCGGCGCTGCGTTCGGTGCTCCCGGTCAGGACCCGGAGAGCTTTCGCAGTAAAGGCATCAACCTGATTTCGAGTGTCCGCACTCTATGTCGAGGTTAGTACACCTCCCAACATGACCGGGCCTGGCATGCTACATTGGGCGAGGCCGTGATTCTGAACCGTGCTAACAAATGCTCGTTGTTGGGAGGATGGAAACAGTGCCGCTGATCCTGGTGAACTCTTTGATTATCATTTACGAAATTATGCTCGGATGATATCAGCTCCCACCACCACCGAATCAATGGGGCACAGTTCATGAGGAGTCCGGGTCATTCAGTTGGCCTGCCACACGAACTGAGAAAAAAAGAAATTATCAGATTCACGGACACTTGCAAGCAGAGCGATCCAACGCTCTGTCTGCAACCCATACTACGAATGATCCGGGCGAAGAATATCAGACATGGATGTATCAGTCGCTGGAAGCCTAAAACTCGAGATTCAAGAGATAGAGATGTCTCGTATCGTCCACTCGTGGCGGCGGACCGACACTGAATCAACTCGGCCGATCTGTCCTTCAGAGCCAGCTCGCCCCATAAGCCGTCATCGGCCTTCTTGGATCTCGAAAACAGCCGACCCTCGACTCGACGAGCCACCAGGTAGATTGATCTGAAGCAGAGATCGAGCACAGCTTCGAGTCCGAGCCAGCGCTGCACCACACCCGTCTTCGCGGGCGTGCTCAACAGCGCCGGAACGCTGCAAGAGGGGGAAACTCCCCGTGTACTGCTCTCTAGTAAAAGCAGACCGTGACCTACGAACAGCGGTGGAAATGCAGGAGTCTTGTCTGGCTGCATCTCCCCGAGCGAGGCTCCGTCCACCTCTGCGTGGCAGACCAGGGACATGCCCAACCGGACGTGGATGTCAACCCAACTACCTGAGGCCTATAGGAATATTGGGCAAGAAAAGAAAACACGGTCCGGGGAGCATCGAGGCACCAGCGCGCGAACTGAATCCGGGGGACTAATATTTCTGGCAAGATCTATATTCATGATCGTCTCTGTTTTCTTTTCTTTCACCTATATGCGATTTTTGATATTGCTCCCCCTGTAGGTTTTAAATGTGTTTTCACCTTCATTAAACGAAACGCTCCGCACTTTTCACTTGGCCACCAGCGAGAATGGCAAGAGTATTCAACACGCAGGTCAGGATCATTCGCATCTTCAAGTCGGGACTACCCATGTCTTGGTCCCGCCATAATCGGATTGGACCACGGCATAGCCAACACTAGCCTCGCGAAGCCACGTGCCCACGAGCCCTGTCAACCGGTTCTCGAACTGGACCTTATCAGCCCTGTTCCCTCTCGATATCTTCCACGGCACCTGACTTGTCTGGGATCATCCAAGCTGAGACCGTGTTTTGTTTTTCGACGCACTCGCTGCGTCGTCGACGAATACATAGTTTTCCGTCGTAGGAATGCGCGCGACCTGACCGTCTATTTGATATATCGGCTTGCCAACCGAGCAATGGCGAAACACTGGGTTCAGTAAAGTCATGCTGACGATGAAGGCGCTGTGTAAATGCCGTCACCGCATAGTAAAATTTCGTACCAAGTCATAAATTCGGGAGCGTGAGCGTGCAATTCACACGCGAAGGTGATCCGGCTGACAACGGACAGATATATCGACGATTTTGTGCTGCCGGGAGTATAAGTTCCAGGTAGACCAACCATGGCAAGATCCCCAAAACATTAGTTTCGCTTCGTCGGCTTCTAATAATGCGTCAAAAGATATATGTGCAATGCAAACCAATGTCGAAGATAAATCCACTCGAAGCTGCGCTGGCACCTGCGCCTTCGTCATGATAACACGCCGAACGACTTCTTTCGAATGCTGAAACGATTTCTCTTCTCCTTCTCCTTCTCTTTTTCTGGAGGATCCGCACTCTCTGGTGTTACTGAGGGAACCATATTTTCCTCGGATGGATTCGATGTCGGCTTGTCTCTTCTGGTCAAGGATCCGAATCGCAGACTCTTCGATCGTTTGAACCGGTCGAGACCTGAATGGCCACTTCCGTTTGCTTGAACGGTGTGCGCTCTTTCAAGGGCGTTACGCCTATCCTCCTCGGCCTTTGTCGCCTTACTTGCTTCCATGGCCGCCTTAAGTTCCGCCTCTTGTCTCTTGTGCGCTTCTGTAATTTTGTTGGCTAAGTCTTTGCGGCGTTGTCGTTCGGCTTCTTGTCTTTCCTTCTCTGCCTGTTTCTCTGCCGCTTTCCGTGCCTTTTCCTCTTTCGCCTTTTCTTTCTTGCTTTGCACAACAGGACTGGTCGGTCTGGCTGGGGTGAAATTAGGAGGCGACTGGGGTGTTTCAACATGGCCGTTGGCCTTAAATTGAGGTGGCGCGGTGACCGCGTGATCGAGCGCCGCGTATTGTGCGGCTTCTGCAGTGGACGCTGGAGAGGCCATTGGACTGAATGTCTCAACACGATGCAACTCCGCTGAGTGATTGGCATCAACACCAAGGGGATTGGTTAGATCTTGCGAAGCTCGTCTCTTTCCCTCCATTCTTTGCTCCTTTTGAACGGCTTCGAGTGTTGTCTCTTGGTAAAATAGCACGTAGGCACATGCAAGCCCTGGTTTATCTCCGAAGAAGTTGCGGACAAAGTTTTTGTCGACAGGTTCAACCATCTCGTCGTCGAAAAGAAGCCAGCCCCGATCCTGGGTTTTGATAACCGCGACATAGTGGCCATGATATGGTCCCCCGCCAATATGAACAACCACTGCATATAGCTCGTAGAGTCGGTCAGGATCCTCTGCGTCGTCGGTGGTGTTGAAGAGTCTCAAATGATAAGGATACACAACTTTGTGGAATAACTTCTGCAGACGCCCGAAATCTTCAGTATACTTAAAACGCTTCAGGTGTAAAGCCAATATTCGTGGAAGTCGCTTGATTTTCATTCGCTTCTCTGCTTCCTGGAGGCCGCCACAATTGTCACAGTGGAACTTATTTCGCTCGCAGAGCATCTCCTCCTCGGAAAATCTTCGTAAACACGCGGTGACCGATGAATGCTGCTCCAAATCGACCGAAAGATCTAGGAAAGGTTCGTCACGCTGGGAAACGTTTTCGCAAGTCAAGCATCTGGTTTCAGACGTAAGTGTACCTTCGAAAAGGCCGTGTAGCCACTTTGTCGGAGAATTTGCTGTCGGAGCTGGTAATATAGAGGGAAATGATACAGTCGCTGATTCTGTTCTGGCCATATCCGTCGCTGGCTCAATTGCGGGTAAAGGCTCCTCCGATTTCTTCTGCGCAATCACTTTTCTGTCGTGATCCTCGATATTCTCCACCACGGTATTGAGGAGGAGGTTGAGAAACTCATGCGCATCCTGGTGCATGGCAGACCTGAACATCTCATTTTCCTTACGAAGAACCTCGAGAAATCTGTGCCCGCTCACGACTCCCATCCTCGACTGATGCAAGACGATGGCCTCGAATATGTCCTTCATCGATGTAAAAAGGCTTTCTGGCATGTCATAATCCTGTGAGTTATCGTAAGTCATGTTCAGAATGGGGCCGTTCAAAATCGCCTGTTTCTTCTTGTACTCCGGCGAGTCTTTATCCTCGGGCTTCTGTTGTTGTTGAGGAGGAGTACCGGCATTTCGCGAAGATGCAGGCCCTGGGGGTGGCTTCTTCGCCGCGCCGTTTTGTTGATTCGGCGGTACTCGAGGAGGAGCGTGCAACTGAGCATGGGCAACGGCGTCAGGGTTGGACCGGCGTGGATACGAAAGAACGTGTTCTCGGAAAGGCACCGAATAATAGAGACACTGCAGGATCGAATTGCAATAGCTGCGAAAATCAGACCAAGAACACTCGGCGTGGATGTTGTTTCAGCACTGACCAGCTGTTTCCGAACTGCAAAAGATGCTGTGTTAACAACGGAGGCAAGGATTTTTTTCAGACAAGACCAAGACATACATTTTCCATGCCAAAGAATTTATCACTGCCATCGTTGCGAAGCGGGCCAGCATTCGCTAGCATGCGCTCGAGAGGGGTTGGTAGAGGCGCATTTGCGTCCTTTTTGGCCGTGGACGCGCCTACTGCTGGTGCAGATGCATTCTGAGGAGAGACCAGGCCGTTAGTTACTATTTATTCCACAGTAGCCGACAAACAAAGACGACGGAAAACCGGCGCAGCCTCCACCGGGTATATTTGAGAGACCTGCACTCACCTGGCTCTTCAGCTTTCCAAAGAAGGAAGTCATGGTTGACGCGCCTCATCTGCGGACACCCGAATACATGGGCAGGTAAACTAGAGTTGTAATCAGGCTGGAGAGGAGCGCATCGGGAGTAAAGCGACAGGAGAGCAAGCGGGAGGAGGTGAGGTCTGTAGGCCGGAGAGGGTCAGTGCAGGAGGTGGCAGAGTGGTAGTTGTCTACATCAGCTTTGAAATCGGAAGGGCTTAAGATGGTGGTAGTGGAAGTAATATGGTAGCAGTCCGAGTAGTAGTAGTAGTACTCCTGCTTGGGAGGCAGCGAGCTAACTACGATCAACCAGGAGTAACAACTGGGTGGGATCCTATCCCGTCTTCTGGTTGACTAGGTGCAGACAGGGTCCCGACTCGTGGTTTGTGGCGGGGGTGGACGTGACAAGCGCAGCAGCTAGAAGCGACGGAGTTCTGGCTCCTGGGGGGAGGCTGGCCAAAGCGAGCGCGTTGGATCCTGGGTTGCATGTCTGGCTTCACGCCGAGGGGCCTTTTGATGGACGCCCGGCTGGAATAATAGTGGGCAATTGGTGAGAACTCGGCTGTGCACCACCAGCTAGAAGGAACCCGCCCCTCCATCATCAACGCCCGTCAAAAACCCCCCTTAGGGCCAGCGTCACCCACAGGCTTGAGCCAAAGTGGTCACTCAGCGAAGATCGCGATTAATGATAATCGGCTGCCCACCCAACTGCTGCGTCTCGAAGAGGCCCCTGGTTCCATGCCATGTACGAGGTACCTATTGTCGCACTGAAAGGCCCTCGCTTCGCATGCATTCCCGCAAAACAATGTCAAACAAGATCAACACTCGGGTCAAGAGATCAAGAGATCACGGGTCAGAGGTTGTGCACCCTTGTCTCTCCTCCCACGAGTTTTCGACTGGGCTTTTCCTGCAACCGTGGGAAGTCTCCGTTTTGCCCAAACGGCGTCCGCTTCGCTAGACCAACTCTAGGGTATCCAGCTCAACTGCCGCATGTGCCTGGTGTCTCCAGGAGCAAACGTTCTAGCGCCTGGCCTTGACCACCTCCAACCATTCTCCATCGACGATAGCTGACGGGGGTTACAGATCGCTTGAGAGCGGAGGACTTATCGAGCAAGCCGAACACGCGATGCCTACTACGGAAGCACCAAAGACAGTGACTCCCTCTCCATCATTGCCCATCACGCCAGGGCTTCGGTATCGAGCTCTTCTCCCTCATTGTCCTTTTCCGTCACTTGTGATCGCCGGCGGTTAATGTGGAAATCGGCAAAGTCGGACCACGCCATCAGCTAACTATCCGTGCGTTCATACTTCCCGCTTCCTTCTTAGAGGCTGAGCCCGGAAGACCTTGTTAGAATTTGCCTGATATCCTCGAGCGCTGTTTCTTAGGCGCTCATGTCCCCTCTTTATCCCACTTCTCCAGCATTAACGCCAAACAAAAGTGCCGATCTACAAGAAGGAGGAACCCCCGAGGAGCAGGCACAGCAGGTGATTTAAAAACCTCCGCAAAGAATATTCGAAGGCTTCGCTGCAGAACTCCACGTGGCGGAGTAGAGCTGATTAGGTTCAAGCCAGGTGGACTCTGCACTTGGACCACCGATCTCAGATTTATTAACCACCTCGCCAGCAATCAGCCAGCTACTCCGACGTTCAAGTCCGCATAAGCTATGATCAGCACCTTTGGCGACATCGCCCACACTGAAGCCCTGTCTTCGCCTGATTGATCTCAAGTCAGCATTGTTACAATTCGCATTGAGACCTCGAGAACTTGGTCCCATGATGATGCTGACCCTGGTCGACCGTTTTGCCAGTCAAAACGAACTGCACATCCATATCCGCCACCAACCGTTGGACGCGAGTAGTAGAAGCTCATCCCCTTCCTTCGAACCTCGCTCCTAGCCTCATTAGGAAATCCTCGGGGGTAGTTCGCTTTTCACTACAGGGCACGATACTATGAGAATGAGCCACGACCATTGCAATAGTCGCTTTTTTGAAGCGGGGAGACCAGCCAGGGGTACTCGGTACTGTTTGCAGCGTGCTTGCACACAAAAACGCAGACTCCACTACATATTCTGGGGTTGTCAACCTCAAAAAGCGTTCAAGGCATGCGAAAGACAGTCTATTCAAGGCGAATTCTCAGTCTGGAAAGCCAAGGTGAATCAAACGCGACTTTCAGGATTGATAGACTCGCGGATCAGTCCCGCAATCGCAGAATCTCTGTGAGGAATTCCTCGAAGCTCATGGTGACATATCCATCTCGGTCGTCGTCGTATTTCTTAAAGACGTCAGTCATCCTTTTCAGGCTGATGCATGATTGCACAAATAGATCAAAGCTCATGCCTTGGTTCTGGATGGGACTGCGATCATTGAATGTGTGATAGAGAATGTTGACGAAAGGCGGGGACAACCGATATCCAAACGCCGTCAGCGCCTTGGAGAACTCTGCCAGCGATATCCGCCCGCTCCTATCCTCATCAAATTTCTCGAACAGGGCGCGCCACGCGGCCAGGAAGCGCCAAAGGTTTTCAAACTCTTGGTAGGTGATGGTCGGGCCTAGGTACTGGTTTGGAGGGGAGTTGGTGAACATGCGCATCAAGGAAGAGATGGTTCGCCCATCAAAAGGGGTGAAGTCGGCATTCACCAGGGCCGAACCCAGCTCCGTTGTCGTCAGTGATCCGGTGCCTGATGCATTTGCAGCACGGAAAAGAGGCTGTAAGTCGACTGTGTCGGGATCTTGGGGTGCAGGTGTCCTGGACGGATATTGATTCGTTTCGTGCGAAGTTCGTCGCGCGTTGGCAGGATCGATCGGCGGACGAGACGCGTAGCCGTAGCTTGTTGGAGGAGGTGATTGCAAGCGGGAAAACTGGTTGTCACCATAATATTGACTGTTTATTGGGTGTTGTTGTGGATTTATTTGCACGGGAGGCGGTCGATAGGAGTTCTGGGGGATGCCCGCAGGGGACGGACGACGGCCCCCAGCCAACGGAGGCTGCTGAGCGTTCGGATTCGAAGGAGCTTGGTTTGGACTGGGACGGAGAGCTTTGCGATTTGCTTCGAGTTGACTGAGGGCTTGCGCAGCCTGCTCAGGCTCTGCGTGACTGTCATGAACAGAGAGAGTCAGTGAGTGAAGCGGGGGAGGGGTCTGTAGTCGTACGCAGGCAAGGCATCAGGATTGAAGGCTCTGTTGTATGCCATCAGAGATGTGTTGGAGGAGGATAACAATATTTTGTCAATTTGAAAGAGGGCGAGGATCACACGCTGTTCGAGAAAGACAGCGATCCATATTTGGTCATTGTGAGGCTGACCAAAGAGCTGCAGCTGGGAAACTGACTTCTTTGCATGATGACGATTTCTTGGGGCTCAGGTGCCCAAGCTGAGGTGGGCGCAGGCAAAGAATGACTTTGGCGGGGCTGGTTTCTGGGCGCAGTCCCCCCTAATTATTCCTATCTTCTATCTGTGAGCACCTCCTCGTCCGAGTAATAGCCTCACCTCGGTAACCAAAAACGTAAAGGGTCGGCTTGAGTGGCTCGCCAGGCGTATCGCAAGGCTGCAAACACGATCTCTGGACGAACGGCCCATTTACCAAAGTCGTCACACCCAAGATAATACCTCGTACAATAGGTGTCTTTGACAGCTCGGGACTGCACTTGTATACGAACAGACCTGACTAACTCATGACTAACATAATTCTCTCAATCGTGGTAGACGTCGGTCCGTTGGTTCCGCTATCTTGCTCAGTCTCCCGCCCTCGATTGGGCTTGTAACGCCCTCTTAGTTGGGTCGGTATCTTTTCCGTCTGCTTTGGCCGAATACATTCACCGTGTTGATGGCTTGAAGTAAGATATCGGACGAGTAAGCTTGAATTATTCTGTGTGCCTGGTCATTCTGCTGAGAGTCGACCCGGCAAGCGTGTATTAGTGTGCATGAGATCTGCCAGCTGGCTTCAGGCGTCGGGAGAGATCCGTAGCCCACCCATGGGGCCTCTGTGCAACAAAGATGGCCTGAAGTTTAGCCCCTCTAGGCGGTCGTTTCGTAGGTACCTAGAACGCCTAAGTTACCTAGTGATGGTGGTGAGTGGTGAAGCTGCTTAACTAATTAGTTGCCGCGCTGCCACCAGCTGCTGGCCCGGAGCTCCCCCCTGGAGGGCGCGTGGCTCTGCGTCGCTGTCTTCGTCTGTGCCACTAAGGCGGCTTCGTTAAGCAGCGGAACCCGCCTCTGATCCTCCCGAAAGCAACCATTGATGCAGACGAAATTCATCATCCATGCCTCTCTTTTCCATCCAGAGACGGCCTTCTCCTTAGTCGAGTTAGTCTATATATCTCTGCGTCTTCTTTCTGCTCTGCTTACATATACTCCTATTGACTTGGTATCAGAAGTCGCTGTGCTGTTGTTACACCTGAATTCCAACCTGTGCAACCTCTTTTCGACCGATGCCGCAGTCCTGTTCTCGCCTCTGACGCCCAGCTCAAAATCGTTCCACAAGTCAGTGTTGCAGCATGAGTCCCGTTCACACACAAGACTTCTGGCTTTTTGGCTATGGGTGAGCTATATTGTCCCTCACTCGCTGCATCATCATGGCCGCGACGACTGATTGAATGCTCTCAATCAATAGGAGCCTGATATGGAAACCTCCACCACATTTTGGTAAGAACTGAGTACCGTCTCAGCATCCTTGCAGACCAGAGTTCATGCCCATTAGATCAGCGGATTCCAGGGTATATCAAAGGTTACGTTCGACGCTTCTGGCAGGTAGGAGGCATTGTAGCAACCTAGCACAAGTCAACCACTAGCTAACAGAGTTCGTTCACCTAGGCAAGGTAGGTGTCTCTCGCGTACCGATCAACTCACGTTTGCTGAGCAAGCACCCCAGCGAGGACCATCGTGGAACCCCTGACGCCCCAGGAAGAGTGGTCACGTTGATTGAGAGATCTTTTTGGGAAACGCTTGACGACCCTGTACGACATACACCTCAGCCCTAGCGTAAACGTCATCCTTCGTGTGTGACTGACAACCATCAGCAACGCCATACAGAAGGGGACGTGGTTTGGGGCGTCGCCTATCATATCATACCATCAAGAGTCAAGGAAGTTCAAGAGTACCTCGATATTCGCGAAATGTATGCCGTCTTGACCGCTTCCAAATTGCTTGTTGACCTCGGGGCAGAAATGGATACAGCATTCAATACACTCCCTTTCACCCTGCGGACACTTCGCTTGCAGATCTGCATTGCCTGGTCTATATCGGTATGCCTGACAACCCTCAGTTCTTGGGTGCTTTGCCGCCGGATGAGGTTGCAGAAACGATCAACGCCAGTATCGGTCCAAGCGGGGAGAATAGAGAGTACCTTCTCCATCTTGAACAGGCCCTGAAAGAATTGAGCCCAGACAGCCATGACGAACATATCGCAGACCTCACGCGACGAGTGCAAGCTCTTACTCCGCCCCATAGATTTCCGCGTCGCCCGTGTGCACCTGAGAATACCTTGCGAAAAGTCAACAGTACTGAGGAGCAGGAGGAGATAGAGAAGGAAGTATGATTGCTTGTGGTATGGACATTCTTGGATATCTCTGGTGATGTGATCTCATGCATTCGAATTGGAATTCAGCGGTGCGGTTTCCGACCAACAGCTTGGTTCAATCAGTGGATGGACTTCGTGGGTATCTTTGCACAATCAAGTCATTGTCCCCGATCTTCTTGGTCTATTGTCGATGAGGCCCCTGCTGGCCATAGGGGTTGTTGCCCCCTTGCTGCTGGCCTCCTCCATACGGACCGCCTGGTTGTGGGTATTGCGGATTGTACTGCGCATATTGAGCAGGATACGCCGCGCCGCGACCGAAACCCTGAGGGTTCGGGTTCCGTGGCTGGGTCCCAGGCTGTTGATAACCACCTGGCGCCATGGGCATTGTATATCCACCTCTTCCGGCGAAGCCACCACCGCGACTCGCGCCTCCCTGCCTATTGTCCTGGGCATGATCTACTCGAATCAGACGACCGTCGAATCTGCGCAAGAGGTCAGTTTCTCGAGGGATGTGAATGCCGCCCTGTCTCCTCACTCAGTGTTGTTCATTTTCTGAAGGGCTTCGTCGGCTTCCGCTTTCGTCGCAAACCGCACAAATCCAAAGCCTCTGCTGCGATTTGTGTCGCGGTCTTTGACGACAACCTGAACAGCATCAGCCATCCCTCTCACAAATCATCGACGCATCAATTACCGCCTCCTCCACCTTGCCGAATTGCTGGAACCCTTCGTATAATGTTTCGTCGGTAGTATGCCAGGCAAGACCTCTGTTGGAAAGATCACGTCAATTTTCACCGGGACAACTGCATTTGTAAGACTTTGGGCACATACCCAATGAAGAGCTTCGCCATAGTGCAGTCGATTGGCCACAGCCAGAGATGGTACTGTCGCAAAGTACTTTCGGCCCCCTTCAAAGTAAGCCCCCGAGAGCGGTCTGAGATACCCAGAACTCACCGCACAAAGTCACGGATATTGAAGAAGAGACAATAGTCAGGATTGGGTTGTCATGAAGATTTCATTGGTCAAGAATATGCAGCGGTTCATGCAATCTATCAATTAGAGCGTCTGCAGTTCAGCCCCAATCAACAACAGACTAGCATCGATATCACGATTCCTTGTGCCTTTGAAGTCGCCGGGTGAAACAGTGACAAAGGAAGTTGAGTGGGATCCGCCGAGCGGGCAAGATGCCCTCACTTAAGATCGGCAGGCTTCTGAGGGTACCACGTGGGAAAAGCAAAGCCCATCTCCTAGATGTGGTCAACAGCTGGGAAGTATAGCGGCACCCAATTCTCAGAAGGAGCGAGAACCTGTCCCCCGCGCATACGGGGATGTTGGTACCGAATCTCTCTGACGAATACAATCTACTTGCGGGCAGCCGTTGACGCGAAGATGACTTCCTGAAAGTTCGATGCGCAAAGACTTCCGGATCCAAAGCAAAATACTGGAGTGGAGTACAACAATCACTCGCTCTGGTGCACTCGCAAACTCCTTGTGATAGGGTGATGTCAGGACAGTTGAAAGATCGTGCAATACGAGGGTGGTGTCGAGGCACTGCTGATACGGTGGACCCGAAAAAGCAAAGGAAGAACGGCTAACAGTGGGCCTATCCAACAAGGAGATCTCCCAGCACAGTGGAAGCCCTGTTCGGTGGAAAGAGTCATTGGCGCAGGACACCCTTTTATTGCCTGGAACTACGATATAGCAGGTCTCTATCAACCGCTCAAGTTGCATATCAGCCCTATAGGCAGAAAGCCTATTTACTTGGTTGCTTCGATGACAAGTTTTCCAAACCCTCGAGGCAAAGCGGTCTCTGTCGAAGGTCGAGAAACCATCCGGCCAGATCACCATGGCAGCTTTTGATCTTCGGCCTTCAGAGGTTCTGAGAACGATTCGTTAGGCGGTGTTGGACCGTGGCCAACAAGACAGCACCAGATGTTGTAGTGGAGGGAGGGAGGGGAACCAGTCTCAGAAAGAGGCAGGTGATGTTCGGGCACCACGAGCTTGACCGCTGGTTGAATCTGGGCAAAGGTAGGGCTGCAACAGGATTGATCGAGCTCAATCAACGGGAAAGCCAACGGGACTATGGGCTTCGCCGCATCATTCGACGCATTCTACTGGGTGAACTGGACCTCATGTCCTTATCAGAGACTTCTACTGGCAAAGTTGCGCACCGACATACCCCGCCTCCGGGAAAAGATGTTCAACTGATGCGGCCGAGGAGAGGATACTCGAGGACAATTTGGGTTCCTCTGTGTGACGAGCACTTTCTGAATGGGGTTTGGATGGGTCGACTTTTGAGCATTTGGAGGGAGAGGTAACGGTCCTAGCGTGAGTGGATGCGCCCAAGATCACAGATCCAACTGACTCAGAATCAAGAGATGAAGGTTGGTGCAGCTTTGTTGAAGCTAAGGAACCAAACTTTATAGAGGGCATCCATCCGGGTCTGCTCGGGGAGCCATCAAAAGAGATGGAGAAGCGGGCGTGCCAATTGAGGGTGGATGGATGGTTGTGTGTGGATGGGGAGTTGAATCCTCATCAGTGGCACAGTTGCCGGCCAGTGCCTTGGGATCCTAGCATCCTGGGATCCTAGGCTTGGGGGGGTTGGAGGGAGTCTGAGAGGTTTGTGTGGTGGGAGCTCGACTCGACGAAAGACCGCCGCATGGAACTAACGTCCAAGATGCTCTAGCGACCCTCGCAACGCCTCTTGAGCCTGCAGCCAAAGTCAAATATGAGCACAACGCCGACACTAGAGTACCTGGATTCAGCAAGACGAAACTCTCAAAAAGGGAGCAACAGCTTGGCTGCCTTCTTGACCCAAACCCTCGTTTCCCGGTATTGGTATTCCCAAGTCTCTCCTCGACTTCTCTAGGCTCCGGGGCCTTGGACGCTACAATGGCTCCACCGTGGTCACAAAGCCTATAACTAGCAGAAAAGCACGAAATCCTCCGATATGGACTAGCACACCCCCTCGCTGGAGCACATGTCGACCAACCCACACCTGCATCTTGGGTTCCCTCCCCCTCCAAGTCGAAAACGCTCCACTGGTACCACTGCAACTTGACGCCTAGGTTGAGAGGACATACCCAAATACCCTCCCCAAAATGTGACCTACAGATTGGACCAGGCGTGGAATCTCTCCTCACCGACTTCTCTCCTGCCTGTGCCTGTGCCGCTGTCCGATGACCCCATCGTCAATTGCTTGGCCGGACATTCTAATAATGTGGGGGTCATCATGTCTGCCAGTCCGTCGCCGAGCATGGCCAGATATTTTGGACTACTGTGCTTGTAGAAGGACCAAGAGTGACCTACCACTGCCTACCCAAGCACAAGGTGTCCGCGGCTGGCCGGCTCTTCTCGGCCTTACTGCGCTGGGACCTCCATGACCGCAACGTTACCTTGGGACATTTTCTTTGTGCATGAAGAACTGCAAGATGAGAAGGTTATCGCATGTAAGCTTGACTGGAGTGACTGGGGTCCTGCAGAAATGATCTGCAGTCAGCCCTACGTGTGCCTACGATCCACATTTGGCCTCCTTTTCGCCCCAGCCTTGACTATCGGTATGTTTCCGACCAGGTCAAAGAACAGTATAATTCGCCCATGGGCGTCTTGCGCTGAACTGCCGGTCCCTGCACCTACAAGAGCATCTGGCGCCTTCCGCACAGTTCTGTTTGGGAGGTAATGGACGCGCTTTCCACTGGATGGCTAGTGTTCGTTGCAGGGTCACCATCCCTCAATTTCTATTCTTGAAGAAGAGGTTCGCTGTTCGTCTTGGGCCACATACGAGTCTGCGTCTGGGTAAAGATGAAGGCGGTCCGTGATTCGACAAACAGATGTCTTGCCTTGGACGACCAGTGCTTGTCGTCTCCGAAGATGTGCAACGGTGGCTACTAAATGTGGAACAAGGCTCAATTGACCTCGACCAGGAAGGCATGTATCCAATTACACCTTGTCACCACGTGAGGGGCGAAGGCCAAGTTTGAGATGGAGTGAGCTGCGGTGCAACATTGCTGATGTGGATTGTGACAGAGACCCTACGGGATCGGGGACCGGCCTTACAACTGTTGAGCGCGAAACAAATTGGAGTCAGCCACGAGGGTCGGCACAGAAAGACAAGAGAGCAGGGTCGCCTTAAGAGAAGGGAGAATGATCATGCCGAGCTTGGCCCGCCGTCTGACTGCCGAAGTCTCATACACGGGAAGGACAGTACAACCAGGGTGGGAGAGAAAAAAGTACCGGATGCGGGTGAGAAGTATGCCAGGAAGCTCAGGCACAAAACCAGACCCGACAGATACGAGTACAAGGATGCAACTCAAAACCCTTCGAAGAGGGTCAAGAAAAAGTCAGCGGCCCTGCTCAGTCATGATTTTCAGGCCCCAAACGTGGCCAGCGAGAGATTAACCCTCAACTCCAAGACTGGACCAGGCTTTCTTACCAAAGCAAAAACTTCCGCCGACGCCGGGAAGAGGGGACTGCCAGATCTGACCTTCTCAGAGATGGCATTTCTCAAGAGGAAAAGACAGGACGACGAGGCACGCTTTCCAAAATCAGAGGAGCAGAAGTCGAGAAACAAAAGGGTCACCTCGCCACACTGTGAGATAGCAGACTTCTTTGCTCAATCGACAGGGTTAAGACGTGAAAGACGATATTCAGGCACCCCACCCTCGGTGGAATTTCACATCTCACGAACTGCCTCCCCGTCACAGGACCGAGTATCATCGAAGCGCCAACGACTGAGTCCAGTTGTACAGTCAAACGCACCAGAAAGCAAACGTTTCCGCAAAGCCCACAGCCCAACTGCCTTTGTACCGATTCGTCCGACGAGCTCCGATAGTGAAGGCTTCCTGGAAAAGTTCACGACCGACGCACTCTTACATGGAGTCGACGAATTTTCCCACGGACCGCGGAGATATTACTCATTGAATGACTTGAAGAGGATAGCCATCCAGGTGGCTACAGACCTGACTGGCACCGAGGGTGCTTGTCATCATGATATAGACATCACGGGCGATGTCCAAGCGTCGACCAGTCAATCACATATGTCCATTCTGGCCACGTCGAGGGAAAAGCGAGACTCGCTTCGTCCTACCACGCCGTGGCACCCGCAGAACCTGTATCATACTGCAGAGGGTGGCAGCGGTGTGAGATCGGAGCGTCCGAGCGGACCGCACAACCGAATGCTTCCGTGTTCGGACAAGGGTGGCGAGGGCGAGCAAGATATTGAACGAAGCCCGTCCCGGGAGTCTGCGACCATAAAGCAGCTTGCTAGCCCTGTCTACCACTGTCAAGTTTTTGGGAATGACTTTGTGGAAAAGCCGGGACCATCTTGCCATGTTGACGACTCGGAAAATCGACTTGGGGACGGCCAGGTCTCTCTTCATGCAGACGCTCATCCCGAGTTACGTCTTTTACCAGCAATGCCCGATGTCGCCGGAAACTGCATCGGTGAGAGCAAGGCACTTCATACTACTAATGCGGACACATACGAGTTAGATGAGTTCGACACAGAACTATTGCGACTGGGGACTGAGTTGGCGCAATCGGGCACCATGGCCGATCGTCAGTCTCCCTCGTACGAAGCCGGTGTTGAAACATCGGTACGAGATGTAGGTGGCTTCTCGTGTGAACTATTGGCGGACAGCGCTGCAGATCGACATCGGGCGCATGACTCGGTCGAAGGGCGGCATATACGCAACGTACCAATGGACAATTCCTTGTTCCATGATTGCCAGGAATTATCTCCATGGAATCGTCATGTGTCTCAGGATCACACAGAGGGATTCTCGGGATTTCCTCGGCGACATGTTCTATATTGATCTTGAATAGAAGATGTCAAGATGGAAAAGGCTTGGGGTTCTGGACATGAGATGGGAGCAGACATGGTGTACTGTATCTGGTGTAACCCCAGACTTGTTCGCACCCTTTGTACGAGGTACTGACGCCGAGTCTGAACCCTCAGCTGCCGGTCGATCTTCGTCTCACCTGGGCCATGCAGTCTTTGCCTCGTCATATGTAAGGCGGCTTTTTTTTTTCCCAAGTGTATAGTACTTTTGGACGTCATGGGGCCGTTTGTTGATCGCGTATTTGATGAGCCGATGCAGAGTACACTCCGGGGATTTCTAATTGCACGTCGTACTTCGGGTAGTGGCGGAATTTTGGTGACTGGATTATGGGGGAGAATGTGATGTGAGTAATCACGTCCCTGTCAGGGAAGTTTCGGTATTATGTATGTAGGGTGCGATTGTGGGGGTCTGGAAGGCCTCATGGGATTCCAGCCTCTCTTTCTCAGCTGAGATTGCCATTCCGTACAGCTGTAAAAGGCTCTTGTCAACTCCGTCTCTTGCGACTGGAAATACTTGTAACTCGGGTATTCGCCATAGACCAACCCGTATTGTATCCTAACGATCCGGAAGATATCACCTCGGTCGCCCGTGCCTGTGGCTATATACTTTCGAGGGGAGCAAACGGCGGCAACGGATTGTTTGAGAGGAGATACCGTGATACTGGAGGTTGTGTAAAGGCCTTTTCGCTGAATATCGGAAAGTGGGGGAGAGAGAAGACGAGAGAAAATAAGCTACAAAATGAAGAAAGTCATCCGCTATCTGCAAGATCAAGGTAAGCTGCCTGCACTTTGTGTATTGTTATTCCCCCCTCTCCGCCACGCAGTCAGCTCCTCTGCCACTCAAGAACCAAATTTGCTAAACAAGCGCCATTAGCCCTCGAGGCTTCACAGCAGAAGTATTCAGGTGCAGCATATTTGTCCCCCAAAACCAGGGAACCTCAACAACGGGCCAAGCAACACAGCCCGTCATATTACAAGGAGCAGCACACCTCGCACCATCAATCCCGCTCTGCAAATCCAAGCTCAGCCGCACACAGCTTCCCATCCCATACGGCAGCTGGGACTACACCCCCAAGATCCAGCGGACAGGACGAGCGCGCACCGCCGCACCTGTCGGAGAAGATCCAACGCGATATGAAACGGCACCAGTATGCCCTGGACAACATCCTTCAATCTTACGAGCTGTATATCCCCGAGCTCGATCAGTCACACCTTGCCGATGCCAGTGGGAAGAAGTTCTGGGTCGTGTTTGTCCATGGCGGCTACTTTCGTGATCCTACGGTCACATCGTCATCCTTCTACCCAGCACTCGATTATCTAGTATCCGGGAAGGGAAATGGTCACCGCCACCTCCATAATCCTCTCAAACATGACGAGCATGTGCCAGCGGTTGCGCCTTACATTGCAGGATATGCGTCATTGAACTACCGTCTTTCACCCCACCAGGACAAGGCACCTCAGGACCCAAACAAAACACCGGCGTACGAGCTGCGGAATGCCAAATGGCCGGATCATATCCACGACGTACTCACCGCCATCGCACATCTACAAAACAAATATGGCTTCGGGGAGCGCTATTTGCTTGTGGGACACAGTGTGGGCGCCACAATGGCCATGCTGAGCACTATTGCGGCACACCGATCCTTCTCCAAAGGAAACTCATCTGAGTTGCCCAAGATTGAACCACCCATGGCAGTGCTCGGTGTTTCAGGCATCTATGATTACCCGCTTATCCATGAGTCGTTTTCTGACTATATCGGACTGACAAGGAATGCCATCCCAAATGAGGCCGATGATGTGCTTGCCAGCCCTGCGAGGTATGATGCAAAGGACTATGTGGATGGCTGGGCAGCCGCCGGGACGGAGAAGAGGGTTTTGGTTATTGCACATTCAAAGGACGATGGGTGGGTGGATTGGAAGCAGGTCGAGGCAATGCAGAAGGTCTTTGCTGGTAGTGAGTCGGCGATTAATTGCACAGTTATTGAATTGAAGGGCCAACATAATGATATCTGGGAAAAAGGGACGGAGTTGGCAAGGGCGATCGCTCAGACGGTGGATATAATGAGGGGCCTGGAGGGAGATGGGCAGTGAAGGACCGCCCAAGGCGACATTGACACGAAGGACATGTGATACCCATTTTTGGAGGATAACGGGACCCCAGATTGAACATGAGGGATGTGAACGACAGGAGTCAATGGAAATATTATGAACGGGAACATTGAGAGGTTCACATGTACCGAATACCTCGTGCATCACCATCAGCGCAGTCTGGCGGCCGAGGCGTGCGGGTGTGCGGCGAGGTGGGTGGAATGACGTTGCGTTGGTCTTGGCATGTTTACTCTCCGACCGAGTTGGCGCGACTCAATTGCCTTTTCACTTTGACGGCGACTTTGATGTTTGATTTCTCCACTCTGAGATACAATACAATGCCGGTTGTATAATTTGAATAGAAATCAGATATATCGCCAAAGAACGACATACAGGCGAAAAGTCCCACCTCGCCAAATATGGCTCTGCGAGCCTCGGCCTCACCCTCGCCCGCACCAGAAGCACCCGTCGCAAGCGCACCGGGACCTCGCGCGGCGGCACTACAAAAGGTGTTCGCCGGCGCGCTGGCCTCGTCCCTCAAGGCGAACTCGTACGCGAACTTTAGCTCGTGTTTCCCGACGCCCGCGAAATACTGTCCGACGGCGCTCGAGGGGGTCTGGCGACAGTTGAACACGCGCCTGGAGGAAGAGTGCATGCGCGACTTTGAAAAGATTCTGGAGGAGAGACAGGTCATTGCGGGTTTGAACCAGTGGGATGACATGGTCGATGAGGCGAGGAGGAAAAAGCATCGCGCCGTGGAAGGCGAGATGCCAGAGAGAGCGTGAGTGAGCGAGCCGCAACAGGCTATTTTGTCCCGTATGGCACAACTGACCATGACCAAAATGAAAATAGATTGCACACTTTATCCGCAGACGAATTGTATACCGCCCACCTCACACCTTACCTGCAACAAGCCACCGAGGAGCTGAACACGAGATTACAAAAGTCGCAGCAGGAGAATGCAGTCATGAGGGAAGCAGTCTGCGGACAACGGGGCGAAATTGAGCGGCTGCTGGGCAGCCTTGAACACGCCGTGAAAGATATTGAGGGGAGCGTCGAGGCCATGTGCACAGACGAGTCCAGCGGCTTCAATGAGCTGAGAGAGGAGTCGTGGCAGATGGAGCAAGAGGTTGCCGCAACAAGATAGGATCGTATCCCAGATCAGGATTTGGTATATTGGGATGGGATGGCTTTACTCGGAGTTCTAGCGTCGGCGCTGGAGGAATGTTCTCATGCGGGCCTAACGTCCCCTGTGAGACACACATGCATGTCTCAGGAAAATAGGAAGACTCGGAGCAAGATCCCTGTTTGAAGTACAGGGCTTTATGAAGCGACAGCCCAGAGAGATGATAGGCGGACAGGGAACGCAGGTCATCTGGATACGAGGTTCTGAAATTGAAGCCAGGAGTCCAGAGCATTCGTGTTGAGATCTGCGTTGGGTGTCCAAGAAGGCTTCAATAGCCTGAGAAATTTAACAAGCAGAGGCGATCCGGAAAGAGATTGAAGACGAATGAGTGGTCAACGCTTCAACGGGTTCTAATGTGTCAATATCGGATGCGTCCCTTTTGAGACATTCGCCAATCGGGGGCGGTTGTCCAATCACAGGCCGTGGTGGCGCCAAGAGTCTCTATGCGGATGCGGCGAGGCGGGAATCGACGTTTCCCTCATCGCCCTTCAACCTTGCGCTTGTTCAGACTGTTCAGTATCGTTTGTGACAAAGAATTGGCAGGCATCGTCTCCGATTCGAGCTGACCAACGACAATCTCTCCGGCTGGAGCCAATCGTCACCCAGGTCGATTGGCCGTCGTGGCTTGTTGGTGGAGCACACAGCTCTCTTGCACCAATTTCCAAACAAACAGGTGTTCAGCCTCTGCACCAGGCCTTTCCTTGTCGCCGCCACAGCCACGCTTCTCTAGGTATATTGCGTATGGCGAGCTCCGGCTGGTAAGGATCTGCAACTGCCCCAGGATGATTTTCCGCCCGTCTCACTGCGTCTTGTTTTGTTTATGGTGAAAAATTGAAGCGGGAGGAGGGGCAGGCAAATTAGCCGTCCTGGCCCTCTTACCCAACCTGCATTTAAGGTTTGATAACGAGATTGCATGGCCGCCACCAACGACCACAACAAACATCCGCCCACTACCAACTACAGGCGAAACCTGGCGTCCCCGGCCCTTGCGACTTTGTGGTTTTACTCGCTTCTGCGCGCCAGGAACCAATCCTTTGCTGCCGTCGCTCGCAATTGCCGCAACTTCCGCCCCTCTTATGCGAATAGTTCCCTGCGGTTGCATTCTCCGAAGATACCCTTGTCGGCGCAAACCAGATACCCCCCAGACTTTTCACGAAGATGACACGCCAAACGCCCTCCCCCGGCACAAGGCTTGCAGCTAGTTGATATCCTTGGTTGGTGAGACGCTAAGACGCGTGCATGAAGAAAAAAAAAGAAGTACCGAGTACGAGTACACCGGTTCAGCGTGTGTCGCTGGTTCGCTGGTATGGACTCTGTTTCTGTGATGGCTGTTGCAGAAACGTTCTCCGGTTTTTTGTCTTTTTGCTTCAGCTTACCGTGGTGCTCTGTTGTTTACATGTCGTTACTCAAGCCCACATGAAAAACTGCATATGGTAATTTCGGATTCTCCACCAACTCTTCCATCTGCCCCGCCTTCATTGGTCTTTTCGAGAGCATGTGTGTCGACTTGAACCCCTCTTCAGGCTTGTCTAGCCATTTACAGTGGGAAAGAGCCTCGACATGAGCAAGGAATATCCCAATTGAACCCGGGCCCCCGGACTTTGTCTGCTAGACTAGAGGACAACAACCTCAGCTCATCAGGTGCTCTGCTCTCCATATTCTTCCTTGCCAGCTGAAAACGCGTCTTCTCATCTTTCTTGACAATCACAGCTATTCGTGTCTTTGTTTACTCTGGCGATCTGAATGTCAGCCTCACATCTTGCATTCAGCAAATTCCGGACATCATTAAATTATATTGCAAAGGCCCATATCACAGTTGACGGGGCAAGGTTGCTTTGCACGCAACCTCGCATAACACTATCAGATGGAAGGACGGACCAGGATATCGGCGGTCGCGGGCCTGGGGGGGATCTTTGGCACCGCAAGCAGCGTGCTGCACATCATTTTCGCAACCAACATCACCAATGTTCCGGCACTGTCAGGCCTTCGAGATCTGATTTATGTCGCCTTCCTGCTGAGCCTGATCAACCTCGCCGTCCTGGCTTACTTTGGCACGCTGTTCACCAAGAAACTCTGGACCCAGGCGCAGAGCTCGAGATCAAGTTCGTGGCGACTCTTTTACAGTGGAGTGGTTTCGGCGGCGGTCAGTATCGTCGTCTCCGGAGTTGCACTGGTATGGCTGGTTGTTGTCCGAAATGATCTTCCCACAGAGATATTGAACACGTCTCTCACGACGTGGCTTGGGATATGGTTCGCTATGTGGGGTTGTTCTGCTCTGTTGCAAACAGTCTTCTATGTTCTTCTCGGAATCTGGACCAAGAATGTCTTGACAACAGCAAGGGTCAGCGGATTGAACTTGGAATTTGGCATCAGAGCACCGTCGGCCGCTACTGAGAAGAGGCCGGGCACTCAGCAGACCAATCGATCATTCGGCTCGCAGGACTTGACACTGAATTCACCGCCACGCACCCCTGTCTCAAGAGGAGAATCTTCGGCACGCAGATCATTGTCCACGAAGGTGGGAACTGGATCGTCCAAGACGAAACGGACACGATATTCCAGTCCATCGTCGCTCGAAGGTTCGCCGTTCCCAGCTGGCGAGGCCATGTCTATCGACAGTGCCTTTGATAGCTGGGACACGTCCTCTGTACACCACGAGCTGCGCGTGGTCATTCATTCATCTCCGCCGGTCGCTCACGGAGCTCTGGAGACGATACCGGGTAGTCGGCCTGAATCACCTGCCAACGTGCTGGATGGACCATTTCTCCCGTCAAGACACTCTCCTACCTCGAGTTCGCCGCCTCATGCCGCAACCTCAGACACTGCTACTGCCTTTGGCTGGAGCTCGTCACCACGACAGCCGAAATCATCACCTCCATCCAGCCCGATCAATTTCTCCCGGCCTACCTCTCAACCTGGTTCGTCAAATGCTAGCAAGCACGCACCACGGCCACCTAAAATTGGCCAGTTTGATTCTCCCTTGCAGGAAGAAATGATTCACCCGTTGTTCCGCCAAAGCAGCCCTGGGCCACATCCGATAGCTTTCGGCGGCACCATGGTCACCGCCTCGCCCATGGCCAACACTACCATTACTCCTGGTGCGCTCGCTCGTCTGCGAAGCAATTCTCACCTTACACTGGAATATGCGAAAACGGCGCCAAAAACCAGGGACGACTTCGAGACAGAGAGCGAGGAAGGGTTTGTGCCGGATAGCCCTACGTTGGGCACTCCGTCACTTGGTAGTCCCGGTCCATCGATTGTTGACGACGAAGAAGACCTGCCACCAATTCTGCCGGGATTTGTACTGTCGGCGGGATCACGGACCAGTTTGGTGGACTACGGGAAGCGGAAAAGCGTCAAAAGGGATTGTTCCCGATGCGAAATGTCGACGGGCGGTCAATTGAGTCCGGTCATGGTTTGAGACATGGCTTGGCACTTGAGATTCATTTTCTTTGTGATTTTTGTTGTTCCGAATACGATAACGGCCGTTGGTCTTTTTCTAGCGCGGAGTTGGCGGCTGTCTTGATTGTTGGCTTGGAGGATTGATGACTAGTAGGGTTAACAGTACCATTTGAAAATGAATTGACTGATATGCCACTTACATGTATGGCACTTATGGCTCTTGTGGCTCTTGGTGGCCGCTGATTTGATGTCATTATTGGAGGCACCAGAAGCGAAGGGGAAAAGGCATTTGGGAGGCGGAATTCGGCGGCACGAACCGGGCGAGCCATGGGCACCGAAGAGCAATAGGTGTGTTTGGGGGCAGAGAATAAAGTGGTGCTGTCTGACGCTGTGTTTTCTCTCCCATATTTGGCAAGTTGGGTGGAAAATCAATTCTGTCAGACATCCGATGCCTCTTTTTGGCCACTGGCTTGCCGGGAATGGGAGGCTAGTTGGACTAACCCTAAACAGACTAGTACAATACTTTAGTCTCACTGTGGCTAGCGCCCTGGCTGCACCTTTGAAGACTTGCAAAATGCTTCTCACTTCCATCTGCCAAACTCTGGTCGCCGTGTCAGGCTCACGAGAAAAAGAACAATAGCCCAACCTATTCAATTTTCTTCACTCTCCCCATTCAAGCCACTCCCCATTCATTCACTGGCCGACTGATTACCATGGAGTTTGATTTACCCCCCTCTGGTCAATTGTTGGCCCACGATGCCATTGTTGCCATTCCGCCTTTGTCTCGGTTTACTTCATCCCTGTCTGAGGCCACTAATACCTCACTCCCCGAATGCTTCCAGCTTCTCCCTTCCGTCGCAGCCACGGCTTCTTCTCAATTTCAATTTTCGACAAAGGCCTCTCAACTCTGCTTGCAACATCTCCTCCACATCCTATCCCGCCACTCAGACCGAGTGCCGTGGTCGAGACAGCAACAGCTACACTCACGGCCAAGACCTCGCCGCCCGTCACCCCATCCTGCGACAGCAGCTGAAAAGCAGTTGTGCTCTTCAATTGCCAAAACTTCCTCGCAGACAGTGATACCCACGCGATTCTCTGTCGAGGGTTACAGCGAGTGAGTTTCTACTTCCCCTAATCCTTCTCCAGCTGCTGTGTGCTTTTCCCGGTCGTCTGACCCGCAATGTCGTCCGATTGGCATTGTGATAATCCCCCCCGTATTTGTATCGCCCTTCATCCTGGTTTTGCCTTGTATCTTGGTACCCAGCAAACTTGCTCTCCCGGAGCTACTTGATTAATAAAACTGACTTCCATCTCCAACAGAATGGCTACCAAGTCAAGCAGCCGTCGGCCGTCGGTTAGCTTCCATATGCAGACCAGAAGTCGCAAAGCAAAAACTACCCCGGAACCAACCAAAGCTTGTACAGAACAACCATCGCCAGCATCACTATCATCATCGTCATCCCTAACAACACCACCGTCCAGTCCGCCAAAGCAAACACCGTCTCGAAAACGAAAGTTAGCCGATTCGAGCTCAGATGACGCCGACAATCTATCAAAGACTAAGCGACCTGCACGACGGGTTTCCACACCGGCGTCGCTGTCGGATACTGCCACGCCACGAAAGCAAACATCTCAAACGCCAGCTTTGGGTAGTGCTACAGTTATTGCAAACATCGACAGTACCCCTCCGCAAACCTCACCGTCAGCCAACCCGCTGCATTCTGCCAGGTCGTTAAGACGAAGCTCGCGTATAGCAGGATCAGACGCATTGGGCGATGATGATGCTGGCCGTAACGGCGCACACGGCACGTCACCTCCTGACCAGCCAAGTCGAGAGAGCGTTCCTTCAGGAAATGCTTCAAACGCATGCCCAAAAGATCCCGAGACGCCGTCGAAACCTGTGCGCACCTCGCGATCTCCCAAAGAGACAAAAGCGTCCAAGGATGCGGACCTGAGCTTTCAAGAGTACAAAGATAAGCAGTTCTGGCCAGGTTTCAATGCACGGAAACCGACGTACTACGCGAATGATGCAACCACTCGCTACCGTACCGCAGCAGAGAATGGCAACACTCCCGAATCCCGCTCTCCCAGGAAGCCGGCCCGAGGTGGCGGCCGCGGCGGTCGCGGAGGCGCTCATGCAAATGGTGGTGGACGTGGCAAAGGCAAATCTAGAGGTAGAGCAGGTCGCGGCGGTGGAGAAAGCCCCGAACCACCAAATCGAAGACGGCCGCTGACGCCAGAGGAAAAAGCCGAAATCGCCATGATCAAGCAGAGGCAGCAGGAACTGAAACGGTTCTTTAGCATTGTGGGCAACCAACAAGTCGACATCCTTGACCAACTCTCTGGACGAGACATTTCCAAAATCGCCAGAAAGGCAAAGGCACACAGACATGTCCCCGAGTATGATGGCGTGGTGGAAGATCTTGAGTCTACCTTGAGGGACGTGCAGGGCCTGGTCCAATCACGGTTTGATCTCCAGGTCGAGCATGAAAAGCAGCGCATGCAGCAGGAGAAGGAAGTAATTGAAGCGCAATTCAAGGTAATACCATGTGGAGCGTCCATTTCTTACACACAAACTGACATGAAATAATAGAACCGCCTCACCGAAGCCCGCAAAGAACACCTTGCTGGGGCAGAAGGGGACATTATACTCTTCGAACGGGCATATCGCACCGCTCACGACGACACCCATACCGAATCTGGCTCCGATCTAGATTACTTCCCGCATTATCACGAGCTCCCCGAACCGAATGCCCAACCCCGGGGGTATTCGTCCCGCAAAATTATGGACGAAAAGCCATTTAAGCAACAGTTGGAGTCGTACGACGAACAAGCCCGCCAACAAGTGCTCAATGAGGATGTTATTGGCCCCTTGTTGAAGCAAATGGAACAGCGAAACAATGAATGGCGCATCGGGCAGCTTCGGAAGAAATCACAGACAATGGATGCGCTCTCTGCAGAAGCAATCAAGGAACTCGAGAATATCAAGGGCTACCTCATCCCACGACCTCTGAACATGGGTGAGAGCAGTTCGTATGCGTTGTCGGCCCTGGCAGATGTCTCGGACTGGGTTGCACAACAGCATCCTGAACGTCAGTACATCTACATGCCTCTTGCCCGGGGAGATGTCTTCCCGAGACAGGCTTTGGATTTCTCTCCACTTCCTGGCCAAGGGCCAACTTCGATACCACCACCTCCACCTCCACAACCAGCGCCAGCTCCTCCCCAGCCAGCATATCATGTCATTCGTCCAGACTCGAGGAGTCGTGGCCGTCGATCAAAATTTGCGCCTCCGAACAACGGCCCGGGTGTCGTCCATGTTGCCACTCCCCCGCCTCCCCCATCGCAGTCGTTACCACCACCTCCTCCAAGTCCTCTATCAGCAGCGCCTACGCCCCCGGTCGGGCCAGCTTCATTCCTCCCGCCACGCTTGATTTCCAGCGGGCCTGGTCAACCAATTGCCCCTGCACCGCCAAAACCCGCGCCTCCGCATCGCTCGTCCACCAGCATCAATGTCTTCCGGCACACCCCTCGCCCAAGTGTTCATCAGCAACATGCCATCCCGCGCCACAACTCTCTCGGCTCTCCAATGCCGAGTGGACCCCAGCAATTCATCTTCCAGCCTCCGCAGCAGCCATACCAACACCAACCTACTCCTGGCACGGGTCCTGCACAACCACCGCCGCCACCACCGCAATACAACCCCCATCCAGCCAGCCCCCTCACTTCTGGACCGAGCGTCAACACCGTCGCCGTGACCGGCGCCGTGGCACCCCCGAGTATCAGCGCAGGCGCAAACGCTGGCGTTGGTGGCGTCGGCAACTCCGGCGGCCCGACCATGCAAGTCATCGGCCAACAGGGCAAGATCCCCATGACATTTGTGAACCAGACGATCGCGAGCCGCAACGCCGCTGCGGCGGCCGCGGCGGCGACTGCGGGTGGGAACAACGGCACCCCGAGCGGGAACGGCCAGGGCAATGGCAAGAGAGTTTTGCTGCCAAAGGTGTAGCAACACTCAAAGAAACAATGAGTTTACACGAATCAGAAATCTGGGTACTGGACACTGGACACTGGATATCCATGGATGAATGAATGAATGGTTGGATGCATAGAGACCTTGTTTGTACATGCGCTACTCGTGAGCTTGAACGTAGAGATGAACATGAACATGAACATGAACATAAACATGACGGACGGACAGACACCACCGTGATGCTTAAAAAGAGGCCTTGTTCATACGTGAACGAAAAACGGAAAACGAAGAACGAAAAAGGGGAAAAAGGAAAAGAAAAAAAAAGTGATTACTACCTGCCTACCTACCTACCTTGTAGGTATGACATGACATGACATGAATTGACATGACATCTTGAACCCACCTCTTGTCTCTGTCCCTATCCAAGTCCAAGTCCAAATCTGAGAAATAATTCAACAAAACTTCCTTCTTGTTCCGTTCACTCGCTTCCCCAACTTCGCTTGTCCGTCCGGAAGAAACCTCTTTTCGTACCGTTTGGGTATACGTCGCTCTTCTTTCTCATCAAAATGGGAATTTCAAACCCTCGTCGTCAACTCGTGCTTAGTCGTACAAAATCAATGTATATTACCCCAGAAGACATGGGCGTTACGTGGCAGAGGCATAGCAAAATATTTGTTGTTTTTAAGAGAGAGAAAAAAATCAGACTTGTTCGACATGTCGCGTCTTCTCGCCTCCAATCCCTTGGGAACCCTTGCCCATGTACATTGTGCTGCGACGTCTCTCGACGGCGCCCTGTCGCCCCAGATTGAGCTCCTTGGCGAACTTGCTGCGGTCGCGGAACCACTCGCCCTTCCAGTAGAAGACGTAGATGGGGATGATGACCACGACGGACAGGCAGGCCAGGATGGTCGAGGGGTACTCCAGGGTGTATTTTTTGGAGATATTTTCGTAGACTTTTGCGCGAAGAAGGGATCAGTTAAACATGATCGTGATGGTAATGGAGAATAAGAGGAGAGGAGAGGAAGATGGAGGGTGGGAGCAAAGGCAAAAAGCAAAAAGCATGACTTACATGGTGTGCTGTACAAGGCAGCGATGCCCGCGAGAAAGTCTCTTGCCAGATCGTTTCCCCCAGTCGCAGAAGCGGCGTAAGGCCCATAGGCGGCAATCATGTAGTCGATTGAGCTCTGGCAATGTGTCAGTTTTGTCGTTTGAACCCATCCATGCTAAGCGTGGAGCATCTGCAGCACTGAAGCCATACCTTATATATTCCATAGTTCGCCATGGCTATTAGAACGGTAAAAATCAAGGGGGCAATCCACGGGATACCATAATCAGGGCCGAGAGACGTCCACGCGAAACCGAAGAGTCCAATTGTCTCTAGAGGTGCCACTGTAAGAAGTGAAAGGCAATCACATCAGTAAAACGGGCGATATATATCGAAAGGACTGCTAGAAGGCAGGGTGATGCAAAGTTGAGGAGTATAGCGAGACTTACAGAAAAGTAGCCACCACAGACGGGATTCCGGAGACAACTTATTGGGGTCATCGGCTCGGATCTTGTTATGATGTCGAATAACAGGGAGGTATGTCAGGTACGCAAGCACGTATCCGATGAGTGACCTGGTTCATTCTCGGTCAGTACATTCTCTCCCATGGGAGCATTGATACCCTTTTGCTGTTCTAACGTGGCATGAGAAGGAGACTCACGAGATAAAAGCCAATCCAACCTGGTATGGCTTGAAGCCCCATTGTTTAAACACGGGCGTGAAGGCCTCCAGAAAAGTAAACAACAAGGCATCACTGAACCCGCTGAGCAAGCTGAGGCAGAGCACAATCGGTTCCATGACAAACATCTGGAAAGGTCTCATCCAAATGCGTGCGAATTCTTTCATGGGGAATCGTGGTTTCTTCAATTCATCCGGGCCGTAGATGTTTGTTTCGCCATTCTTGCGCCGTCTTTTGGCCTCGCGGTCCAAAAGGATGGTTGCGCGGGTTTCGGGGACGAGGAAAAAGTGGATAATTTGCACGGCGCCGCCGATGCACAGTTGCATCCAAAAGATCCAGGGCAAAGAAAGGTACTGGCCCACGAAGCCGCCAATCACTGCGCCGACGGGAGCACCGCCCACGGATGACAGGACGACGAAAGCTACCGCATACTGGAACCCAGAGTCTTCGGGTTGGTATAGATCCGCGATGACTCCCAATGTGACCGAGCCGCCTGCTGTGGAGAGTCCAGCGAGTGCTCGAGCGACAACAATCGACCCGAAGTTAGGTGCGAGGGCCGCGGGCAATTGCCAGATGTTGACGAGGAACAGCGAGAGCTGCTGCGTTGGCCAACGGCCTAGTTCCTCCGACCAGGGAGCCCACAGCTCGCAGCCAAAGGCATAGCATATGAGGAAGATCATCTGGCCGACCCCTGCCTTTTGCTTGGAGATGGTGTATTTCTCTGCGAGGCCGTCAACCCCATTGGCGTAGATACTGGCATTGAGGTTCATCGAGGTCTGGATGAGTAGGATAATAACCAAGATCATCCATTTCTTCCACGCTGGAAAACAGTAGCCCAGTTTGTCGTAACAGTCTTCTTCGGTGAGTTCAATCTTGCCATCCGCACGCTTGGGATGGCCTCCCTCGAGATTCTCTCCAGCTACTTCAGGGCCGGAAACTCCCATCTGTCTTTCTGTTGGTCCTGGGGGTTGGATCTGATGGTTCTCCTTCTCGGTTTGTCCCTCCATGGCTATGGTGGATTGATCGGAGACTGACATCTTGGTCGAGTGACAGCGTAACACAAATCGGATAGCAGACCAGAGGGAGACGGTATACTTGCGCAGGAGACGCTCAGAGGGCAGAATGCGCCGACTTCATTGACCAACAAAAGGTTGAAGACAAGACGACGAAGAAGTGCGAAAAGTGCTTAAACAAACCTGTTCACGTCAGCCAGGCCGTGGACCCATGCTGTTAAAAGTTATTCTCCTTTTGCATCTTGGGGGATGGTATTCGAGGATCGACATTGGAAAACAGGTCGATAACGTGCATCTGGCTATGATTTCATCTTGCGTCAACGCTGGGCACGCGGGCACCACTGAGGAAACTAGTCAGCTCGAACCAAAGGCATTGAAACCTGGGGGCGGGTCGAGATCAGGGATGCTGTCAGTGTGCCTCAGGGTGCCTTGCACTGGCGCGAGAAGCATTTTAGACCAGCATCATTGGCAAGGAGCCGACTCGACAGTTGTGCTGCTCCCGGGGTGAATACAAGATCTGCGGTCGGGAAGATCTATGAGGAATAGCGTGCGTTGGGTGACGGGGGCCAAGAGACGTGCTGGATGGATGGTTCACTTCTCCGAAACTTCTCGAGAGAGGGAGCGTGGCGCGCCTAGTGACCAGGCTGTTGATACTCGAATCTCGATGATGTCGGTGGCTGCAACGAACATCTTGGTCTGAGCGATGGTACAAGTATGCAAAGTGGACAACCCCTGGGCGCTTTAAAGGCTCCCGCTTCTTGGCCAGACGACGATCGACGGATGAGCAAGACAAGAAGAGGCACAGATCGCAGGACCAGTTCATTAAGCTTTGGGAGATGGGTGGGATAAGAGGCCTTGGAGTGTGAGCTTGATCGAGATCACGCCTTTGGGTGCCACAGGACAAGGGAATTGGCGTGCTTGAAGCGACTTCCAAGTAGATGTGAGCGAGATGAAACCTTCTCGAGTCAAGGCTATCTTCGAGGAGGACGTCTGGAAGAGATGATGTTCTACCTGCGGAATGGGCCTTGGAGGTATCTGTGAGTTAGGGCGAGATGCCTGCCGGGGGAGCGGGGCGTCTGGGTGGGCGTCGATTGCGCAGGGAGTCCGTCGGCTGGAGATCGGACCAGATCGCGGCTCGGAGAATTTTGGATTCTGCGTACCCGGAATACAAACAATCGAAACAAATATTCCATCCTCTCGTGCTTTTCTCTTGCGCCATGTCCCTCGCATGTCCAGACCGCTTATACGAATCCCGTACACGGGGCCTCTGCCACCACCCCTGATTATCCCACCTTCGGCCGCCACTAGACAAGGTGCCATCACTGCCCTCGCTCACTTCCTGACCTCTCCAGCGCCACCTGCATCCTCAGGCCAAGATGCGCACTGGGACAGAAAAAAGACAGTCCTTCTTACAGGAGCGGGCATAAGCGTCGCCTCAGGCCTTGCCGACTATCGCGGTGTCAATGGTACCTACACCCAGAACAAGACCTACCGACCGATCTACTACCACGAATTCGTCTCGAGTCACGAATCCCGGAAGCGATACTGGGCCCGCTCATTCCTGGGCTGGAGGGGTCTTCACCGCTCGAAACCCAATGCCGGGCACTATGCCATTCGAGACCTCGGAAAACTAGGGCTGGTCGACCGGGTGGTTACTCAGAATGTTGATTCGTTCCATAATCTTGCGCATCCGCATTTGAAGACGGTGGAACTGCACGGGTTTCTCAGAGCTCTGGTCTGTCTGAGTTGTAAGAGGCTTATTGATCGCGATGATTTCCAGAAGAGATTGGCCGAGTTGAATCCCGCCTGGGCCGAGTTCTTGCAACAGCTCCTGGCTTCCGGGGCATTGGACACGGAGAATCCCATTGAAAGAAGGAGGCTCGGGTTCAGGACAAACCCCGATGGTGACGCCGATGTCCCTGGTGCTCCGTACAACACCTTTAGATACCCTGCTTGTCCGCACTGTCTGAAGCGACCGCCAATTTTACAAGATGGGAACAAGGGGCATGTGGATGTTGATGCGGACGGTGCTTGGATACCACCACCCTCGGCATCGGCGGCACACAGCGGCGTTGGCGTGCTCAAACCTAATGTGATCATGTTTGGTGAGTCTATCCCGGCCGAGGTGAAGACCGCGGCAGAGGAAGCCATCGATTCTGCGGCCAAGATCTTGGTCGTGGGCAGTTCTCTTGCGACCTATTCGGCCTGGAGGCTGGTCAAGAGAGCGCATGAACAGGGCATGGGTATCGGGATTCTGAACATGGGGGGCGTCAGAAAGGAGGAAGTCTTCTTTGGAGAACTCCTTCCGCACCACCATTCTCAAGGCCAGGAGGATCAAGCTGCTGGATGGACGGCACTGAAGCGCGAACTTGTACGTGCCAGTCTTCCGTCCGAAGACATCTTACCTGGAGTGGTCGACGCGATTCGTGCCAACTTGTCTGACCAAGACCGACTTCCTGCACCGCGACTTCAGCCGCATCCCTGAACAGCTATTCTGATGAGCTTGGAAAGGATCCACATGGTATCTGAACATCACGAGTCCGCATCTCGGTTTGGGGATAGACAGATGCGACAGAGTAGGATTTAAACGAGTAGAAGCTGTTTGGGATTTTGCGGTTTTTCCCGGCTCAGGCGAAGATACATGAACTCATCTTCCAAGTCGACAGTTAAATCATACCTATCCAATTGATGACAGCGCTGACCACCAATACCACACTGAATAAGAGCACAAAAGAGAACATGGACAGGCCCCCAAGACAGACCTGCCCATGGAAGAGTGCGTCTTGCTGGCGAAAGAAGCGATATGCACCAACGACCACGCTGAGGATGGCAATAACAAAGCTGGTGCACGCCATTGCTTTCGCTACCTGCGCAGCATTCGTCGAACCGAGGAGCCGACCGTCCAGAACGCCAAATTGCAGCACGACCATGCCAAAGCCTGCCATGCCAAATCCAAAGTCGAACCAACTGATGAATGTTTCCTCATTCGTGATGTGCTCACGAACATTGTAGCCAAAATCCATCTCCACTGCCACATACTCATCCCAGAACCTTCTAAGAGACCAATTTTCTCGCAAGTTTGGCGGTTTAATAGTGGCAGTCGGAGTTTGTTCGAGGCCGTCCCAAAACTGCCTGGCTATGTCGACATAGTCGGATGTTGCGCCCAGGGTGGAGGAAGAGGTCAGTGCTGTGGATGGGAGATAGGTCCGATGGAAACTGGGAGTGTATCTCTCGCCATTTGTCTCAAGAGCTGCGGAGGAGGAGCGAAGGCGGCGTCTAATGTCCATGGCTGTGCTTTTTCGCACAGTCTTGCAATAGTACCAGGGCGAGATCAAGCGAAGGAAAATGTATACCTTGTGAGATATGCAAAACTATGCCAACTAGAGTCGTGGACCTCATAAGATCACACTCCAAGGGCTTGTTCATCGAGCGTTCTACATGTAGGGAGAATCGAGGAAGGACTGACAATACATACCTCTGCTTGAAAGGCATTCTGAACAACAGGCCCTCCTTCCGCGATGGCGGAACAACTGTGTTAAGTTCATCTTTACACGGCAACTACCATCAGGTGAAGGAAGAAATGGTTATGTTCAGTCTACCAGTTCTCTCGGTGAACATGTCCATCCTTTTACATTTGATTGTGCTGGCGGTACGAGACATATCCGATGCCAGCCTTTCCTGATAGCGCGTCGAGATAAAGAGGGAGAGACCGGCTGGAAAGCTTGGATACTTCAAGAGATCCTGGGATCCTGGGCAGTAAACGCCCTAACGAGTATTTCCATAAGATCGAACAGCCTGGTTGGGAAAATTTGGTGGCACAAATCTGTGACAAATGCAACAGCTTTGAACACTCAAGGCCACCAATTCATCGAAGAGAAGCTCATGCTCATGGGTTCAGGGTGGATGGATGCAAAGCCATCGCCACAATCTCGTTGACGTAGCTTAGGTATAACAGAGGAGTAAACTTATCCATTTCCTCTTGGGTCCTGTCCACCACTCCATTAAGTTCTCTTTTCCTTGCATACAACTCGGGTGACAAATGGTGCCGAGCAGAGGTGACCTGAGAGTCGTATATTGCTACCCATTGTTCTGTGCAACGACACGTCGAAGTTTGCTCTGGTTTTGACGCAACATCCTTTGATGCGACGAGCCTTCGCGGTCGGGAATGGGCAGGACTTGGGAGGTCTGGCCATTGATCATGTGTGACCTTGGTAGGATGGGTACAGGGCCAGTGTGCAGTGGAAAACGATAAGAAGAATGGGTCAAGCACAATTTTCTGACTTTAAGAGACACATTATAGTTCGAGAGGTGAGCATTAATAGTCGCAACAATAGCGCGAATATGGACTGCGGAGGGGATGATCGGTTACCTGATATTCCACTTAGTCAGCTCCGAGTCCAACTCCAGCCACCCCAGCCGCCGCAGCCGCAGCCGCAGCCACAGCTGGAATTCCGCTCAGAGTCACAGTTGGGGCAACTTGGATCATTACGCCATTGTTGCGACTGCGATCCCTGCTATTCTTACTCGCACGCATCTGCTTGCCACGAAGAGAAAACCGCGTCTGCCCCTGCGCCATCGCCATCGCTATCGCCATCGGCTTTCTCCTTGCCGTCACCCGGTCCTCATATCATCTCATCCCCTCCTCCCTCCTCCTCACTTCCAGCATCCGCCCTCCATTACTATCCCGAACATCCCGCCGACCTCGTCCAGAAGCCTCAACAGGCATACTTTAGCCCGCACCGAGTTCCTTCCTCGCATTGTTCCCCGGCTTTCACCCCATTCTCCCCTGCTACCGCTTCCACTGAGTCCGTCAACGAGTGCTGCGCGCAAAGCGCTTCGCAGCCACCCCACACAAAAAGAAAAATGGGTTTCACCAAGACACAGAGGATTTGTATTCTTCTAGGCATAGATTCCGTCTTTTTTGTGATTGAACTGGTCGCCGGTTAGTGTGGTCCCCCATCTACTTTGTGCCGAGTTCGATGACTGACCCATTCTCCAGGCTATGCAGTGCATTCTTTGGCCCTTGTGGCTGATTCGTTTCATATGTTAAACGATGTCATCTCCCTTTGCGTTGGACTATGGGCGGTCCGTGTCGCCAATACCGGAAGCTCGAAAATGTACACCTATGGCTGGCAGCGAGCGGAAACACTGGGGGCATTGGTCAATGGAGTCTTTCTAGTTGCCCTTTGCTTGTCCATCTTTCTGGAAGCAATCCAGCGATTTGTCGAACCACAGCCTGTCTCGAACCCCAAGCTCGTCCTCATTGTCGGCTGTCTCGGCCTTACCTCCAATATTCTTGGGCTTTTCCTTTTCCACGAGCACGGTCATAGTCACGGCGAGAAGGAGCAGACGCACGAGGATCCTGTGAGATCTGCCGAAGAAGGCCATGGACACATCTACGACGACAACGGGGAGACACAAAGAGTCGTGGACGAACATGGAAATATCGAAGACATCCTCCCACAATTCCGAATGGGCAGTTTCAGATCCCCTGATCGTCGAGCTTTCACAAAGTCTGATGAAGAGAACACAACCATCTCAGCAAGATCTTCGAACACCCCGACTCGTAAATCGATCGCTAACGGCGAAATCCATCCCCGGAACCGCCGTCGCACCTCGGGTTCCTTTGGTCGGGGGTTTGGCTCAGTCGATAATATCCACATTCATCCAGCCTCATTCCGCCAGGATATTATCCACGCGGCGCGGTTGGAAGAGCACTCCGAGTCGGAAACCTCAGAAGAAAACGCCTTGTTGATTGAACCCGATTCACCAGACCAGCGCCATGAAAGGTCAGCCAATGGTTTGCAGTCGTCCTCAAATGACAAACGTTTCCCCGGTTATGGCAGCATCAGCAAACGAAAGAGCGTTGACTACAGTCACACGGAGCACCACCATAATTCCCCAGCCGACGGCTCCAAATCGGGCCATGGACATGGTGGGCATGGCCATTCGCATGGAGATCTGAATATGCGTGGGGTTTTCCTGCACGTCATGGGCGATGCTCTTGGAAACATCGGTGTAATAGCGACTGCACTGATCATCTGGCTGACTACGTTCCCGGGACGCTTCTATTTTGACCCTGCGATATCCCTTGTCATTACCCTCATTATCTTGGGTAGTGCCATTCCCCTCTGCAGAGCCGCTGGGCGCATTCTCTTACAGGCAGTTCCTGTGGGCATGTCGATCGACGAGATCACAGCAGACATCGAATCACTTCCACGAGTTATTGAGGCCCACCACCTCCATGTTTGGCAGCTCAGTGATACCAAGCTCGTGGCGAGCTTGCATGTAAAAGTTGACTGCGAGATTGACGGCACTGGGTCCTCCAGCTACATGCATCTCGCGAGAGAGATTCGAGGCTGTCTACACGGCTACGGCATTCACAGCTCGACCATTCAACCCGAATTCGTGAATGAGGATGATCCGCATGCTGCTGAACCAGGAGCTGATTCTGACGAGGGTGCTGGTAGTGGGCAACTGACTCCAAAGCACAATACCAACGCAAGTAAGACTGCAAGCCTCAGGAGTGAGGGTCAACCAGCATGTTTGCTCGATTGCGGTGATATGTGTGCTGGGAGCAAGATGTGCTGTCCGCATGATGGCAAGCATGGAAAGAAGTAAAGCATTGATTTCCTTTATCATAATATCTGTTTGGATCTTCCACCAAGAGAGCGACTGGGGCACTTGCGCAGACCGCCGGTCTCGGGCTGCTGTAATGGAGACGAAGAACCAATTTGATTTTTATTGCAAGTCCAGGATGTGGAAAGACTTGAGAGACTAAAAGCGTTGCACGGTGGTCTCACCGCTTACTTTTGTGACATTACATCAAAGGCACGACGGCCCTGTTATGATACATACATGTTGTGTCTGTTCGGCGGAGGGCCAAATCAGACCCAGTGGTCTTTGTCGTCCCCCCGAGATTGGGCTAGAGAATCCAATCAAACCATATCAGCTGCCAAAGGGGTCGTTAACACATACTCTTACGACCACTGTTCAATGCGAATCGTGACGGCCAGGGTGGCTTGGTGGACTCGTTAGCCGTTCCAGATGAGCCACCCATAAATCAGCATAACTGGCCATGCCGTTCGCCATAACGACTGACCAAAGAATGCGAGTCGAGATCGCGGCGGTCGGTTCCTTCCCCACTGATGTGCTTTGGTCGATTTCGGCATCCCCCAGTCGTCACTGTCTAGTTCGCCTGGGCTAGGAGAACTGTCTGGGGCGTAGGCGATGTAGGGTGGCTTGGACGGCGAGGAGGTCCGCGATGAAGCAGGGAGGTGTCCGTACCCGCCCATTTTGCGCGTGGATAGTCGTTGCCCTGCTGGGCCGTTCTGGACGCAAGAACTTTTTGATGTGTCGAGTGTGTGAATGTGATGATTGTGGCTTTCACTGGTGGGCAGTAAAGGTTCGGATTTGTCGCGGTATGCTTCTTCAGTTGCTGTCAAAGGATTGTACCGGAGAGTACATAGGAGGAGGATGCAGAGGGTCAAGCCAAGTACCTGGCCGTAGCTGATGAAGATGTTCAATTGGTCTGGGAGCAGACACAGATGATTTTGTACCGTGTCTCGCGGCGTGGACAGCGATGAATCGCCAGACATCGCCTTGTTTACGTCGACCGGATTCCAGAGACTAACGAGCTGAACCCCTGGTTTGCGGATGCCCATAGCCCAACTCATACTTTTGACAGTGATTTCTCTGATGCGGCCAGTGAACTCGTTGTGCTCGATTTCGCAATAGTCATGATCATCGCCGGAGTAAATCATCGTGATCTCCTCTGCAGTCAAGTGCTTGACTATATCTTGTGAGATGAGTGGGGTGAGAACATTTTGATACTGGTAGCCTGCTTGCAGAGGTATCACATTGCCTCGTTCTCGCATCGGTCCACAATTGGTCTCACTGGATCGGTAAAGGGGGACGTGCGAGAGTACAATTGTCGGGAACTGAGACGAGCTGACTGGGTAGTGAGTTCTCTGTGTTGCGTCTGATTGTTCGACGTCAGCAGCGTTTTGTATCGACGGAGACAGCAATTGCGGCAGTGGACGTTTCCAGTTGAGTCTGGTCTCGCATGTATGTTGCACGGCCTTGGCCCTGTTGGATTTGGCTGCCACGAGGAACTCCTCAACAGGTTTCCATATCCTGCTAGAGGAAGTCGCAGCGGCACTCCCATCCCCTGCTCCCGAACTCCCCGTTACTGGATCGACCTGATCCATGGCACTCAAAGACACTGTGTCCAAATGAACAAATGAGTGATTGCCGATGATATCGATTCGATTGAGGGGGCCAAAGTAGACATCGAACCTCTCCTTTACAGGCAACTGTATGCCTGCCGCAAACCCCAAATCATGGTTACCCGGGAGAGAGGCCAGAAGACGACGACCTGTCGGTTCAGCTGCGCTTGCAGAAGGGCCTTTCGTCCACGACCTCAAGAAGAGGTTGGAGAAGCGAATGTATTCTTTCAGCCAGAATTGCGACCCGAACCTCTTGTACCGCTCCTCGGGAGACGTCGAGTCTGTAGTGCCCCATTCCCGGCCGCCATCGAACAAGTCACCGAGGAATAGGGTCGCGTCAGGCAGGAGATACTCTTGCAGATATCGATAAGAGCGGCGGAGGTAGCGATCGGTGTAGATGACGGTTAAACTGGATAAAGGCCATGGTCTGTCAGGGTAGGTGTGAGGATCCACGAGCTGGGGATCGGCGACAAGGAGGACATGATGAGGTCGAGCATGGCCAGGCTAGGACAGGGTCAGCGATGTGTCTCTTTGTTGATGGGCGTTTAATGTGCTTGGTTACCCATGATTCCCACTGTCGCCATACACACCGAGCGACACTCTGTTGGAAGGTGTAGCGTTCACCCCAGAAGAGAACACATATCCAGAGTAGCACCAAGGCCGACGGAAGGCTGAGAAGGCGACGTTTTATCCTGGGCAAGGCATTGGCTTTCATTTCTCTTGGATACAAGGTGGAACGTTGGCGGTCGTTGTCGCCAACGTCCCTCTTTGGAGATGGGAAACTACTTAAGGCAGGTAAGGCGTGAGCCGCAAGTCAGGGGTTCCGGGGATGGTGATACCGACAATGACCGGCATTGACCCTTTGACCCTGCGCCACCAGCGTGTCAGAATGATCCTCCAGCGACGCCAGGTATCCAAGGCCACGCACAACTCATCCAGTGACTGGTGGTGGTGCCATTGGGGCATCGGTAAGCATGTTGACTAATAGCATCGTGAAAGCTTTTCTTGTGGGCACTGACTGGGTCCTACAGATGCTACCTATTTAGAACATCTCGCTCAGGTATAACTGGGTACTCGACGTCCTCGAATTATGGCCCTCTTCGACCTGACTCAGTTACTGATCTCGCCATCACCATCGCCATCATGCTCAACTGATAAATCGCCTGCCAGAGCCTCTATATCGCAAACAACCCTTGTGGCTCGAGCCATGTCCTCGTCCACAACCAACCCGCCTTCTTCTCCTCATGGACGGCGTCTCCGTCGCTAGCAGCATTGCTGGTCTCGTCACCTTGGCCCTGCAGGTCAGCGCTACAATAGCAATCTACGTCAACTCCATCAAGGAACGCGCCAACACGGTCAGGGAGTTACATGATGAACTTCTTCTCTTGGGTGAAGTCCTCAGTGGACTGCGAGATTTTCTGGAGAGCGAAAAAGTCAAAGGTCGGGTTCTCGATACCCAATCAGTCCTCTCCAAGGCTATCAGAGACTGCCGTCAACGGATGGAGCGCATTGGCGACAGATTGAAGCCCTCGGAGGGTGGAAAGTTTGCCCGTGCTATTGACCACTTGAGGTGGCCTTTCGAGCAGAGGGAGGTTATGCAGATGGTAGAGAACCTACGACGATATACCCAAACGTTTCAGTTCGCTTTCACAATCGAAGGATTCAACTTGTTGTCCAAGACCTCCGAAGATGCTACGAAAGGCCTGCAAGAAATGCTACTAATTTCAAAGAAGATGAGCGAACTGTCGGCTCAGATGGGCCGGTCTGCTGATGAGTCCTCTAAACTTGCTCTGCAACTCGAGGCAATCATTGACCTTGTTCCCCTCCTTGCAAGAACAGTTGCGGATGTCAACGAGATATCTCAGGCTACGCGACTGGCCGAACTGAGAGAGCAGGAGAGGCGCACTACCGAAATCTTGGACTGGCTGGCTCCCCTCTCGTCCCTACACAAGCACCGGGATTTACAAGTGCGAAGAGCTGAAGGCACGGGTCGATGGTTTCTTGAACATCCCGAGTTTTCTCGGTGGGTTGACGACGATTCCAAACACGATCTCCTCGGTGTTGGAGGCCCTGGCGCTGGCAAGTCTGTCCTATGCTCTCATGTTGTTGACTACCTGCGCGGCAAATTTCAAGACCAGGATGTCGCCATAGCCTTCTACTACTACGACTACTCTGACCAGCAGTCGCAGAATCCGTCGAGTTTTGCAAGATCGCTTCTACGCCAACTCAGTTCCCGCGGCGAAGTTGTCCCTTCCGCTGTTTCCGAATTCTATCGACGCACTCGGAATGCTGTCAAAGATCAAACTTGGTATCATGACTTGCTGAATATCATCCGCCGCGTGGTGGCAACGTTCGGCCGTTGTTTTATCATAGTGGATGCTCTCGACGAGGCCGATGTTCAGACCCAGCGTTCAGGCTTTTTCGAGGTTGTCGATGCCATTAGAAATTCTCCTGGAAGCACAGTGAAGGTGCTAGCCACTCTAAGACCGCATGTCCTTGATCTCATGACCAAGTTTCATGAACCTTCGACAATTGATATCCTGGCGAACCCTGGAGATATCCGGCAGTTTCTCGCCCAAACGATCATGGAGCAGCCAGAGTCCGAGTATTTGATGGATGACAAGCTCAAGGAACATGTGCTCAATACCTTATGCACCAATGCCAATGGCATGTTTCTACTCCCGGCTCTGCAGATAAAGACTATTCTAGACCAGATTACGAAGGCAGATGTCAGGCGAGCATTACTTCATCTCTCAACTGATTTGACTCATGCCTTCCAATCAACCATTCAGAGAATTTTTACCCTGCCCAAGGCAAGACGCGACCTTGCGTTTAGAACATTGATGTGGGTGTCCCACGCCAGGAGACCGATGACTGTGCGGGAGTTGCAGCATGCCATGGCATTACGGCCCGAGGACCATGATCTCGACAGGGACAATCTTCCCTCCGTGAAGATGCTTATCGACTGCTGTTGCGGGCTAGTCGAGGTGGACTATGAGAGTTCAATTATACGGTTGGTGCATCACTCACTTGAGGAATATCTTCGTGAGCACGACCACGGTCTCTTCACCGATGCCAACCTCGTCATTACCAAGATCTGTCTCCAGTACATGATGCTGGATTCAACAAGAGATCTGCCATATAAGAACCGTAAAGATTTCGCGAACGCATTGGAGGATGTTCCATTCCTGCAGTATGCAGCGCTCGAATGGGGTCACCATGCTTACAGTGTTCCCGCCGAGGAGATCAAGGACTTGGCCCTTGCACTTCTTTCTAACAGTGCCTGCTTGAACACCGTCGCTAGAGTCCGGGATTTTCGATCTCCAGACCTCCGGGACTGGGCCAACAAAGCCTGGGCGTGGGCTTATTCTGGTGGTGCCGGGATCTCGTTGGCAGCAGGATTTGGACTTAGCGAGCTTCTGAAGATCCTGATTGCGGAAAATCGGCATAATCTACGCTTGGGCGCGCGCAACGTGTACGGAAACACAGCTTTGCACGAAGCAGCTTTTTTCGGCCACAAGGAGGTTGCGGAAATTCTGGTTGCAAACGGTGCTAACTTGCTGGACACGAATTACGGCCAGAGTACTCCGTTATATCTCGCAGTATCATACGGTCAGCTTGAGATTGTGAAGCTACTTCTCAAATACGGACGTGATCAGCTGGATCATCCCGGCCCAAGAGGCTTTACAGCCTTGCACAAGGCTGTTGAGCAAGGAGACGAAGAAATGGTCAGCACACTTCTCCAGGCAGGAGCTTTGGTTGGCGCCATCGATAACCAGGGAACAACTGCTCTACACCTTGCGGCTTTTCGTGGCTATCTCTCCATTGTCAAGTTGCTAGTTGCTTCCAGCGCCGTCGTCCACGTCAGGGACAAGGAGGGCCTCTGTCCTCTCGATTATGCCGCAACAAGTGGCTTTACTGATGTGGTGGCTTTCCTCCTGGAGAATGGGGGAAGTATGTTTCATAAAGGTAGAGAACGATGGACTCCTTTGCATCGTGCAGCTCGAGGCGGGCATACGGAGACAGTTGCTTTCTTCCTGAAGCGAGGCGCCAACGTGCTGGCGACCGATTACAAAGGCAACATCCCATTACATCTCGCAGTGCGGTCAGGTCAAATTGAAGCCGTAAGGACACTTCTCGAGCAAAACACCGATCCGGAACACCAACGCGCACAGCTCTTCGTCCAAGATCGAAAGGGTTCTACTCCGCGAGTCGTCGCTTTCTTTACCGCCCACTACGACATTCACAAGTATCTCCGGGCTGCAGAGTGGCAAGCTCAAGGTATTACTACCCCCAGCAGTGCAAATCGGCTCACCACAGCTATTGAAAAGGGTGATCTCCCTTCAGTGCGTGCCCTTTTGGATAATAATCCGCAGTCGCTCACCTCGCTCGACGAAGACGGCCAACCACCCCTCCACGTCGCGTTACAAGAAAATCAGACACGTATTGTGGAATTCCTCCTCCAGCGGGGCGCATCCGTCGAATCGGTGGGCTACCACGGATGGCGTGCTCTGCACATCGCCGCCTCGACGGGGAACTTGGAGCTGGTAGAGCTGTGTTTGTCTCATGGGGCACGGGTCGATACGTTGACGAATACAAAACAAACGGCCTTGCACAAGGCCGCATCGTCCCACTCTGTGGCCGTGGTCCGCCGCTTGCTATCTGCCGGCGCGGACCCTGCGGCCATAAACGAGCGCGGCATGACGGCCCTGCACATCGCCGCGCACCAGAACGACATTGGCATTGTGCGCATGCTCGTCCTGGAGCATGGCGTCGACGTCCTGGCCAGGGACCGCCAGGGCATGACGGCGGGCATGTGGGCCGAGAGATCGGCGCACCTCGAGGTGTGTGCGTTCCTGACGGCCGAAGCGCGGAAGGCCAAACAAAAGAAACGAAGCAGCGCGGGCGAGCACATTGCGGGCACCGGCGACACGCAAACCAGGGACAACACCGATGCGCTCGCTCTGGGAGAAGTCCGGGACGCTTTAGACGGTGCTATCGAAGACAACAACAGCAACGCAAACCAGCCAGAAGGGAGTGTAAGGGGACTAATAACGACGTGAACCAAGTGGGACGAGGACGACGAGTCTCTTTTTTTCTTCTTTGGCTCGTCAGAGAAATGGACCGGCTAATGGTACAGATTTATTCTCAAATCCAGGCTGGAGCTACCAGACCTGCATCTAAATCTGTCTGGCTGGCCCTCTTGTATCTACTCATCACTTGTCTGTCTGTCTGTCTGTCTGTCTGTCTCTGTGCCTCTCTGTCTCCTCGTCTCTGCAATCCGAAGGGAGAGAAAAAGGACTCCATACGCCCGGTGCCTGGGCAGTCTCGAGGTTGTTGTACATGGATCATGAATAGTCGTGAGTAACATAAAAAGTGAATTGTTTCCCGCGGTATCGACCGACCAATTGCATAGCGCATGCCTGTGCTCGTCCTGCCGTTCTTCGAGGTCGAACCGAACAAACAAGATATCCCTTCTCGCCTTCGGTGAGAAGCTAAGAAAAACCACAGAGAGAGTGAGAGAGTGAGAACATCCCGTAAGCGAATATGCTTAGTGTCCCTCCCTTCACATTCAGTCGTAGTCGTACAAAAAGCAAGCAAACAAGAAAGAATGGAGAAGAGCTGTCATACAAATCCATCCCAGCACACAAAGCACGTCGGTCACAGTGTGAGGGTTGTCTCTTGGAGTCTCTCTAACAGTCCTGCGTCGAGAGTAGTCTTCCCCTTTTCGTCTCCTTCACCAAAAGCCCGCTTGTCGCTCCGTTGACTTGTACCCTTTTGGCGTGGATTGTAGTGCTCTCGGTGCACCGGCTTGACTTGCGCTATCATCGGGTATGACCGACTCGCCAGAGCCAGAGAGGTTTTCGTCGTCAACGAGAGGGATCTTCGCACCACCCAGGCCCAGCCGGTAGCGCCGGCCCGTCTCATCAATCATAACCTGGGCCTCGGTGTTCATGCGGACGCCGGGGACGTATTGTGGCACAACCGATCCTCCACCGCCAGTGCCGCTGTTGTTCTTAAGCAACGAAGGTCGACTGAGGGCTTGAGAAGGATCTCGAGCCACGGTGGGAAGCTTCAGTATGGTCTGTGCTTTAGGGCCGAGGACTGCTTCGAGCTGCTCAAAATCTTTCTGGGCCTTGTCTGCTAGGCGTTGTTGTGTGCCATAGTTTCGCACCCCGACGAAATCCATCTTGCAGACCGTCTGAACGCCAGTGTCGAGCATGGAACGCATGGCAGAGTGATCAAGGAGCGATTTTCCGGTATTCTTCGCGTCAGTAAGCTCCCCAATCTCTAGGGCCTCATTCTGCTCGAGCGCGCCATTGATTCCAGTATGAACAAGAGACATTTCATAGTGGATGTGACCGCCGTCTGCAAAGTCTTTGTAAGCGGTTTCGAAGCCTTCGTAGCCTTGCCAGAGTCTCTTATCCTCTGGGTGCACTCGAAATTGAAGATTCTTTGCCTCTGTCACCTTGAGCAGGATATCCCGTACATCCGGACGATTGGTGCTGTGGTAACTCTCCCGCTTTACAATGAGGTTGCGAACCTGGATTTCATGGTCGTTGGGCTGTCGAAATACCAGGAGCAGTTTATTGCGCCGGGGCAAGACGTGGAGAGATTCGACAAACGCACTGATACTCTGAGCGACAGTCTCCGAAGGGTCCGGCCAGTTCAAAGGACCTGTCAGTGTGGCAGAGAGATCCCATACCTGAGCTGGGACATGTATGTTGACATCGCCGACCGTGACTAGACCTTTTCGCAACTCGTACTTTCCAGATTGGTTTATGACGATCTGGAAATCCTCGTTGAAACGACTTTGGCAATGGAACTCGTAGCTGACCGACTGCGGACCAGGGTTAGGGTTCCAAAGCCTGCCAGTGCCATTCCCAATGCTACCCTTCAACTGAAGAACTCGGTCAATGTCAGCACCGTTGGATGTCAGGATCTTGGTGAAACTGGAAGACGTATGAGCTGATCCGGGACGACAGTCAAAGTATGAGCTCCAGTCGTCAACAGTATGCTGGGTTCGGTCGCGCAACGGCTGCCCCGGTGTGATAAGAACTTGGCCAAATTGTAGCTCAAACGTCAATTTACCGCTAAAAGCTCTGCCAGTCTCAAATGCTGGCTCCAAAAGAGAGATGAGCTTTGTCGTCTGTACCGCTCGAAGGTCATTTGCGATAGTCCCTGAATATGCTCCAGATATGGCTGACTGCTTTTTTAGTTGCTGTCGTTTCCACTTGCTCATCTCGTCTGGCTTGGGAGAGGCTGTCTGTGACCTTGGTGGAACATTTTTTGAGGTTGGATATGCGTCTGCCAATGCCGCAGCTATGCGTGCCTTCTTCTGTGCCTCTGTTTCTTGCTTAGCAGACGTCTTTCCAGGATTCTTGCCCTGCTGTCGCATTGTAGAATGGAATCTGGGCGACTCTTCCTCTGCCTTCTTATTCATCGCTGCTATCGCCTCCTGCACCTGCCGTATGCTCTTTTCTCTGGCAGCAGATTGGTCGAATGTCGGAATGAATCTTGTAACGTAATCGGATCCCGCTTCGCTGAATTTCAGTCGAGACAATCCCGACGCCGACGATCGAGATGTCACGCTGGAGCGAGCATGCAGCTCGGACGGTGAAATTCTTGGTGGAACCGGCTCCCCGAGATTGTTTTCCTGGTTGAAATTAGTATTGGTGGCTTGCGCAGGCAGAAGCGGCACATTGCAATCCAACCCTGGTGGCGCAGTAGAAGTCCTTCCACTGGTTGCAGGAGGCCCCAGGTCGACAAGAGTGCCGTAAGTAGTTCGCGCTCGCGGCCCACGAAGTCCTCGGCCTCTTGTTGCTCTATCAAACAAGTATCTGGCACGTGGCCTTCCATATCCTCGCTGATCAAATTCGCCTGCAGATTCCCCAGATCGAAATCCCTCTGGCTGCGCCACGCGTTGACTGTCAATGTAATCGTGGGCTTGACCCGTCCCGCGACGACTGTCTCCACGATAGCGGGTGTTGGTCGGCCCTCGGTAGCCATGAGGACCTCTTTGGCCCCGGAACGACCGTGTTGGAAATCCCTGCCCGTATTCACCAGAATGGAGAGGTCTTGTATGTGGCGACGTACTCGGGGCCTCTGGAACGAGAGATGCAATATCTGTAGCCGAGGATGAAATCTCTTCGGCCTCGATTGGCTCTTCTGCTTGACGATAGGATGTGGCTGCGCTACTGAGACCAGCATCGGACTGAGACGGCGGATTGTATGCCAGCCCTTCTGATAAATTTGGGTCGTCGTGATTCTTTTGGTGCAGAGGTCCAAGTTGAACCGTTGCTGCAATGACATTGACTTCAGATGCTGCGTCAAGAAGATCTAGAGTTCGGTTTTGTGCATGGGATCCTTGTTCAGCGCGGTCCGTGTTGGACCCTTCCGATACATCGATCAGAGTGCTTTCGTTTGCGTTGCTAGCTGGCAGGGGTGGCAGAAGAGATTCCGAGTTTTGAGCCCCTCGACTTTCGGCGTCCATCAGATCTTCACCCTCTGTCTGCAGACGGGACCGGGTGTCTGTGACCTCTTTGGTGGGAGAGTGGACAGGTTTAGACGTAGGGATAGATGGCCCTTCATCCTCGCTATCAGACTCTATGGCGACTCTACGGCGTGTCGGCGGAACAGAGTCCATTGGTGCCTCTGGGGCGATGTCCGGATTCGCTGATGGCACAACATTGGTCGTCCAGGCCGCAATTCTAGGATCAGGGCGTTCCTGAGGCGGAACAGAGTCACCAGAGTCTGCCGAGTCCGGATTGGAGGTGATGATTGGGTCCATATTCCTCGGATCTCCAAAGCTTGTATAGACTTCTCTATCCCAGAGCCTCGAGGCCTGTAATGTGGGTGTTGGCTTGTTGGCTTCTTTTTGGAGATTTCGAGGTGTATAGAATTCCTGCGTCTTTGAGTTCCAGAGACGAAGTTCCCCAATGACTTTCCTCGAGAGGTTGTGTTCCATTCTGTTGACGACTACACGTTGGTAGCCAGGGTGGTCCGAGTTCATGGTCACAAACTCTATCCTGGAATCTGGGTGGTTCGGCGGCCAAACGAGGAGGTTTCCGACCGCTGGGAAAGACTGATTGCCAGACTGTTTCTCGAAGATTTCCTGAACAGAATATCAGCGACAAACATAGATAAGTTTCAGAGATCTTACAAGTAATGGCTCAAGCCTCAAAAGCTTTTCACGAGCCAAATTGAAGTCTCCTTGGAAGATTCGATATCGCTTTTCTGCTTCTTCCGCAAAGAGAGATGAGCCTGTCACTCGGGTGATGTCTTTTGCGTACATGGGTGGAAGTATGCCGATGTTCCCCTTCGCAGGCTGCCAATAAGTGGTCAGATGAACCAAGCCGTCCAGTGCGTCCTGGTCGTCGGATTCCTCATCGGACTGATACTGTAGCAAAATGTTTTTCTCGGCGCCCTCTTCGTCGTATGCCTCCGGGATGATGTCTGTCATTACCGTGCCTTCCACAGGACGAATCCGAGGCTCGTCGTCAAAGCCGGGCTGGAAAGATTGGTGGTACTCGATGTATCCAGCCATACGGCTCAGAAATTGTGGCATTGTGCCTTGATCCTCACTGTTGATCTCTGCGCAGAATACCTATGAAAGGCCAGCTGTCAGTTGTATTCCAGTCCTCCTGGATCTTCAACGACACAAACCTGATTGGGTGCATCAAAGTAAAAGAATGCCGCAGCCTCAGCGTCATGGCGAGCATCTCTACATCAATCTGTTAGTTTGTGCTGACTTTGAGCTGGATTCAAAATTCAGGCGTGGAAGGCGTACTTGTCGTTTTGGATCAGCTCCTTTGACTTGATGGAAAGTGTCAGTCAGGGTGCGAAGGTTGATTTCAAGGTAGCCCAAACTCACTGCCAGCTCGCTGAATTCGTGGAGCGACCCCAGCATGATCGTCTTCTTCGTCGCCATTCCCACCAGCGGATCCCTGTACCGAGTACAGGGTGGTTCCACAGCCTTGCGGCTAGGAAAGAGTGCCTCAGGAGGAAAACAGGAGCAAGGAATCGACCATTATCTGCCGGAGGGGTACTGGATACAATGATCTGTTATGCTGGAAGAGGTAAAGCGACCCTCTTCAGGGACGGGGCCGCGTGGGTAGTGGCTTCTGGTGAGTGGACGAAGATGAGGATTGTGTGGCGGAAAAATATTTCACCGAGATGTTATGCTCTCGCCGAGGAGCATCTCAGCCTCGCGAGTGTTGCGTAAAGCAGCGAGTGACACTTGTGGTGGTGAATATTTGTCGTTACTGGATATTCAGGTGAAAGAGGTGAAGATGGTATCTGACCTAACGTGGGAGCAACAAGCTTATGACTGATGAGAGAAGCGTTGCCTTTTGGTTTTCATCCAGAGCGAGCGTCCCATGCTAGTATGCTACCATCGGTATCTTGTCCATGCAGCCTCCCTTTGTTCCGATGCACGTTTCTAGCCTGCTTGCTCGCCGTTGCTAGGATTGTTTGCAAGGCAAATAGGGCTGCTGTTTGTTGTTCAGCGGGAGTCCTTCAAGCACATTCCACGGTTACGATGATAGGTAGATTTCAGGGCTCGTTCTTGACAAATCCGAGCCGACAGCTCAGTCTTAAACGCTGAGTGGCAGGAATAGGGGTTTTGTATTAACCGTTTTTATGTATGTTGCAGTCATCACTTCGTATAGTCATGTCAAATCCTGTGCAACACTTTAATCTCAGAAAACCCTTCATCTAGAAGCCTTCGCAGACTCTTTCCGCCTATGTTTGGTGAGCACATTCTTCGTAGGGCTGCGGCTTCTCTTCGAAAATCCATCGTGCGCAGAAGGCGGTCTTGAGACACGATCTCTTTGTGAGAGCTGAAGTTGTTCTTGTACCGAATCGGGATGGTTATGATTGACAATATCGTCGACTTTCATGACCCATCGCATCCTTCCTGTCACTTCTGTCATTTCATCCAGCTTCTGAGTCAATGCTTGATCATTGTTGATTGCGGCGTGACGGAGTTCCGAGATGGCAGCGTCGACTTCATATCTGTAGGCCTTGAAATTCGTCGTCAGTCTCTTGGTGAGCTCTTCGAGCTGGGCAATAGTCTGCCGTTGCTGCTCGGCGATGATTTCCAATTTCTGTTGCTTGTCCAGATCATCCTGCTGTCTCCGTAGTAAAGTATCAAAACTGGACCTGATCTTGTCCAACCCACTTTGGTGTCGATCGTAATCCACCTTCCGACATGCCACCACGGTTTCGTATTCTACTTCTTTTTGAACGGCAAGAGCCTTTGCCTGGCTGGCGTGATCTCTCCAAACCTCCTCATTTGAAGCAGCAGCAGCAGCTTGGGCTTCGGCAGCCGCAGTTTTCAATTTCTCCTTCCGCAGCTCCTCACGGAGCTCTTCAACTTGCCTCTCCCTGCGTGTCAATTGCCGAAGATTTGCTTCGTGAGACTGCTCGTAGTTGCTCGCCCGATCCTGCAGTGATTGGTTCCGTGTCTTCAAGGTCTCATTCTCTTTCTCTGCTTCTTCGAGCCGCGTCTTAAGCAGTTGTTTCTCGCGCCGTAGGCGGTCAATGTCTCCTTGAAGTCGCTCGATTACTCTGCCTGACTTCCCAGTGCCGGCGTGGCCAATCGCCGAGGACCAAGGTACGGACTCAGACGAGGGTGAGGACTCGGAAGAGGACAAAACTATCCCTTGGTCAGCGAACGGGGCAACAACATACAGGATGCTAACTGTACCTGAACGCATCATAGAAGCACTGGATACTCGGCCCTGAGCAGGGCGTACCCCGTCTGGTTGACTCTGCTCCTTGACGACTCCATTCACTTCGGGCATGGTCGATATCGTATTCACATCAGAAAGTGTGGGTGACGACGGCCCTGACGAAAAGATTGAGTCAGCGTGGTTCAGGGGATTGTTGAGTGTGTAGACACAATTGAAAGCCGGCCCCCAGCTGAGAGTCGTGATGCGGGTAATTGGGTACATACCCAAAAAACTATCCTGCCCTGCGTTTACTGGAGTTGCGGAAGTTTTTGAAAGACGTGACTTCCTCCTCATGACACGCCCTGATCGGTCAACTGCGATCTCACAACTGGTAGAGTAGAAAATTTGAGGCAAGTGGTGATGGTAACGGCGACTGTGGTGAGCGCTTTCTGGCTTAGGGAGCAATCGCAGGTAGCAGTTGTGACTGATTCACGCGACCACAGAAAAAACGAAAGGTGTCTTGTATATCAGCGAAAAGGTACAGACCGAAAAAGACAGACTCCTTTCCCAGATTTGTGATGATGGCATTTATTGTTATTTGAGATCAGCCGTTTGGGTTAGTGGAGATGGCCCGGTCAGCAACGCCCGGGAGGTTCGGACAGCCAAGCGGCCTAACAGCCTAGCAGCCTAGCAGCCCGGGGGGACGTGTCAACAGGCAAACCCGGTCCACCCACGCGTCGGGCACCGCGCCTAACTCACGAGAGATGGTCTTCTGTCGACCGTCTTTGGGTCGTGTGTCTTCCCCTAACCCCTTTTCGGGGGGAAGATACTCGGTAGGTTGACGCTAATGCCAGGGGTAAAATCCAAAGTGACGCATTGTCCATAATTCTGGGAAACGGTAGATGGAGACAAAATTATGGTATTTCCAACCAGACGGTTTGCTCTAATTAATGGCTTCCCATATTTCCTCAGTCCAAGAACCTACACGGAATCCCTTTTTGATCAACTCAAGAACATGACTGCTGCAAAGACGCCCAGCACCAGTGCCGCCGAGCTACCCAACTGCCCAGCAGCCCCAGCATCTGGCACCGTTGTCGTAGCCGCAGCTGTAGGCGCCTCTGACGTGGAGCTCGGTTGACTCGTACTGCTGGAGGACGGGGAAGAGGAAGAGGAAGTCATATGTTCGGTCACTGCCGGAATCAAGCTCGAACTGGAGGTGGATGACAGGGTTGCGGAGCTAATTGTGAGGTATAACTCAGTTTCGCCGAACACTGACAAGCCACATGTTGGATGGCAAACTCACCTGAAAGTCATATTGCTTGCAAATATGGTGCTTCTCCCCGACGAAGCGATTCCAGTGCTCGTGGGGCTGATCAGGCTCGCAGTAGCATTGCTGGAGGACGTGGGTGTGGTCAACCCCGAGAGTGAGATTGTCGACGTCCCACTTCCACCCGCGATCGAGAACAAGCCGCTGTAGTTGATCGAGTCCTGTCCCTGCGTAATCTGGAGGGCATAGTCCCTGTGATCGACGTCTGTCAGAAATTCGACCTTGTGCGATGTGGGTGAAGGTGTGAGGACGCCACATACGAAGCAGTCACCAGGCTCAGCGAGACATTCCACACGAAGGAGTTTTCCGTCACACTATCTGCCAAAGTCGCGATCGTCTTGAGGTCATCCGGGTCCCCTTCTCGAAGTGTTATTGTGACAGGCGAACCATCGCCGCCGGCCCAAGAAATACTAAGCAGTTCGAGTTCTCAGCACAGTTTATTCTTCCCAGACTCTTTGCGGAACTGTGTTGTACGCACTTATAGGATTGTCCAGCAACTGCCACGGCAGGGACGGAAGTAAAGGCGATTCTCGCCTGGGCAAGAACATGGGTGGCAAGAGACGCGCTCAGCAAGAGGAGCTTTGCGGGAATCCTCATTCTCGTAGGGATCGACCGCAGCGGGACTGATGGCTGGATTTTGAATGTTGAGGATCCGGTCTCACAAGCTTAGCCTGGAAGCAATTACTCAGTGAGGAGTCTCGAGTACAAATGTCGACGTAGTGAAAAGTAGAACTGCAAGAATCAAAAAGAACGAATGGATGGCTGTCTCAAACAACGCCTTGCACAAGAGGTGTTTTTTCTTTTTTCAAGGAACGACACGATTTGAAGCAAAGAATTAGAAGCATGCCCAGAAGATATCAGCAAATCGACCCCCATGTCCGCCTAGAAATTTCTCTGCTTCTGCGAGGGAAAAAAAACCGAGATCATGAAAAAGCCTAGATCCCCCATCTATTTGAAAAGCGATCCGCAGAGCCAATAGCCGACAGTAGCACCAGTTAGAGCTAGCCAGTTTCAAACTGGGCAATCTTGCTGATCCACCATGTAATTTCAAGCAATTCCGCCGTTCCTAGTCAGAAGCCTGAACAGACACCATGCGAATGAGACAAAGGTCAAGAGAACTGAAACAGAGGACATAAGCCGACCGTCCACCCCGGTCAACCCGCAAAGAAATGCTCTGTGCATGGGGTGAATGAGAGACATGAATCAAAACAGTCAGCCGCGTGTTTTTCGTAGGCTGCGGCAAAGTTGGATGAATGCGGCTGTGGCATGGCAACCTACAGCCACATTCAGAACTCGTCCTGTACATGCGGCCGCGGTACGCCACATGGCTTCCCCTCTGTAACAGGACCAAGCCATTGCACAGCTCCGTACACCGGAAAAGAGTCAGTCGTGTCACGAGGAACCACTGGCCGCGTGGAGACTGATATGGAAAGTCCAGAAAGCGCAGAAAGCGGTACTTCATCACCAGCCGGAGTTCGAGCCCTCCAATTCAAAGCATGGCGAAGTAACGGTGTGACGGTCCGCGGCGAAAGATCTCGAAGGACGCCCCTCGACACACCTGCTGCCAACGTGTGAGTCATAGAAATTTCGCCGCGCACTTGTCCTTCGGGAAGGCCATTCGGATGCAGCATTGTGACGTTTGCGGGATTGAACTGAGCATATGTTCCAACGAGGTTTGGTGCGGCGGGCCAGGCCGACACCTCCTCCGGGGGATCACCCATGAAGAAGTCAATGCAGAAGCTTGTATTCATCGGGAACCGATCAACAAGCACAGTAATCGACCACTGCCGGTTGAGGTTGTTAACACGGAGCTGCCTCGCCAGGTCAAGCGAAACATGACCGAAATTCTCGGCTATGCTGGAAGATCGTCGCCTTCCCTGTTTCGTGGAGCTGCTGAATGTGTTGTTGGACGAGGGATTATAAAGCGAGTTGACCGCAATTCGTACATTGTTGGCTAAGTCGTCCGAGCCCATCTCCCAGTCTGGGAGTTCCGGGTAACTGTAGCCAAATACTTTCGTGCTTCGAACGTCATCCGATGTGAAGAGCGTGCTGCCACCGTCAGAATGAAATGGTGCCAAAGCTGTTAGGTGTTAGTTTCCACATCTTTTGCCTTTTGGGTGACACCAACCGGTTGTTCCCGAGTCGACAAACCCAACATTCTCGTAGTACGATCCATATGCATTCACGGTCGGTTCGATGTAGGTGTCCGGATGTAGCGCTTGCCACATGGCAAACAGACGATCAACGTTGGCATGATGCAGCCAGAAGACAGGATCAAACCCCGCGACTTCTGGAAACTGCATGTGACCATATCCGCCTATGCTGTTGTGGATGCTGTTGTGAATGGACTCAATATTGTTCGCGGTAACCCATTGGCCACCAGGCCAGGTGCATGAGAATGCTGTGTAATTCGCCAGGGATGTGAACATTTGATATGTCAACGATTGGATCCTGGAACACCGTGAGTCAAAGCGTGCCAGCTCCAGGGAACGGATTGACTCACGCAGGAGCGTTGGCCAGCAACGCCGCAGTGGCTGCGCTTTGATTGCTAGATTTTGTGTTCAAACTCCACCAGCGAACAGTCTCGGAAAAGTTGGCCATCTGTATGTGCGTCGCGGTCAGTAGATCGTCAAGGATTCACAAGAGCACCAAGATCAACTCTACCGGATCGGAAAGCGGAAACCCATTGCCCACGGCATCAGACTGGAAGACATAATTGTAGAGAGGATTGGCAATTGTTTGTCGCCCAGCTGGAGTGTTGATGGAGATTTGAGGCTGCGCAACCACGTCAGGCAGCGCTGGATAAACTGCCCAGTCCCAGTAAGGAACCCGTAAAGTGACGGCGGCGCTCGAATATTCATCACGTTGATCATCGGGATAGTCATTGGCAATATCCTGGGCATGCTGCCAGATCAATTGCTGTAGATGTTAGCAACAAGACCACAAGTAATGACAGGGGCAAGGCCAGGTACCTCAAATAGTGCCACATAAGGTCGGTGCCAGGTCGGAAATGGGGTTGCAGCATGTGTGCAGAATCCTGGATAGCTCCCAGTGCCTGATACACCGTCCCAAGGAATTCGAGGGAACCCATGGATTCCTGCCTCTGGTAAGCATCTGTGCAAACAATGGCCGATAGTCAGTGACCTGAGATTTGAAAGTAAGACAGCTCTTCTGACTGGTCAATACTTTGAAGATCTTTCAGAGCGAGGATAAACAAATCGAAAGCCGGGCCTGAATTTGCAAAGTCATGGATCTCGTATCGCAGAGGTCGTGCTCCTGTAGTCGAATTGAGGCCGCCAAGAGCACCAGTGATCTGGACAGCGACCAAACGATCACTCAGGAACAGAATCAAGAGGAGAAGCAATGCAATGGGCTCTTTGCAGCGGAGGGTGAGAGACAACATGGTCAGGAGATATCGAGCAGAGGAGACCTGACGAAGACAACGGGATCACTTTGCTTGAGCGAGCATTTCTTTCATAAAGCAACTCATGTCCTCGGGATGCTAACCAACGCCCCAGATCTCCCACACACCCTGAGCGACTCAAACGCAAGGATTGTTTGTTAGACATGCAGATTGCCAGTCTCTGGGACCGCACACCGATGCGCTGGGCCCGGTGGCTCGGGCAGGTGCATCCGTTGCCTCCAGTCGCATCGTAACAGTGTTGCAAACAGTGTGGATGGAAACCATCTTCAAAGGGGTATTATTCAACTCAATTCCATCTGAGACCGCCTGTGTATACATGGTTCTAACTGCGATTTGAATATTTGCTGACGACAGGATATACACAGGAGACGTTCACTATTCTTGGTCCAAACCACCCCTGTCCATAAGAGTGTCCCACAATGTTTTTCCGATATAGTGAACCCCAGCGGAGTTGGTGCAACGGGTGTTCTGTGTTCTGCTGGTGACACCAACCAGGGCAGCTGTTGGGAGGCAAACCAGGGGGCGTTCTCTTTCGAGAGGGTGCGCTGCAAACCACCTCCTGCAGGATTTATCTGTCTGATTCTGAGATTTGCACCCGCTTCACGTATGACAGAGCATTCCAAACATGACCTGAGACGATGTAGATGTGTGCCACATTAGACAACCAGATAACAGAAATGGAAGATCGGGATGCGAAGGAAGCTGAAGGTCTTTCCGCGACGAGCGGCTTGGCCCGAGCCTGAGCCACGTCGTCATTTCTGTTCCGCGCACTTACGAGTTACGAGTTACGAGTTGCCAGTCCCTTGTTCCCTTGCCTCCGGCTGCCGCGGAGTCGCGTAGTAGCGGCTTTTTCCAAAAAGGTCCTCGATCAAAAATCAAAAGGAAAAGAAATAACGCGCGTGGTCAATAAACCATTACTTTTCGCCCTTGTCGCCTGCTGCCCGTCTTTGCTCTTCTTCTCCATTAGAACCAGGAACCTCAACAATCGCAGGCACCGTCTGCCTATCCCTCACCATGGTCGAGTACACACCTGCTCCGGAAGACCTCTCGCGTCTGAACCCCATCCAACGCTACATGCAGAAAGGCCAACTCGACAAACAAGATTATGTCTACCTGATCCTCATCGTCCTTGTCTACTTCATGGCCAGGCCTAAGATTGAAGAATTCTTCAAGTGGTGGATGGGCCCGAAGGAGCTGCAAGAGGGCGAACAAGCCCGGATAGCATACATGCAAAAGGCAAAAGTTGGACCAAACGTGATACGGGGGACCGAGACCAGGAGTCTGGAGACAATTCCCGAAGTCTCCGCCGACACTGCCACTGGCACCAACATGGATAAAAAAGGCAAGGTGGTGAACCGGAAAACAAAGGACAAGTCGGGAACCGACAAGCTGTTAGACTGGGAAGACGAGCCCGAGAGGAAGCCTACGGAAGGGGACAAGTCAGATGTTGTCGCATGGCTCGACAAATGGTCTAATGAAGAATGAATACAGCATCGGAGCTGTTGACCATTCATCTGCTTGTTGATGGGGCTTTTTATGTGGCTGAAAAGAGCTCGATTGACTGGAAACGTGGGGTACACTGCATAGCCCAGTAGAAGCATTCCAGCTCAGGGCAGACATCGATCAGTGACACTCATCCCGAGTGCACGAACAGGCGTGTCAGGGTTGGAAGACAAGGGTTGATGATGATTGTCAGTTGAAGGCTATGGCCTGGAAGTCTGCCCTGAACTTGCGTTACTTGAGTATCTGCCACGATGAATGAGAGGCCCAGGACATGACATGCCCGTCCAGTCATCTGTGACCTGGCCGATGGTGACTTCATGATGAGCCATTCTGCTTCATTATCATTTTGTGGACATGGCTTGGATATAGAAGAACACGGGTACGAAGTCTTCGCGTTCAGACCGTTCTTACCGCTTCAGCCTCATTGTCAATCAATTCCTCATCTTCACCTTACCCTGCAACTCTCTTGCGCACGGCTTTTATTGCTTCTCTGGGCCCGCAGCAGAAGTTTATCCGCGACATTTGTTGGATGGCGACCTACACGTCGCTAGGTCGACTTAACACTCGCCAGAAAGGAGCAAGGACGGAGTGAATGGTTGTGTATGCCAGAAGCAACAACTTTACACCATCCTCAAGATCTTCGTGAGACAGAAGAGCTGGAAGATCCCACGTCGATATCTGCGCAAAGACACCCAGGCCAAAGACACCCACGCGACAGAAAGGCACAGGCTTCCTCTCGGAGAAGTACCAAGAATTCCCATGCTCTGGTTACTGGAAATCTCAACTAGTGCAAGACCTTGGAAGGAAATGTTGTCTGACGGAAACGAGAAAGGAAACTCTGTATTCGACGACACAATCGGCTGAGGCTGCGCGCTACTCACAACACAACGGCCTCATCAGTGTTGGCCATCGTGCGGTAGTCTGCACAATTCAACCAGCATTGGCTCTGTTGGCCCACCCACCGAGTGATGTTCACAGTGACTTGGAGGTCCGTTCCAATGAAATTGGGGATTCGGGGAGCGCTGGCTGACGGTGGAGCATCTCCTACTCAGTATTACAAAAGTTGTGTCCATTTACTCCTTTTGCCATGGTATGTTTGGGGAAGCTTTGGTTCGGTAAGATAAGAAGTGGACACACGGCACGCGAGTTGCAAGGAGACACCTGCATAGATATGTACCTCCGGAGTAGACACGGTCTCCGACGTTTGCGGTTTCCGCCTTAGCCGCTCTTGTACCTTGTATACGAGTACGGACATATTACCTCCAGACAGAGTATACTCGTACTCGGTAACACTGGGTGCCGAGAACGCCGGCGTGGATCCTGCCGATCTTTAAGCTGACCGACAGCGTGTGAGCGGGTACATGGATGGGGGCCATTATTATTATGAATTCTCTTTGCCAAATCAAGTAACATATCAAGTAATACGAGAAAGAAAGGGGGGGGTTTGTGGAAAACATGGGATGATGGTGCGTGCCTTGCGACCACACCAGACCATATCATACCATTCCACACAACCGGTCGGCGCATCAAGAGAATGTTCTACAGACTCACTCCAGGGAGACTCCCCACTCTGTCTCAACGAGTAGATCGTCACCACAGAATCATCAATCTAAACAACAACATTACCGAAACATCCTCGTCGTCGCTTCTTGAATTTCGTTTCAGGTCTCCCACCTCAGAGTTATCGGGGCAAGAAAACTGCGCTCGGAGGGCCTCCATACTCCTCCCATTCTCCCTTTGTGCATTTGCCATTTCCTCCTCACTCGACTTTGCTGTCCTCGGTAGAAATGGTCGTTTCATCGATTCGTGTCTGTGTACTTGGGGGTGGAGGAGGAGTAGATACAGAGAGGAAGAGAAAGGGGTTTCCCCCGTTGAGAGGTGACAAGGTCGTTGCAACCGTAGAAATGTCGATCCAAGAAAAGTGCCAACTTTTGTCCAATGCTCGCTCGCTAGAAGACGTTTAGACGACATTAGGATATAGATGGCGCGGAAAGAAAGCCCCCAGCGACGGGTGCGTCATTATTGTACAAAACTCAACACGGGGCGGTGCGGCTCAGGGATCTCTGTCGTTCAACAACAGAGGCTCGGACTCGGGGTTATGCTCGCGAGAATTGCCTGCCACGGCGGCGCCCAGGCGGGCTCTGAGGCCGGACAGCTTTGGAGGACGCGGAAGTTCTGGGAATTTGCCGTACAGGAAAACCAGGCCCAGGAAGCCGAAGCCCAAGACCATGCAGCCAAAGACCAGGAAGAAGATGGACCAGAATGCGAGCTGGGGAAAGCAGAGTCAGCTTTTGAGCAACCAAAGTGGAAACAAACACGGGAAATGGTAAGAATGCTTGGGGAAATCTCACAGAAGGCGAAGGCGTCTTGACCACCGCCGAGTATGCCATCACACCATGCGATGCGTCCAAGGCCGCGACCCTCACGTATCTGTGGTTCTTTCGGAGCGCAAAGCTCGTCTCGAACCCGTCGCGTTTCGCTTCCTGCATTGTGACAAACTCGTGATCCTTGGCCTCCACCGCCCGGGCCGTCTCCAGCCTCCATCCCGTAACCTCTGTCGCTCCATTCCAACTCACATATACCTTTCCCCGCTTCACCTTCACATCCGGGACTGTTTTGGGTCTCCCCACCCACGGATGCTTGAACACGCGGTACGATTTTACCAGCCCGAAGTCGATGATCTCAAATACGAGGTGGGGTGCAAAGTGTGCGTTGCAGAGCACCTTGCCCTCGGCCGAGTACTCGACGTAGGTGGGCGAGTTGCCGAATCCAACGAGCACGTTGCCGCTCTCCGGAAGCACTTGCACAGAGCCCTGGGACACGTTGAGAATCTCGTCTGGGTGGACGAACGCCTGCAGGAGGGAGGCAGTCATCTTCTCCATATCAAGGCGGATCAGCATGCCCTTGCTGTGTGCGGAGGGGCTGTGAAAGACGTTGTTGGCGTGATTGTCGAAAAGCGATATCGTGTTGTTGCCCTGCCAAGTTACATGGTGTTGCCACGCGAAATCGGTGGCCCCGTTGAGGTCTTCAAAGTGATTGTTCTTGCCGCCGAGCTGCCACAAGATTTCGCCTGTCTTCGAACTGATGCACACTACGGCGTGCATGTAACGGGCTGAGATGAGGTAATCCCCCGAGTCTGTCTTGTCGACGCTGTTGATGTGGAAAAAATCAAAGGCGTCCTTTTTCGATTTTCCATGTCCGTCCTTGTGAGAAGGGCTGCTGAATACATCGGTCATACGGATATGGTCGGTGGCTCTCCATTCAAAAATTAGATCGCCCGTCTCGATATCGATTTCTTGGAATAGTCCGTCCTGAATCCAGCAGCTCTTGCCCAACCCCAACTCCGTGCAGTCCGCTTGGTGTTTATGGTATATCGTTATAAGTGCAGTGCCTTGCGGAGTGATGCGAAACTCATGAGAGTCTCCCTTGAGACCAGCACCATGGGGGCGTACCCGATGGACAACTTCGTAAGAAGAGTTAAGCTAGAAGGTCAGTGATGCATTTAGAGAGCCAGAGAAATAACAGGCCGTACCATCACGTATGACTTTTTGGAATGCTTCGGGTGACGTTTCTTCTTGGTTTTCGTCCAGAAGGTCAAGTAGTCCTCGCCCTTGTACTTTTGTACATTCAAGTTCATGGCCTGCTCGAATTTATCGTGCTCCATCCAGACCAAGTCACCCCTCGCATCTAGAATGACTGGACCACGTGCCGCGCCGTTGACGAAGGGTCCCCTGGGAGTGAGGAAGAGGTTCCCAGAGTCACACCGGGAATCCCATTGTGTTATCCTGGGCGCCGGCGCCTCAAGATCAACGGAGTGAAAATGCTGGCGGGGATATATGCCACGAAAGCCCAAGTCATAGGCATTGAAGGAGAATGCAGTCACCCAATGTATGGGAAGCGCCGCGAAGAACAAAAAGGAACGCATGATAAGATGCTCGCGGAAGCATGATAAGATGGTCGACGAGACATGATTAGATGATTGAAGGGGGACTTATAAGAATCAAGGTGGACAGGAAACCAGGGCCGGCCAACAGATCGTCGAATGCAGACAGTTTGATTTGATTTCTGAGCAGGCCGGAACACTCGGAACCTACTTTGGTCTCGCTTGTTTACTTGCCACGGGCCATTGTAGCATGGTTGCATAGCGAGGTAGAGCCTTGTCTTGTCAAAAACATCCACTCCCAAAACATCCACGAGGAATACCGGCACCTTAATCTCGCCATCAGAATCGCAAGCCACCATCAAACAACAGCTGGGAGAAGCATACAGAAGTTGGTAATTGCTTGAAGTGTTTGGTGTTCTTGCTGGACTCGATCACGAAACCCACTCAGGTCGTATGATGATCTGGGTCTCGTTCTTGTCGCACAGGCAGCCGAGTGGCTTACATACTCGAAATTGTATCTCACGGAATTACCACGTACCGGCATCCGTGGAAGCTTATGACAGGCCAGAAAACCGACCGGGGCACGTGCTCAAAGCGCCCTTGGTGGCCCACGGAAAGGCTCAGCTAAGCAAGCCCAAGCAAGACCAAGCAACAACGGCCAAAACAAGGATATAGACTCCCCTGCTTCTCGATTGTGAACCAATGAAAAACAGAGTGTAGAATCCACAGATGCCCTGAACAACACAGAACGAGGTCGGCAACGGTGAGTACCTCTAGCACCCTAGTCGGACGCTATCAAGCGACGGGTTTGTGAGGCTGACTGGAGGTTTTTTGGAGCCCGAACACCGAAAAGCACAGGTGATTGGTAAGTTCGGTTGCCTCTGCCACTTGGCTTAGCTGGGCAACAGGTAAAGATGGCCACGGAAATTATGCAAATTTGCATCTGCGCGACGTTGATCGGCCAAGGCAGACATTGTGCCATGGGGTTGGTTATGACTTCGGATATGCAGAACCGGAACGCTACTGGCGGACCAACCCTCCGGCCTTATTGCTTGGCTGTATTATGAGTCAGCTGATCGGTGACCTTGGGCGCACCAGGCGCACCCAGGGCGCCTCGTGGACACACATTACCTGAAAGGGAATGCAGCGGGAGGCCCGATATCCCTTCGTTCTCTGATAAGGCGGAGATGGCAGAGATGCCAAATGGTCAAGGTCACAATGGTTGGAAGACAAGTAAGAACGCGGGCCAAACTCTTCGACCCTGCCTGAGTCGCCAAGACAGGGAGCTCGGAAAGCAGAGATCGATTTATCGTTATCGACTCTACTCGTAATCGTGCCGGACATCGAGTACAAGGCACAAAAGGACCACGACCGTACTCAGCATCTGGTGCGCACTGCGAGGTATCCTGGTATGTGCCGAATACTACTTGTACGTGCAACACATTTTATGAGCATGCCAATATGATCTCCTCGACGGAACATTGAAATTCCAGTTCCGGATTCTCGGCCAAGATTAAACCGACCAGGTCTCTAGGGCGGCAACACAATGGTCCGAAAAGGGCTTTTGGAGACGTATGCGCAATGGAGCGACATCAAAGACACTTCATTCTATAGCGAAACCACAGCTTCTCCAGCAAGTCTTTTTCTTCGTTCATCTTGTTTGCTCTTCTCCCGTGGCCGGCATGGCGGTCTCCACGCCTCTTGACCCTTTCCTCCGTGGAAGTACCAGCAAAAACACCCGGGGTCTCCTTCGAGTTATTATTCTCCTGACCATTGCGGCCGCCGCAGTGTCAGCCCGTTTGTTCAGTGTAATTCGTACGTGCGAGGCTCGAACTCATGCTATCACAATACTTTGGAAGCAGCTCACTGACTACGTTGCTCAGGTTTCGAAAGCATTATCCACGAGTGTCAGTGACTCCTAGTCCGCTTCCTCCTCATCCTGAATATCTTGCTTGCCAAACGAAACAAAAGTGTCGTCCCCTGAACGAGCTTGCTCCTGACACTCAGATTCAACAGTCGATCCCTGGTTCAATTTCCGTGCCACCAAATATCTGGTGAAGAATGGCTTTTACAGCTTCTGGGACTGGTTTGACGACCGTGCGCTTACCACCCACCCCGCGAGAAGAGATTGGATATACTAATAGGTTATAAGGAACATGGCACCCCCTCGGTCGAGTCACTGGCGGAACGCTCTATCCAGGTCTGATGGTAACATCTGGTGTTATCTACCACATCCTCCGGCTTTTGTCCCTTCCTGTCGACATACGGAACATCTGCGTCCTCCTCGCTCCGGGGTTCTCTGGCCTTACAGCACTAGCAATGTACCTCTTGACCTCCGAAATGTCTTCTTCGCCATCTGCAGGTCTTTTGGCTGCTGCCTTTATGGGGATCACTCCAGGTTACATCTCAAGATCCGTTGCCGGGAGTTATGACAACGAGGCCATTGCTATTTTCCTCTTGGTCTTCACATTCTTTCTCTGGATCAAGGCTGTCAAAAACGGGTCTATCATGTGGGGAGCTCTGGCTGCCTTGTTCTACGGCTACATGGTCTCTGCATGGGGTGGATACGTTTTCATCACCAACTTGATACCTCTTCATGCTTTCGTCCTCATCTTGATGGGTCGATACAGTTCCAGGCTGTACATCAGCTACACCACCTGGTATGCTCTCGGGACTCTGGCAAGCATGCAGGTTCCGTTCGTGGGATTCCTCCCCGTCAGGAGCAGTGATCATATGGCTGCGTTGGGCATTTTTGGTTTGTTGCAATTGGTTGGCTTCTTCAATTTCCTGCGGGACCAGCTCCCAGGCAAACAGTTTCAGACACTGCTGGTTGCCCTGGGTGGAACTATCTTTGCTGTGATGCTGTTGGCTCTCGTCACTCTCACTGTCTCTGGTGTCATTGCACCCTGGAGCGGTCGATTCTATTCTCTCTGGGACACAGGGTATGCAAAGATACATATCCCCATCATCGCATCCGTCTCGGAACATCAACCCACGGCATGGCCTGCATTCTTCTTCGACCTCAACATGCTCATCTGGCTATTCCCTGCGGGAGTCTACATGTGCTTCCGCAATCTGAAAGATGAGCATGTCTTTGTCGTTATTTATGCGGTCCTTGCCAGCTACTTTGCCGGAGTTATGGTCCGACTCATGCTTACCCTGACACCGGTGGTGTGCTGTGCTGCTGCGCTTGCTCTTTCACATATATTAGACACCTACCTCTACATCCCGTCACCCTCTGGAGATGCAAATGATGGGAGCAACGGGTCTGTCAAGGCAAGCAAAATCGCCGCCAACCCGTCACTACGGTCCACCAGAAACCCTCTCGTTGGCATCTATTCCGTTGTGTCGAAGTCGATGATCACGTCAATGGTCACTGGTTTCCTACTTCTGTTTGTCGCTCACTGCACGTGGGTTACCTCGAATGCCTACTCATCACCTTCGGTCGTTTTGGCCTCAAGGTTACCGGATGGGTCTCAACACATTATCGACGACTACCGAGAAGCTTACTACTGGTTGAGGCAAAACACACCCCAAGACGCAAAGATCATGTCATGGTGGGATTATGGATATCAGATTGGAGGTATGGCCGACCGACCGACATTAGTGGACAATAACACTTGGAACAACACGCATATTGCGACTGTTGGAAAGGCCATGAGCTCTCGAGAGGAAGTCAGCTACCCCATCCTTCGCCAGCACGACGTTGATTATGTTCTGGTTGTTTTCGGAGGTCTATTGGGATACAGTGGTGACGATATCAACAAGTTTCTGTGGATGGTAAGAATCGCCGAGGGTATCTGGCCTGAAGAGGTGAGAGAGCGAGATTACTTCACTGCTCGCGGCGAATACCGAGTCGATGAAGAAGCCACGCCCACCATGAAGAATTCTCTCATGTACGTACCATTCTCTCTGTCCAAAGTCCCCAATGACTGACCCGCTCCACAGGTACAAAATGTCGTATTACAACTACAACAACCTCTTCCCAGCAGGCCAGGCGCAAGATCGCGTCCGAGGTTCATCTCTTCCCGCGCAGGGCCCGGAATTGAGCACGCTCGAGGAAGCCTTTACCAGTGAGAACTGGATCATTCGCATTTACAAAGTCAAGCCTCTGGATAATGTAGGGCGCGATCACCAAAGTGCTACTGCCTTTGAAAAGGGCCACAAGAAGAAGAGGAAGACTGGGGCGAGAAAGGGTGCAAGGACTCTGAGAGTGGACTAATCTTGTAAACCCCTTGCTTCACTCACAGGGTAATTGCGAGTGACAACTGGCGGAGACATAGGGGGTTTATGTTTGTGATGAAATAGACAAAAAAATTTCTGCTGGGAACAAAAGCGCTTACCATGATATTGGTTTGTATAAAACAGAGAACTAACATCATCACTGTTGCTTCTTTCCGACCTTGTACCACTCTGGACGGCCAACGACTTGAGTCCAGTGGATCTCTGATTGCTGGTAAAGCTCTGGGAGAATTCGAACCCTTTCCGTGTAAGATATAGGGGGGGAGGAGGCAGGAAACACAAGTCGATAGCGGAGACCGCAAGTCACAGAGGTACCGGTACTGGTACAAAATCCCCCCAGAAATCACTGGTATATATGTTTTCTCTTTCTAAATTCTGTCACGCAAAGACCCCCTTCCACAACAAGGGCGAATCCGAATCCGAATTCCACGAGTTCGAGTCACGGTTACGGCACATCTAGATCCTGTCAGGTCAAAACTAACTCCGGGTTAGTGGGCATCAGGACCTCGATTCCTCCCTCCGAGCCTCCTCCCTCCGAGATTTCGGTCCTACCAGGTCAATCTAACATCGGTTAGAGGCAATAGGTCCTCAACAACATCAACCACGTAGTATAAATTCTGTAGTATAACCGGACGAGAAAAACCAACCCTGCAAAGGGCGAGTTTTCCTTATCACAGACCAGCAGGTTGAGCTGTTCTGGGATAAGTTTTTTGCCGTTTTGCCGTTCTGGCCATCAGAAGAAGGATGTCACTATCTGTCTTGGAATGATGTCGCGTAGCCGCACTGGCAAGGTACGTGTTGTGAACCCTCTCATTCTGTGGGTTTACAAGGGAAGTATCGCCAGCCCACTTTAGCAAAGCAGAATGGGGTTTCTTCTTGTGATAAAGCGGCGGGGACTTCCTGCCAAGGCTGCATCTGGTCCGCAAATCAAGTCGCTTCATCCTTCACGATCCTTCGTGACTTCATTGGCTCCGACCAAGTTCATTGTACCTCTTTCATATTTATCTCGTTGAGGCCCCAGGTGACATGGTGGAGAGTGACAAGCGAAAAGCAGCAGAAGCTGGCTTGTCGCACTCTGACCTGGGCACTGAACAGATTCTTGACGATATTGAATCCCTTGATGCACCTAATGCGACCCATGTTCACAACACAAAATCTAACAGTATGAACGGCGAAAGTGCAGAAACGCCCGTCTCACAAGAATGGGCTGTGGCTGAATCCAAGTCGTCTCGCAAGAAAAGACGGAAGATCGAACGAGAACCGGATGGCGACCCCAGCATCAGCTTCTCCGGATCCAGACCTGAACGTGTCGATCTCAGGGCGTTACAAGACCTCGTCCTTTACATTTTGGCGGACGGGACTGCACCAACCTGGCTGGCTGTGAGGAACGCTAAGCAGATCAAGAAGGTAGTGGTCTTGATGGTTCCTGCCCTTGATGAAACGATGCTGGGGGATACGGAACTATGGAATGGCATATCTGAAAAAAGGATGAAATCCATCACCAATCAGCCTGGGAAGCCAACATCAAGTCCTGATCCAACTCCCGAAGACTGCACTTCAGCCTCAAACGATGCTCCAACCGTTCACTCACCATCACAAGTAACTCTGGATTTGCCGTCGACCCATCTCTCTGCTGATCAAAACCTAACAGATCGTCTCCTACGCTATATTATCGAAGTACGCGCACCCGGAGATTCACGCACAGGCAGAGTGCACTCCCCGCTTCAAGGCATGCTCATCGCGCCCTTCCCGGAGGCTACCAAGCAGAAGTTGAAGAATAGCAAGGACGACAAGGTTTCCCATGGAATTCGTACTCCCATTGCAGACTTCATCCACTCAGTTGATGAACTACGAGAAGCAGAATATCCGATTCACCCTGCGGCATTTACGGATTCGAGTGATGCACAACTGGAGAACAAACGAAGAGAGAAGACAGGCCAGTCTCATTGCTCTGGCTGGGTTGACACCCATGTCTCGGTCTTCAAGCCTCGTATATTCTCTTCTCCTTCCCATCCCCAGGCCCACGATTTCCTCACACAAGGTCTAAAACCCTACGCTCTGGATTGTGAGATGGTCCTGACGTGCGATGGAAAACATTCCCTTGCGCGGATCTCTCTGCTTGACTGGACCGGCAGGACAGTGCTGGATAGATATGTCAAGCCGGCGCTAGCCATCCAAAACTACTTTACACAATTCTCTGGAATAACGGAGAAAATCCTTGAAGATGTTACAACGACGCTGGGAGACATCCAGAAAGAGTTGCTCAGCATCTTACGAGAGGATACAATCCTGCTCGGCCACAGTCTTGAATCCGATCTCAACGCGCTGAAGATGACACATCCGTTCGTGGTCGACACGTCAATCATCTATCCACACCCGCGCGGTCTGCCTTTGCGCTCATCCCTGAAATTTCTAGCGAACCGCTATCTAAAACGCGAAATACAAAAGGGCGGGATGAGCGGGCATGACAGTGTCGAAGACGCCAGAGCGGTGTTGGATCTGGTAAAACTGAAATGCGAGAAAGGACCTACGTGGGGGACTTTGGAGGCCAACGGTGAAAGCATATTTCGCAGGATTGGAGGCACGCTAAAGATGGACGCCAACGGAGAGGTTGTTTTGAAGACCACAGCCATGGTGGAGTACGGGACCCCAGAAAGAGGACTTGGACGAGACGCAACATACAAAATCGGTTGTTCGAATGATGACGAGATTGTCCAGGGCGTGCTTAGGGCGGCTCTCGGAGATTCGCATGAGGAAAGGACGTTTACAAAAGATGGTAGCAAAAATGCTGCTGAAGTGGATAGTACCAGCCATGATGGAGGTGCGAAAACCCAAGGGCTCGATCAGGCCATTCCGCCGGGCGGTGCTGACTTCATTTGGGCTCGACTCCGCGACCTCGAATCCGCACGAGGGTGGAATACCCTTCCCAGTGACATCTTTCCCACACCTACATCCTCCTCAACTCCAGACGCGGCCCTTCCAAACGACCAAGCAGAACACCTCAGAGACATCATGCGTCAAACCGTTCGACGTATTTATCAAATATTTGCCAACCTTCCAGATCGGACACTGCTTATCCTCTACAGTGGAACTGGTGACATGCGGTCGCTTCTGCGGCTGCAAAATCTTCAAGCCCAGTTCAAACGGGAGTTCAAGGTCAAAAAGTGGGATGATATCTCGGTGAAGTGGACGGATGTCGAGGAGCAGAAGATGAAGACAGAGTGTGAGAGAGCGAGACGGGGAGTTGGAGTCCTGGCACTTCGATGAAATGACGAAAGAGATGAGTAAGAGAAGAGACTTTGACCCGGTTCTCAATGGCGTTCCCCCGATATTGAGGGTGTGATTGATTGCCTTCGTTGAGCTCAGCAAGTCGTGTTTATGCGAAACTGAGTCTGACGCGGTAGCTGGGGGATGTTCAATGCTCCATACCAGCTTCATTCTTGTATTACCCAGGTCTCGTTCCCTACTAGTCTTGGGACAGGATCTTGTGGTACACTGTCACAGCAAGACGATCTATTCCGAGAGTGCATGCATGTCCCCGGATGCGGCCACTCTCGAAACACAGAAGGACTCAAGCCCGTCATCTTCCACTCCATCTTCTGGTGAGTTTCTCACTTTTCAGGGTGTTTCAAATACACCCATTTCAGTGGCACCCAGCTAGTCACTTATAACCCTGTGCTCAAAGATGTACACCTTCATCACGTACAAACGTATCTCTGGCGTGAGATAGTCACAGACTCGAATATTGAAGGTCGTACAGCGGTGATCCAGGTAAGAGGTTTCGGTGAAATATTGCACACTGGGCCTGTCAGAGCCTACGGGCACGCGGAGCAGGTCGACAGCCTTGAGCTTTTGTCCTTAGGGGCGCTATTACTTCTACCAACCCCATCATGAAGCTGGTGAGATACACACTGCCGCCGATCCTCCCGCCGTGGGGATATTTGGGCAACTGCGAGCAGCGAGTGAAGAAAGTATTTTGGGGGCTGATGAGGGACGGAGATGGACCGGCTAAAGATTATATATGAAAATGGGTATCACTGGACCATCTTCTCTGGGGGCACAGCAGCAGGTAGTCGTAATGGCGGTTCAGACACGCTTCTCCTTGCTCTATCCCCTTTCTCTTCGTCTTGAAAGCTATCAGGCCCTCGGGGGCTCGTATCATAACGAGTTTTCATTTCCCTCCCCCGAGTCTTTGTTTTCTCGCCTTTGCCGCCTTGTACTGGGCACTTCGTTGAGCGCTTTTGGATGTTGGTCTTCTCCTCTTTCTGTCCCGGCTGCCCAACCCGCTCCCCTTTCCTTTGCCAGCGGTACCCGTGCTTGAAGCGCGGTGACCTTCGAAGATCAATGGGCGTTTCGGCCTCCTGTCATCTTTCCCTCTCATGGCACCGTTGCCGTTGCCGTTCGACCACCCTTTGTGTCTCCAGTCCTTGGCCAGAGCCCCTCTTGGATTGGGGGTGGGGCGCTTGATCTGCATCTTCCTGGCGCGCATGACGCGAAGTTTTCGCGGCAGCATCGGCGGGAATTTCCTGTCGTTCATGAGCAGTGCGGCCTCGACGCTGTTCTCATCCTTGAACTGGACGTAGGCGAATCCCTTGCCGACGCGCGTCTCTTGGTCTCGTACCACACGCACGCTTTCAACTTGTCCGGCTTTGCTGAATGCTCGCCACAGACCTTCTTCTGCATCGGCGGGCTCTTTTGCTGTCGACCGTCGTCTCTTCTGAGGATCTTCCTCGTTGTCGGGTGGAGGTGCCTCTTCGTTGACAAAGCTCAAGTTCCCGATAAACACGCATCGCTTGTGGTCAATAGCCGAGGGTTTGGCCAGGTAATCGACTCTCAAGTGGCGGTCAAGCACAACGGTTCCGTTGAGCTTCTTCGCCACATATTCCGCAGCAATGTCGGTGGTGAAGACTGCATAAGCGTTTGTGCTGACGGTGGTCGCGTCCATGAGTTCCTTCTTGGCATATGTGGCTTTCTTTGGGCCCTGTCCAGACGCGTAGGCGGTGGATCGGAACCGGACCGACTCGAGTTTTCCAGGCCTCTTTCCATCAACTGATGTCTTCAACACAGAGCGTAGATGTCTGGTCAGTTCTCTTTTCGCCGACTTGGATTTGATAGCTTGAGTGGATACGTTCCCCAAGAACACGGTTCTGTTGAATTTGTCTTGGTCCTTGAGCTTCTTGTCAAAGACCTCATGTTTCGGGGTCACTTCGATCTCAGAGGGTTCGCTCAATGAATCCTCGTCAGAGTCGGAAGAGGAGGCGTCGCCTTCGCTCGAGCTTTCTTCGGCGTCATCGTCGCCCGTTTGGACGGGTTCTCTCTTGCGGTTTTCCCTGTCCTCTTCCAACTCTAGCCGCTTGAAATATGTTTGCTCGAGATCATCATCGTCGGTGGCACGCTTGCGTTTACGAGGCTTCTTGACTGTGACTGTAGCTTCCTGCTCCGACGTCGACGATTCGTCACCAGAGGAGTTGTCTGAGGCTTCCAAGTCGTTGTTGCCGTCACTGTTTTCGGGGGACTCGGAGTCGGAGGAGGAGGTCCCCTCTTCTTCTGTCCTCGGCGGTCTTTGCGCAGAAGCAGTTTGCGCAGAGCTCGAAACTCTCGGCTGTACTTTCACTGGTCCCGACTAACACGAGTATGTTAGCCTCACTCCAGGGCTGTTGATCGTGCGTCTTACACTTGAAGCAAATAGGGAAGCGAGGGCAGGATCGACTGCTTCCTCTTTAGCTGCCAATCTGCTTGTACCTGTGGTTGAAGGTGAGGCTTGCGCCTCAACCTTGTGTTTCTCTGACTTTGCCATGTTTACGGGTCCGTCACGTCAAGTCAATTGCTCAGTTCGGGCATTTCTCTCGAGACTGCACGGTGGTCGCAGAATCTCTTGCAGTCTAATCGAAGCCACAAAAATTTCGCAGGGCAATCGAAAATGGAGATAAATCGAGGTGCAGGAACACTATCTCCGACGCTAGCCGGTTGCGCTGATTCGTGCCTATGACATCGCCCACTCAATGTCCCGAGCCCCATGATTCAAGGGCAAGCCAGCCACGGCAGCCAAACCGCCCGCACCCAGACTTTTGCTCCCCTTGTGTCTCCCTTGTTACCAACGTATCCATGCCTATGTAACTTTTGGGGGCTACGCTGCGTTTCTCCACCGACGCCAACACGCCTGCTGTTCCCTGCATTTTGTAACCTGCGACTTTGCCAGACTCCCATTTGCACCCTCTTCGGTATACCAGCTCTTTTTGTCTTATATCGATAGACGACGTCGGCATTGATCGCCCCAATTGTGTTTCTTCTCTGCACGTTCTCCCTGAAGGCTACAGAAGCCCCCGCCCCGCTGGCAATTCTCCTCTGACAGTTCCTCACACCATCCCACTTTCGCCCACCTGAAGTGTTCGACTATCGCTCGAAGTCATAAAAGCTTGCCAGTGCTCTCACAGCCCTCGTCCCATCCAGAAGATTGAGATCTGTCAAAGCCACCACCCAACGAAGAAGCCCTCGGACCCAGTGACCGTTGCGCCCATGCTGCTACTAAGAACGAGCGCAAGAGAAGAGAAGATAACCACCATGCTATTGTGACTGCGAGTCGTTCACCAATATATTGTATGTCAATATACCTGCGAGTATATGCATTTCTGGCGTTATGATCGACGCGCAGTTCTTCTGTTCGCGCTGACCACAGATACCTACCCTAGGCGACCTCAACCCACGATTTCTCCAGCTCTAGAACACCCCGTTGACCGATCCCGAGCGCCTGTTATCCTCTCCAAACGATCTAAATCCTACAGAAGTCCTGGTTTTTACAACCATGGACTCAGCGGCGGACTCACTCCTGGCTCTCTCTAATACTGCCGTTGCCTACGCAGCCAAGGACACACCCCTCTCCGATGATGATCGTTCCAGCAGCCTCAGCGAGTTGGACGATGACCTCGAAGATGGTGAAGAAGAAGACATCGAAGCTGCTGTCACAGCCGATGTGGATTCTGAAGCCGAGACTGAACGTCTCCAGGCTACCCCAGAAAATCTCGCCAGGAAAAAGCCTCCTGAGATTAGCCCAAGCAAACTATCCCAGAGACAAGACATTGACATGCGACCGGAGATAGAGAGCTTCACAGAAAGTCCCGTCTCGTCCCCGATCTCCTCACATCACGAGTCAGATCATGAGGAAGGTCTCAGTGAGGGGCATGATGCAGATGAAGAGGCCCCGGAGGTAGCTGCAGTCGATCCTGCGGCTTCCCCGAACAAGCGCAAAAGGGAAGAAAGTGAATCAGATGTCGAAGAGGCCCCCAGATCACAGAGACGACGGACAGGCTCCGTCGAGACAGAGGATGAAAAGTCTGAACCAGAGACCGATGCCGAGGAGAATGACAGCCATCATTTACGGGAAAATACAATTGAACCCGAAGTCGGGGAGCCGCCAGAGCACGACGAAGAGGAAGTAGTGGAGCCAGATGAAGTACCGAAAGAAGCTGAAAAGGCAGATAGCAGTGAAGACTCCAAGGATAAAGGCAAAAGCAGGCCTCGCAGGAAGGCAAAAGACCCAGTCATCCAGGAACTACAACATGAAGACGAAGAGGATGCTGCACATGCGGAAGATTCCGAAGTCGCTGATGATAACGATCTCGAGGCTGCACTAAAGAGCGAAGAGGAGCAAGCAAAGCGTATGGCAGCCATGGAAGCCCTGACTGCACTCGAGAGACACTTTGCGACATTGAGAGACCGCCTCTATGATGAAAGAATTGCAGCCTTAAATCATGAACTGCAGCTCTTGTCGGAACCCAAGCCAGCACATCCTGAATTAATTCGCCAGGTGGAAGTGGTTCAGAAATATCGGGACGAGAAATATGAGATCGAGCAAAAGCTGCTGGTCTACAAGATCGGAGCCCTGAAGAACAAGGCTGTCGCTGAACGGAGTCAGATACACAGCCAATATTTTCAAACAGTCAGGGATATTCGAGAGAGACATCTGGAACGCCTCAGCGAGCATTTCTACCGGATCCAGCGAGACAGATTCAAAGCCGATTCGTCAGTACCAAGTTTCAGTATACCCTTCCCAGAACGGAGGTCGCAGCAGATCTTGCAACAAACAGCCTACAATAAAGAGGTTTCAATTCTGGCAGGTGTCGCCAAATATGTTGGCTTTCCTGCTGCACCAGATCTGGCGCCATCCAGGCAGAAGGAAATAGAGGATGACATTCAGAAGATGGGAGTACGTATACCTGGTACCATTCTATAACTCTAGCAGACTAACATTGCCTAGATCTCGCAGAGTCATATCCGGGCTGGCAGACCCAATCAACGCCCAGCGGCTCAGACACAGATATCTGGACCCCAAGCAGAAGAGCAATTTCTCGAACAGACGCCGTGGGCTAATCCTCAACATCCCATCCATCGATTAAGTCGACAGAATTCCAATCGCTCCCCAATGAGCGAATTCCTGACGCCAGCGAACCAGCAACGAAACACGACCGACGGTCTTCAACCTCCAAGTGGGTCGGCATCTACCATCGTTGACCCTTCAGCTTCCGCGCCTGTGTCTTCAGCAATGAACACACCTCACGATGGGCAGAGTTGCGCGACGAAGGTCGAGGCGCAAGCTGCTGGAGGGTCCTCTGGTCTACAGAATTATCGCATGCACTCGACGAGCCCTCTAGATATGCGGCGGCAACCTGTTCAAGCCGACAGCTCCGACCCTCAACGTCAGCAAGGGAGGGACAAGGATGTCATCGGTAGTGGACGGGACATGGGCTCTTCGCCTTTGACCTCCCGGGCCTATCTTAACACGACGGAGCCCCGAGCCCCAGCCATCACCGCCGGAACTGGGAGGTTTAGCATTCGGTAATATTCAATCATGACAAAGGGGAATGTGAGTGACGATACACTGGCTGGCTGGCAACTTATGAAATGAAGGGTGAAGGAAACTACCTAGAAAGATTCGCGGGCCCAAGACTACGGCAGGCTCTCGACTCGGATGTTTTGCATCTGGATACACTTTCCACTGGGGGTTAATTTTTATTGAATTCAGCACCTTTGATATCCTTGTCCCAGATCGCCAATGTCATGCATTGAGTTGCGAAGATTCTCGAGTCGCCAGCGGCTGCTTCTTCATGCTTCCGTCCGTGTGGGCGCTCGACCCTGTCTCGAGCCAGCAACAAGTCTAGCATTGGCCATATTTCACATATCCCGTCCTCCATACACCCCATATGGCCAACAATCCATTCATCCCTCTGAGGGGACCCGTCGGGTGAGGCACTCGTGTTTGCACAGAGTCGTCGTAGTAACAACGAAGTAGATACAAGTCCAACTCATAGGCTCATCCGTCCGACCAGGTCAAATCACATGCCATTCATGGCCGAGTAGCCCTCGGCATGAGGAAGCTCTGTTGGTACATCTTCTTCCACTCGGGTTCCGGTTCATACTCAGCACCTTGTTGATAGGCGCTTGAAGCGAACCCACAGCTTATTCCTCCTCTTCCGCTGCTTGGTTATGCGGCTGGCGCCCGCACTCTTCGTCCTCCCTCGTAATATCGCTGTGGCATTTTGTTCACGCTTTCAAGGACCAGGTGTGGCTATGAGCGCATCCCGTTCGCCTGCGCGGTAGGAGTCTTCGGCGACTGGTTCTGAATTTGCGGTGATTTTGCGGCTTCTGTGGACGAGTTCGGCGCAACGACTTGCGTGTCTGACGGGACGATCACGTCGTCAAAGGTCTCTTGGCCCACAGCTTTGAGAGTGAATGCAACTGTTTCACGAAAAGAGATGCGCAGAGAATAGTTGTCAGTCAAAGTAAAGCTCTCTGAAAGGGACTGGGACAGCTTCGTCCTGAGCTCCAGTGGGGGAAGAGCTATCGCTCGGCCAGCAGCATGCGGTTCGACCGGGACGGCCAAGTAGAGTGCAAAAAGATGTCACGTACAAACTCCAATAGCAAAGCCGAAGATCGCTATGCCTGTGATAGTGTTTTTGACTAGGTACGGGCGGCGGGCTCGTATCAAGGCAGCCCCGCTGCGGTAGTCGGAGTTGTAGTAGGAGGAGCGCTTGAGGCTGATCTCGTAAGTATCTCTCTAGGGAAGAACGGAGAGCAGCAGAAGAGCGACATATGGAGAATGAGCAGGAGAGGGGGGTCAATGCGGGAAGTCAAGGACCAACGTATTGGCGGAGAAGGATATAAGTGCGGAAGATGGGGATGCTGTGCGAGGAAAGAGGCCCAAGACTTACATGCCAGCTCGCAGAGGAAGCGAGGAGTGCATTTTTGCGATTCCTTCTGAGATGCTGTCGAGACGCTTGACGAGGATAAGATACAGTGGTACAAAGTTCGTCTCGAGAAGAGAGCAGTTCCGCTCTGTACAAGCATACCTTGGGTGGAGAGACTTATATGCGGTAATGGCTCGTTGATTAACCGTAGAGAGTCCGGCGGATCATTGAGCGGAACATAATCAAGCCTCAGCCTTGGACAAGCCAGACAGCCTCATGTGAACAAGAAGAAAACATCCTCTTCGATCTCAATACTACGTAATGAGCAGCAACGCTTTGAAGTGCTAGATCGCTGAATATACTTGCCATACATATAACTTATCAAACTGCACATCGAGATGTTACATGATGAACGCTGAAAGAAGACTGCATCTCGGCAAAAGCCTGGTATCGTTGAAGACGTTTTGCGTTGGCTTAGGATGAGAACCCATCGCGAATTTCCAAGAAGCGCTGGTATCGGTTCCTTGTCCAGCGACGAGAAGTTTTGCCCCAAATCATCATGGGCACAGTTGTCATGATGAAAACAAATGCCAATACCCCTATTGCAACAAACGTGTTCCGAACACCGCTCGCCTCGATCCAGTCCGAAGCTGTGAAGGTGAAGACGAGTGCGATTGAGTTGTTGATCGTTGCGACGCCCACCATGCCCTCCAAGACCATGTCCGGATAGGCGTCCATCAGATAGGCCATGCTCAGATCACCACAACAGCCCCATCCAAAGCCGATGAACCCCAGGCCAACATACGGCGCAGGCCAGGACCATCCGTAGCTGGTCCCAATGCCAAACAGCCACAGGCCAGTCGGGAAGATGGCCGCACACGGATACATGAGCCATAGTCGATGTTCTGCTTCGCTGACACCTCCGTTTCTCCTGGCCATCCATAACATGAACTGGTCACTGAGCCATCCACCATATGTGGCTCCAATGACGGCGCCAATCAAACAGGGCACGTTCATCAACTTGGGGAAGTTAGCAAAAGCGCGATACTCTCATGGGAACACCAGTAGACTCACCCCATCAGCGGCATCGCTGTAGTTCCACGGTGGACCATACCAGTTGTCTTCCTCGACTGTCAGATAAAAAGTGAGCCAGGCGTCTTGGGCTCCCCACTGCAACCCAGAGTATATAACCGCAGGAAACGTAAAGATGCGCAGAGTGTGGAAGAGACGCTGAAAATATTGCTTGAAGCCAAATCCGCGTAGATTCGGCGCGGGAGTAATAATGGCAATGCGTCGCCAATATGGCTTGGGGCGGTCCTCGGCCGCAAGTCGCTCTTCTGCAACAGAAGCGTGACGACCAGACACCGCTGGAGGCTCGGGTTGACCAGCAACTTTCTCCTTCTCCGGTTGTTCCGCCTCCAACCCTGCGGAATTGTCGCTACCAGCCCTGTTAACACCATCGATCAAATATCTGTCTCCATCATTGATCAAATACCGATCGCGGTGGAATGCCGTCTCCTCCAGACCAAAAAGAAGCACGAAAAAGGTGCCCCCAGAGATGATAGCTCCGAAATATCCAATCCAGCGCCAATCGAGGCTGCTGTCTGCAATGTAGCTCGCAATCAGAGGTCCCAAGTATGTACCAATACTGGTCGCCAGCACGTAAATACCGAGGATTGAACCGCGCTGATGTTGAAACCACAGATCCATCAGTGACAACTGAACCGTCGCTTCAGCCACAGACTCGGATGCGCCCACAAAGAGCTGATTCCAGACAGCATCGCTTGTCGACTGCCCTCTCGCGAACCAAATACTACCAATGAAACCCAGCGTCATGCCAACCAAGTATAGAATGCGACGACCGTACAGGTAGACGGCGGGAGAGGAAAGCAATGTCCAGTACCCAATACCGCAGAACAGGACGCCGGCGCCGGTATTGAACGAGCCATAGCTGATACCCAGTTCCAGATTCTCATTGTATTGAGCGGCGCCCGCGTCGTTGGAAGTGGCCGCCGTCAAAGCCGTGACGTAGCAAACGAGCAAACTGTGCCATATTTTCCGGGGCAAAGACCAATGGAGAGGATCGTTGGGCGAGTCAGTGGGCTGAGGAACCAGGACAATGTCCCCGTGCCTCTTCAGTGACACATCCCCAGGATAGAGTGGCTTTCCTTCAGTGTCAAAAATGCGGCGTGTGCCGGGAAGTTCTTCAGTATACTCCATGCGGCCTCACTCTTGAACGGAGCCAACGAAAAAAGACACTACGAAGGGGAAAACACCGCAGGAAGAGCTTGGGGGGAGAAAGAGGTTTTATGAACTAAGCGAGAGGCGTCGCCATATCGTTACAGCGACGAGCAAAGATCAGATCCCTTATCGTGATGGTGTGTGCCCTAAGAGACGCCATCCTCGTCCTCCATCGAGTGCGGGCAAGGGTTCGTCTCGTCCACACAAGGACGATGCCACCACCCCCGCAAAGAGGCGGGAGGGCCAGTCGCCGGTGATCAAAGCTTATCAGTGGCAAGACGGCGAGTAAGCGTATACCAGAAGACGGACCGCAAATGAGAATGGTCTTAGGCCGGGGTTATCAGGGCCCCAAGACTGAATTCGAAGGAGCTTCTTCTCGTGTCAAATTGCATTCTACCAAGTACAGTTGCGGGTTAAACTCAGAATAATAAGCAGAGCGCAAGCCAAGGGCGGATGGCTGGGGAGGGCTCCGATAGAGCTTGAACAAATCTTGATTTTTTTTAGTGACGCCCATGCGCCCTTTGGCCTAGGATGCCAGGGTAAGCCCCTAGTCTGAGGCCCGGGCCCCATAACAATAGGCGAGGATTATTGTCCTGTGGGCTTGTCCGATAAGCAAGTCCTCACCCAGCGTCACCTGGGCTCTAATCCTGGGACCTTTACCCGGTGACCCCTCCTAAAATTCCAGCATCATTGGCGGGATACCCCCATGCCACGGTTACGATTCCCTAAAAATCTCTAGTTGGCTGGCCACCATTTTTTAGGTCCCCACGTTCCATCCCTTGCTTGCGTCTCCCTACATCATCATATTTGCCTTTCGACCTCGTCCTCCTTTCCCTTCCTTCTTCGCTTCACCTATCATCCTGCTCACTTTCTCCGTATCGGCTCAGACGCAGCCTCGTTGCCCAGTGCACACCCCCCGTCGACATCGTCGCTAATATTGCACGTAACTGAATGTCGACTTGCCAACTCAGAATGGCTCAACATTTCCACATCGCTCAGATTACCGCCCATAAACCAAAGGAGTCCAGTAGTCCTTCGACCATCCTGCAACTCGCTCATCGGCTTCTCCCTTCACCTGCCGCTATCAAAGAGTTGGAGGATGGTCTAAACCCGGAAGGACCTGAACATGCAGTTCAGGACGTTGTGAGTCAAGAGAAACGAGGAACATCTGCACAAGATGGAACACCCGCCCCGAAGAAAGTGATCGTAGTCGGTGCCGGCATCGCCGGTCTTCGTGCTGCCTCTGTCTTGCGAACCCATGGTGTCCAAGTCGTGGTCCTCGAAGCCCGTCCTGATCGGATCGGCGGACGCATTTACACGAGTAGGAAGGCTGGGCACGCTCCAAGAGACATTGGTAAATATTACCAGCAGGCAATACTGACAATCGCCGTAGGCGTTTGACATGATGTCGTTAAGAGCGCTCATTGTTGGGCCACGACCATTGTGGGGTTGTTTCCCCTGTCGTCCACTTCTACTCACACTTGTTTCTAGGTGCCGCTTGGATGCACGAAACCGCCAACAACAAACTCGTCCGCCTCATTGGTCAGCTCAGTATTGAGCATTATTATGATGACGGCACCCCCCTCTACTATACTAGAGACGGTCGTCTCGGCTCCCAGTTCAAGGCTAAAAAGGTCGCCGACGAATTCGCCGACTTCTGTGCCTGGTACTACGAGGAAAACCCCGACGCCGAAGACAAACCTGCCCTGACCTTCATCAGGGAATGGCTAAGCGATCATCCCCTAGTCAGCGAGGATGAACGCCTCTGGGCGCCTCAAGCTGCTCGTGAGGTGGAAGCTTGGATCGGTACTAGCCTCGAACAAGCGTCTTCTAAACATCTTGCCTACTTTGCAACCGAAAGGAATCTTTACATGAAAGGAGGTTACGACACCATTATCGATTGGACAGCTTCTAATCTCCGTGATCCGGGAATCATTCGACTCGGACACCAGGTCACGAAGATTGATTGGAATGATGACGACACACAGAGTCCCTGCGTGCTCCATGCCACCACTCCTGATGGCGGTCTCACTCCTTTTGCCGCCGATGCTGTCGTGTGCACCCTTCCACTTGGCGTTCTGAAACATGAACTTGTGGATTTCAACCCAGCGTTACCAAAGCAACTGTCACTTGGAATTGAAAAACTCGGCTACGGAGCACTCGGCAAGATATTTGTCGAGTTCGAATCGGTGTTTTGGCCCAAAGACAACGACCAATTCATCTACTACCCTGAGCCAACGACCGACGCTTTCGACGAGGATTCCATCTTCTCCTACATGACTGTTACGAGCAATAACTGGATCATGAGCGGTACTAAAGAGCTGTCCGTCCAGATTGTTGAGCCTCTCACTCAGCGAATCGAAGCCATGACTTCAGAGACTGAAATCTATGCCTTTTTCGAACCACTCTTCAAGCTTTTCCGCACCGAGCCTTACAAAAAACTGCCTCCCGTTGTGAATCTGGAAACGACACACTGGACTCAGGATCCTTTTGCTGGCTTCGGTACATATACTGCCGACAAAACCGGAGATGACCCGGAAATTTGGTTCAATGCAGTAGAGAACAACAAGGAAAGCAAGCTGCAGTTTGCCGGCGAGCACTGCACGCGGACTGGAAATGGATGTGTGCATGGTGCATTTGCCACTGGTGAAACTGCTGCCGTCAACATTCTGACGTCGCTGGGAATCCCATACAATGGTGGGGATCTTTACAGCAGACGTCCATCGAGGAGGAAGTCACCATCCGGACACTGAGCGGGCGGATATCTCAATCCACCGCCAGGGGAGGCTGGGAAGGTGGCGGCTCTCCTAGTCCGTTGACGGACGGCCTAGAGCGCCGGACTGAGACATGTCGGCGTTGGTCATGTTTTTGTGATTTTTGCCTTGCCCTTTTACACAGAATGCTATCTCGGGTTTCTATCATCTGATCAATGGTTGATCTGGTCACTCTCGCTGTATTGCCCCTCGTTTTCCTAAGCTTGCGGATGAAGCTGGTTTCCTCTATTCAGGGCCTCAAGAATGTCAAAGAATGCAGGGCTTATTATTGAATAGTCAACAATGCAATTTCACTATGGAGCATGCATGTCAATTTTACTCTCCTAGTTTTTAATCTCTAAATTCCCTATTATCCGCACCAAAGTCCCTCACGTCGCCCAAGGGCATCAATTGGAAGATGCTGTCCTTGCACCTCTGTTCCACCATGCGTTCGGCGAGCGCGATGTTGGCCTCAGGAAACCCTTCGTCCCTCAAGCTCTGGTAGTAGGCCGCGACGAGGGCCTTGCCGAGACTCGTGAGGTCGTAGTCCTGGCCCGGTGTGGCAGTGGGTGCGGGGCGGATGATCCAGACGAGCGTCAGGGGCGGGTCGAGCGGTTCCAGGCCCGGCTGGACGTGGGCGCTGAGGATCTCGTCTTCTTCTTCCTGGTGGTGGTGGCCGTCGTCGTCGTCGCGACCGGAGGCGGAAGAACGCCCGCGGGGTCGACGCAGCACGAGCGCCATGCCGCCCGTCGAGGTATGGATCTTGGACCGCTCCAGTGCGTACGCTCTGCTGGCGTGGTCGTCACCGTGGTCTGGCGGCTCGGTCTCGAAGAGAGTGAAGGGCACGCTTCGCGTGACCGGGGGCACCGCACCGGACGAAGTGCTAGAAAGATCTCGGTCCTCGGCGTCCATCAGGGCGGCGTCCGCGGCGGCAACGGCGAGGACCATCGTGTGCAGGACTTCGGACATGTCTTGGCGGCGGTTCTGACGACGGACGTAGATGTATTGCAGGTACGGCACGGCGTATTTCGACCCTTTGCCTAAGCTGTCGTCGTCGCTGTCGTTGGTGACAGGGTCTCCATTGTCGGCACCATTACCGATCGTGCTCTTGGTTCCTTTCCGGGGCGGAACCGGGAGGACACTGAATTGCGCGGCCCCGATCGCCTCCCCCTGGTGGTCTCTGATCCCGACGATTCGATAAGGCGCCAGACCTTTCCTCTCGCCCTCCGCTTGAGCCGCAAGGCGCTCGACGATCAGATCTGACCGCTCCCGCTCGGTCACGCGGGGGAAACTGTGGGTGTAGAGCGAGTCATACAACGCCGAGAAATCGGTCGCAGAGACGAGCTCTATCAGACCGATGTTGGAGAGGGCGGTGCGTTGGAGGCGCGTCGGAGCCGTCCGGCTCAACGTGTCCAGAGGGGTGGATGGAGGGAGGTGGGCAAGAAGAGCGGACAAGGAAGGGGAAAGGTAGGGGTGGAAGATCGAGGAGTAGGTGGCTGTGGATGACATTGCACTGTTCAACAGCCAAAGAGAAATGTCTATTGTAGATATTTGGCGGATGTCACGGTGAGTATTCTTTCTTTGAACCTCTCTGACGACGATGGTATTTCTTGATTGCTGTCCCTCCTATCCGCGGCTCCGAAGAACTGGAAAAATGAAGAAGTAGAAGAAATAAATTGCTTAGACTGGCCTTTGCAAATGGCTTCTCGATTTCATTCTGTCCTTGACATTGACCAGATGACCTTACGAGATTTCAGGCAGTGTGGGCGAAAATCCGATAGTATTTCAAGGTGTGAGAACTCGCAAGCTGGATTCCGAAGAGCCCCATGGGCGAAATAAGGGACAGATTATGAATCGTCGAGCAGAAGCAAAGATAGTAAAGCCTATGGCAAAGAACCAAAGAGGCATGGAGGTCAGCAGCGCATGAGTGCGGTCTGTTTCACCGTACAGAGAGTACTAGCCGTTGTACGGGGAATCGTAACCCCTGGTGACGTAGGGCCATCTTCCACGCCTCCATAGCCAACGTCTCTCTGTCACGGAAGGCGCGATCCGTTAGTTAGTCAGATAATAGTTCGCAGCTTCTCCTCACAAAACACAATCAACATCTTCAGAACTTGAGCTTACGCTTGCAACTCTTCCTGAAGCAGAACTGTCAGTGGCTTATCCAGGTCCAAAACTGCCTGCTGAAGACACACATACCTGTATCCCGTCGAGTCAATCCAGGAGGCCACCGCGCTCATGACCACAGAACTCGCCTGGCGGGAGTGTGTCAGACATGAGTTGGGCTCTTAACAAGACCATTCCGCAAAGTCAATGCGACCTCGACTTCGAAAGTGCCGTACAATGACAACCTCAAGTTGAGTTCTATTTCCTGCCCAGGCCATCAACAGCCTCTGTACAGTTCCGGCCACACCGAGGTCCGTCCATGAACAGAACTTCTCCGCACATGAACTCCGATGCACATAATGCACCCCCGCCCCGCCTGCAACCTAGCTCGCCAGTTGGACAGAGCAGACCCCTTGTGGCATCATGCTTTGGCGGGACCCGATTTAGGACAATAATCAAAGCTGGACAAATGGCTCACCCCCTCACTGGGGTTTAGTGGTTCCGAGGTTGCTTGTTGGCGATGCTGCTTGATGGAGAGGGTGGCTACCCAAGCGCCGAGCATAAAGAGACGTGAACTGGAAGTGTTTCGATCAATACGGGGATCTTCCACATCCACCTAGTCATCATTATACTACGACCACTCTCATCTCACCAGAAAGATGACTGAATTTGCATTCGGTAAGAACCAGGTTGTCTCTCATTGCATATTTCCGACAAAGGCTGACACTCATGTGTAAAACATAGTGACGGGCGGAGCCAGTGGCATTGGCCGAGGGGTGGCGGAAATGCTAGTGAAAAACAAGTATTTACATCCGTTCTTTGTCCACAACCGCCTACCATAGGCCATTATCTGACCAGTCACTTAGTATCAAAGTTTTCATCGTGGATAGAGACCTCGACGGAGCCCAAAAAGTTGTGGATGAGCTAAACAAGGGTTCTCAGATGGCCAAATGTGCTCAGGTCGACGCGGCCAGCTGGAATTCGCAGGTGAAAGCCTTCAGTCAGGCTGTGGCAGACTTTGGCCGGATCGATTACGTCTATCCCATTGCAGGCATCGGCGAACGCGCGTGGATTCCCAACGACCCTTCCATGACTGGCTTCGTGCAGCCTGATCTGACCACCCTTGATATCGACCTGACGGGTGTTCTGTACACTGTGGCACTGGCTGTGCAACAATTCAGGAAGCAGCAACCAGGAAAGAACGGGTTCAGGGGCAAGAGTAAGTGTTCTGACCATTTTGCAGGGGGTTGCGAGCTAATCGTTTGTCAGTTGGGTGTGTCGCCAGCGTCTGCGGGCTATACTGCTGTCCCACGATTCCTGTGTATACTGCAGCCAAACATGGTGTCGTCGGGTTGGTCAGGAGCTACGGCAAATACTTGCCAGAAGAGAAGATCACGATGAACGCAGCATGCCCAAATGTAGTTCGTACCAATATCTCTGCCGGAGAATTTTACGAGAAGCTGGACAAGGAGGGATTGTTGACGCCCATCGAAGGGGTTATTGGGGTTTTTGAGAAGCTGCTAGGGTCGGACGCGACGTCCGGAGAGACGTTTGAGATAGGGCCCAACTATAAAGACCAGGGAGCAGTACCACGAAAGGGCATTGAGTGGCTGGACAAGGAAACAGAGCGGTGCTTCGAGTTGCTGTACCACAGATCCCACCCGCTGCATGAGCCTCGTTGAGCAAACGGTCTGAGGGCTTGAGATGGGTGACCACTTGTTCATACAGACTCTGAGTTGTATTAGTTACTCTGTCAATGAATTTTCCTGATATGAGGAATGCCTGCCGAGTAACCAATGTAGTATTCGGAGATGGTGCTCCCCCACAAAAGCGCTTTGACAGTGACGTAACTGATAACAACGGTCCAGACAAGGCTGCATATCGACAAACTACCTAGGAAGCAAGTGTCCCGAGCTCTCACTACCAAATTGCGGGTGGCTGCGGCGAGCAATCCGTTCGCTGACGTTGCCGTCTCCCCTCCTCCGTTTTCTCCGCCAATATTATGTACGGAGTACTACCAAGTAACATGTATGAGTAGCGAGCTACCTCAATTCACCCCGTCCACCATTGGCATCGTCGTGTTTTGAAGCTCGTTTGCTGAGATACACGTTGAATCGAGCTATTTCTCTTCTACTTCTAGCCGAGAGCTCTGAGACTGTTTACTTGTGAGCAAGCTGGTATCCTAACCATTGAGCAGCCTCTTGCTGTACTTGTGAGATCCATTCTTCCGTATAGCTGAGACGTAGGTCCTTCCTTGCCTGCTTACCGATCCCATCCTCCCTCTCTCACACACACAACACTACCTCCACAAACAACAACGAAAACCATGGCAGCCATCCACCGACCCGCGCATCTCACACACCACGCGGCCAAGCTCGCCTCGGCGGCCTGCTTCGAAAAGGCCCAAGCTATCGGCATGCCGATGAACATCGCCATCGTGGACGCCTCGCTCTATCTCCTCCACTTTGAGCGCATGCCCGGCGCCAAACTCACCTCGGTCGACATCGCCATGAACAAGGCCTTCACCGCCGCGGGTCACCGCGCCCCGACCTCGGTCTACAAGGAGAACGTGTGGCCCGGCGGTCCGGCGTTTGGGCTCAACAGCAGCAACAACGGCAGGTTCATGTATGTGGCGGGCGGGATCCCGATTGTCGTGGACGGCGAGGTCGTGGGCGCGATTGGGTGCAGCACGGGCACGCCGGCGCAGGACACCGAAGTCGCGCAGGCGGGTGTTGATGCCGTGATGGCCTACGTCAAGAAAACGCAGTCAAGGCCAAAGCTGTAAAGAATTCGAATGTCTATATCCTGGGGCCGGAAGGTTGCATCGGCTATTTTGTTCCAACAACCTTGCCCACATCATGACGAGATGACGGATAACGGGCAACGGGCAACGAGGAGATATCCTGCGATGCATCACATGTTAAGTTGACGTGCGAGAGAGTGTGGGCAGCACACCCCCATTCCCGAACACCATCTATGGTCCTCCTAACACGCCAAACTGGGACGGAGAACAACTGATGCCTGCCTGCCTGTGTTCATATGGGCCGATTTATAAAAGAAAAAATAGTTTTTAGTGATGATTGCAGTTGCATTGCAGGCTTGGAAAGAGCAAAGGGAAACCGGTGTTTGGGGGGATGTACAGAGATACAAAACACACTTTTTCGGGGAGAGTCACTTCACTCAACTCACTCACTCACGCTACCTACCTACCTACCTATGTCTGCCTGATGACCTAAGATACACTTCTAGTCCTGGCGGTCCTAATGTAGAAAGAATTGTAGTGTTTAAGGATGATTGGGTAGTCAATCCACGTGATCTAGACTACCTTATTTCCTGAATGGAACCAGGTCTATCACGCTAGAAAATCTTGAGGTTACGTGGCGGACCTGAACCTTTGGCGTTGTGAATGTACTCGATAAATTGCAGTCATAAGTGACAGCAAATGATTCGAATGTGCTCTTATGACAAGGGCAGTTGAATAGGGGAGAAAGAAGCCCTTCCTCTTGCTCTGGCTCTCGAGATCTTTGTCGCTGCTTGATCAAAAGCGCTGGGCGAGGTGGATCAATGGAAGGATTTTGGCAGGCGGGAGGTAGGATTTTGGATCAAGAACTGGTGCGGCTAAGGGGTTGATGGTGAGACCCAAGGCTGGAAGTCCTGTCCTGAAGAGTGTAATTAAGCCTTGCAACGGGGTTTTGGGTCTTCTGTGCGTGTATAAGTATACTGTGCTGGCGCATGACCATCCATTTGTGACACAATTCCACAGTCTTGGGGGGGTGTTGTCTATCATACCAGAATCGCTACACCTCAAGTGGCTACATGGAGGAGCTCGTATAGACCGAAGATGGACTTTTCAGCCCAGCGACTTCTGGCTGCCGGATTGGTGAATAGCCTAGGCCTGAACCCTGCAACAGCCGCCACCGCTGCACCTAGCGAACCTCAGCTGGGAGCTTGAATCCTCCCCTTTCTGGGCTCTCGTGGCCCCCTCTTGCAGCTGCTCCCTCTCGTGCTCCGCCACGAAATGGCCCCCAATGGGTTGCAGGCAAGAGGGTGACCTTCTGCCAGCGAACCTGTAACTTCCACTCTTTGTCACAATTTATTTTCCTGTTAACTCAGATCAAGTGTCTGCAGGCATTTTTCTCTTCTGCTCTGACCGTCCCTGCACTCTTGTCCTACCTCTCTCGTGGGACTGTGCTAGACCAACCTCAATCGCTGTCACCCGCGCCAGGCCTACCCCGCAGTCTCTCAAAAGACCTTTACGTGTGGCTGCAACCGCGTTACGAGACAGGAGAAGACCTGGGGGAATACAATACCGTCCTTCCTCTGGTGCTCATAGCAAGATCCTACCTCGTCTCTCCGTCGCTTAAACCTTGGAGGAGTGTCAAGACTGTCATTGCAGGCGTGGCCTGAACTGTTGCAAACATGAGCGCATGTGAGTCCCTGCAATCCCCCTCAACCACACCTCAATATCTTTGGTTTCCTACAAATTATGGACGATTGTGTGTGGCAGGCCTCCTGGCCTTGTCTCTGGACCTTGGGACTCGGCCGAAACGCTGAGTTCTCTCAATGCGTTCAATTGTCGGCGAGTCGAGGCTGATGTGCAATAAACAGTCTCTGGTATGATGAACAAGCTGCAAGGCCAGCCTGACAGCTACGATAAGAAAGCCAAATACCGCTTCGGAAAGACGCTGGGAGCAGGAACCTATGGCATCGTTCGGGAGGCGGAGGTCGGCGGAGAAAAGGTCGCTGTGAAGATTATTCTCAAAAAGAGTGTCAAGGGTAATGAGCAGATGGTATACGACGAGTTGCAGATGCTGCAAACCCTGAGTCATCCACACATTGTACAATTCGTCGACTGGTTTGAGTCGAGGGTAAGACTTGCACTCCTGTGCAATCAATGTGGCAGGAGACTGACAAGAGACAGGACAAGTTCTACATCGTGACCCAACTGGCCACTGGTGGAGAGCTATTCGATCGCATCTGTGACAAGGGCAAATTTACGGAGAAAGATGCCTCGCAGACCATTAAGCAGGTCCTCGAGGCGGTCGATTATCTTCATGAGCGAAACATTGTCCATCGAGGTAGGAACAAAGCCTTTTTGCCTGCAACGCTTTCTGATCGACTCCTACAGATCTGAAGCCAGAAAACCTTCTCTATCTCACCAGAGATCCTGATTCCCAGCTTGTCCTTGCCGACTTTGGTATCGCGAAAACACTAGAGGGTCCAGGTGCTGTCCTCACCTCGATGGCTGGATCTTTTGGCTACGCCGCCCCCGAAGTTATGCTCAAACAAGGTCATGGCAAGGCTGTGGACATGTGGTCTATGGGAGTGATTACTTACACTTTGCTCTGCGGCTATTCTCCTTTCCGCTCTGAGAATCTTGCGGACCTCGTGGACGAATGCAAGAGCGGTCGGATTATCTTCCACGAGCGGTACTGGAAGGATGTCAGCAAGGATGCCAAAGAATTCATCTTGACACTATTGCAGCCGGAACCCAAGCGACGGGCGACGAGTAAAGAAGCACTCAAACATATCTGGCTGACTGGTGAGACGGCTTCGGATCACGATCTCTTGCCAGAGATCCGATCATACCTGGCGAAGATGAAGTTGAAGCGCGGTATCGAGCTCGTCAAACTGGCCAACCGAATCGACGCCCTCAAGATGCAGGACGAAGAAGACCCCGGTTCGCCCGACTCAAACGACATACCTGCAAACGCACAAAATGCTGCCGGCTTAGCGGTGAAGAACCACGTCCGGGGAGTTTCTCCTGGACGAGGTCTTGCCACAAATGAAACAGGAGAGAGGAGACCTCTGAGCAATGCTGCAAAGAGTGCAATTTTCCGAGAAGTCGTTCTAGCCAAAGTCAGGGAGATGAAGGATAAGGAAAAGACAGACAAGCTTGTTGCGGATATCACAAAGGAACATGAAAGGAGGAAGAGCTTCACTGGTGCACGCCCTCAATGAAGATGGCGATATTGGCAGGAGATTCCTGGGCCAAACGATCGACCACTTTGGCCGTAACCAAATTTGTCCGGTGTCGACAGGTTGGAACGACATTGTTAACGATGCCATCACAACACCCTATTGTTAGTGGTGATGATGATGGTTCTCAGTATGTTATTCACGGGCGACGATCATGAGCTTTGTTATCTGGCGGCATGAAGCCGCTTTTCGAGCCGAGTGTTGATTGCTTCGGAGTGACTTCAGGGCGTAGCGTCAAAATTCATACTTTGTTCACAGGCGCCATGTCGATATTTCGTATTCGGACCGCTGGCTGTAACAAGAATCACATCCATCCACCTAATGACGATCTTCATCGGACTGAGCTATACCGAAGCCCGTGCAGAACATGTATTGTAACATTCTCCTCACCTCACCAATACCCATGCATGTTACCCTGACGAGGGTAAGCAGGATAGGCTTTCTGCACGAGCTTCTGTCGAAAACCCCAGACCCTACTGATCATCAGCTCTCTGGAAGCTCTGGCTTTGATAAGTTCCGGACACCCAGCAGTGCTGTTGCCGGCCTGATTGTACTTTCGCCAAATTCATAGTGCTATCTGAATGTGTATAGCGAGGGGTATCTCTCACTCATTATCCCGCTCTTCTCATAGATTCACGTTCCCTGCTTTTCCCTAGGAAATCCCTATTGGAATCTGTCGAAGTTCCGGATGGCTATGGAGTTATTCTTCACAGACCGGGTCTACGCCATCTCCGGCGGCGCGAGTGGAATAGGTCTGGCGACGTCGAAACTCCTACTGAAGTACGGCGCCAAAGTCTCTATCGGGGACATTAATATACCCAGTGGCCTTCTCGCAGAGCTCGCCGGCGCCGACTCCCAGGCAGGAGAATCGGCCGAGAACAAAGACATTCTTCTGAAAAAGGTCGACGTGCGGTCTCGCGCCGACGTCGATTCGTGGATCGCCGAGACGGTGGAAAGATTCGGAAAGCTGGACGGGGCGGCAAACCTCGCGGGCACGATTCCCAAGGACCACAACATCGGGGGCATTGAAGACGTCGATGACGACCAGTGGCGCTTCGTCTTCGACGTCAATGTGCACGGCATGATGAACTGCCTGCGAGCACAGCTCAAGGTCATTGGGAAAGACGCGAAAGGGGGACAGGGAGAAGGAGGCGCCGTCGTCAACGCGGGGAGTGGCCTGAGTCTCCAGGGCAGGGAGTACACGACCGCATACACGGCGAGTAAACATGCGGTACTGGGCATGACGAGGTGTGTGGCCAAGGAGGTGGGCAAGAGGGGAGTCCGTGTCAACTGTGTCGCGCCGTGAGTTTGTCCCTTCTATATCCCCCAATCCCCCTTATTTTTTTTTCCGTTTACGCATGAAGAATCGCAAAGAGAAACATCTCGCTGATTGTGATTGTGATTGTTTTTGCCCCCAGGGGCTTCACAAACACCCCGCTGATGAAGCAATCCATGGCGATATCCGAAGGTTCGGCGTCGGCAGAGGACTTTTCGACTACCGCCCTCGGCAGGATGGCACAGCCGGTCGAGATTGCCGACACGATCGTCTATCTGCTGAGTGACAAGGCGAGTTTCGTGACGGGGGCCTGTGTTTCTGTCGACGGAGGGTGGTTTTGTTGAAATATACACACACCAGAGAGAGAGGAATTGGATTGGAACGGAATCTTCCCTTTTGCTTCGCCTCCTGTACCTTACTTCTGCGTCTCGAGGGGACATCACGATCGTAATCACATCAGGACCAAGCCCGGTGGTCTCTCGTATGTATCGACCCCCTTCTAGAAATGTTCATGATAAATGTACGAGGTAGTATATACTCCTTTGAATGGGAGATCGAGTAGGGAGTCGGCGCCTTGCTCATTGTCATTGGTGGACAGCGAAATCGCCGAGATCGGGCGAGCGGGCACAACCTTCATTCTACTTGCATTACTCGGTACTCAAGAACGAAAAACCTAACTACCACGTACGCTTCAATCCTAGAGGATGAGCGAAGGCCGCTTTGACCTGATCTTTGACTGGGCCTTTGGCTGAGCATCACTACGCTCTCCCTGAGGCACTCCCTGAGCAAAATAAGAGAGACCAAAATTTGGCCCCAAGTATCGGCTAAACGTGCCTCTTGGGCGTCAGGGAACCTCGAGGACGTCCAGCTACCTGTCGCTAATCTCGTGGGAAATCTACATCGGCTTCGCACAGGAGTAAATTGCGTATCATATGTTGAAGTCGCTAGTACAGTAGAAGTGCCCTACTCTTCGTCGAGGTCCAGCTAAGGGGGACTACAAGGGAGCAGTGAGATCTTGGTCCATTGTCGGAGGTAGGGACCGACTCATTCTGCGAAACTTCGAGCGGAATCTGTGTATATTGGGCAAATAAATGTAAAAGTTGTCACTTGGCCGGCCCGAGCGCGGATAGTCATAGGTGAGTCGAACGAGAGAGTGACGTGCTTGTCTGTTCGAGGTAAATCTGATTGCAGTCAAGGCGCATCTGCCAGTCTCGAACCCTTCTACCTGCGTGATTCTGTGTCGCTTTGTCGTGCCCGCCCGATGTCTTTGCAGAGTCTCGGTATCTCAAACCAGTCGATGCTAGAGGCGATGACTGATCTTTACTGTAATGAGCTCTGCTCTAATTTGCTTCGCAGAATCATTCTCTGCGAAGGTTGAAGTTGTAAATTCGAAGAGTCAATGCATTGACAAGGCTGAGTAGGCAGGCAGGGTGAGACGAGTGGTGAGAGTCATGATTGGAGGTTGACGATCACGTGAGAACAAAGCATGGGATAATGGCTTGGCAGGCTCAAATGCCGATGAGCCGATTAAAGGGCAAGCAGCGAATCAGAATAGGTTTCTTCCAAAGTACCGAGTTAACGAGTATAAGCTGTGCTTTCCCCCTCGCACTTTGTTGTCCGGACTACACACTTGGGATGATGTGCTGCTAACATGTCGGTTCAGCGTGCGATCTCGCGCGCCTCTCGTGCACTTGTTCCCTCGAGTTCCCTTTCTCCTGCGTCCAGGTACTACTCCTCCGCACCCCGGCCCGCAACAGAGGAATCTAAGAGTGCGCTCCCCCCTCGCTGGCTCTCAGACACCAAAACCCGTATTGGGCGATGCATCACCTTCGGTCTCCCCCCGAAGCTGGTCGAGGAGGCCGGCCAGGTCCTGCAGGTCCTGGCCCGAGACTGGCGAGAGCTCCTCGCAGGCAGTGAGGGCTACCTGACCTCGGAGAAAAGAGCGGGCTTACACAGGCAGAAGATCGTTTGGGGCGAACAAGACGCCATGGGCCACATGAACAACACGATGTACGTCCGCCACGCGGAGAGTGGACGGTGCAACTGGGTCCGCAACTACAGTAGCCACGTTGACCCGGCTCACAAGCAACGATGGGAAGATTTGATATCCTCCAAGGGCATCGGGTTGATCCTGAAGAGCATAACCGTCGACTTCAAATTCCCCATGAAATGGCCAGACCGGGTCTCTGTCTACCACAAGCTTCGGTATCGGCCGGACGAGTCTACAGATTCCTTGATCCTGGACGTGTTGATCATGTCCGAGGTACGCCAGCGTCCGGCAGCTCGGTGCTTGGAAGATGTGGTAGTGTACGACTACAGGGTGGGAAAGAAGAGTACCCTGGAACCGTTCATGCTCGAGGAATTGAAGAAGACGTTTGATTTACAAGAGGCTGCGAAGAAGGAGAATCATACCAAGATCGAATGGATTGAGGAGCGCGTGAGGAGCCTCGAGACCGGATCCTGGGATAGACATGATGCGAAGGAAGACCTTGGAAGCGCCGCAAGGCAATGATCATGAACCTCACTCGCATGAGAAGGGACCAATAGTCCTCCCGGCTGTACTGCGAGCTGGCAACGGTTAGCGCCATGGCTTCTGCCTTCCATCACTGGCACGACTTCTGTGAAAATGGTGGTGGTCATGATGCTGCAGGCAAGGTTGTCCTCTCCCCAACGTCACTGATCGGATGTGTGCAGGGGCCCGGATGCATGCATCTAGGCCTCAGCTGCTGAGATTCGAGGGAGGAGGATCCTTATCTCGAGTCAAGTGCCCAGTCCCTGTTCCCGATACAATGGCAAATGCCCCCCGCTCGAGGTTGGAGAGTCAACCCCCGGTCGTCATACAACGCAATCGAGTTCTAAAAGGCCCCCAAGGCCCAAAACCTTCAGCGTCGATATCACCCCACCCCTAAACGACGAACTATCTTCGACGATCCTAATTCTAGGGGCATGGAGCTCCCAAAGGGAGAGTCAAGTCACGGTTCATACCCGTCCAGGATCTTCACACCTTGTGACGGTTCTTGAGAGGCAAAGAGGCTGCTTGGATGCTTGCCACGAGCGCTTGTGGGGCGTTGCGTGGTCAATGAACTAGGATTCAAGTCTATATTCGTGGATGAATTCCGCCTGTGGATCACGGTTCCGATATATCAACCAAAGATGGTTCTGAAAATATAACGAATAGACAGCATGTAGACAGTAGATATACGATTTATAAAGTGCAGCAAACCTCCAACAACAAACTATAGTTTATGGCATAATGTTATTTCTGTCCTGCGCAATTTGCTGCCTGGGTCGGATCCATTATCCGACTTGATAACCTGTCTACTCGTCCCAAACCTTTGGCGCCAAAAGCAACTCGTTACCCAAAGCTGGATGATCGCCCAACAGAGATTCCGCCAAAATTAGTCGTCCCGGTGGTGACTTCTTTTGATACTTCCAAACCTTTTCTTCAGTCCTCCACTCAGCCTCTTGCTGATGCTTCCACTTCTTCCGAGCCCCTGGCCGTCGTCCCAGCCTGATCGATCTGCAGTTGGTGGAACAGGACCGCTCGAGCTCCTGTTGCGATTTTTCATTTCAATGCCGGTGTTGCCATTGGCTTTCTGCTCCTCGTCGGAGATTTTGTGCTCCTTCAGAGCCTTTTCTAAACTGTAGCTTGGTTCACCTTTGCCTTTGACGTCGCTGGGATCATATTGCACACCTGGCCATCGTTTATATGCGCCACCTTCCGGACTGCCTTCGATCATCATATTGTCGCCCTCTTCATAGCTGTAGACGTTTCCATTGCGATCCATATTCCCTGGAGCATATGCCGCTACTCCGTCGAGTGGTCTGTGGCCTCTGACGGAGTCCATGATCTTCTCCCTGGGTGTTGCCTTGAGAGCTTCTGCGTTTGAAGCCGCTACGGCCGCTAGCGGACTGTTCAACGAGTTGTTGCGGGCGAACAACGTGGCGTCGTATGGTCCGCCATGGTGATAGGCACCACCGCCAGTCATGTCAAGGTTGTCAATGATGTCCGGCTGGATGTGATGTTTTCTGGTTGTGTGGCGCGACCGATCTGCCACAGCCTTTTGCTTTGTTAGGGTATCGAGCGGCCGATGAGACATATCCCCGGGGTAGCGTTCAGAGAGGGAGCTCCCGCGTCGGCGATGACCTTTATGAGGGCTCGAGTGGCTTTCATCTCCAAAGGCTTCTTGTCTATAACTAGGAGACTGAGGCGTTGGTGGTGACCGTGGAGATTGAGGAGACTGTGTATAATGGTTGGGAGTGCCTGGAGAGGTTGCGGAGGTTGGTGGTGAAGGATACGATTGCGGAGGGTATGGCCCTTTGTTGCCCGAGATAGGAGAATAACCATTGCTGTTCAGGGAAGCAGACCTCTTGATCTCAGTTGTGGTGCTGTTGGAAATGGAGTTCTTGCGGTACGGGTTGTTCTTTGAGAGGCGTCTTCCGATAAGTTGCTTTGATTGAGGGGAAGCCTTGACAGGAGCGACAGTCGCACCGGGTCGGAAAGTGTTCCCTGGACCATCTTCTTGAGACGGTTCTGGTGCATTCAACGGATCAAGCAGGTACTTGGTAGCCTGGACAGAAAATGCGTCAGTCTTGCGCCCTACTGATTTATTGTGAACCTAGATAGGTCACATACCCAATTTTTGTCGCCTGTATCCATGGTCCAAGCTCGCACATGCGCAAATTCGTGGGGTTGAAAGAGGTCTCGTCAATTAGTCCTGCGGTAAGAATAGAGAATAACAAAGGAATCAGAAAACGGCTATCTCAGCTTACACGAAGTGAAAAGCTTAAGAGGGATTCTTCCCACCTATACGCATTGAGCGAGGTCAGGTATAATTGGAGGTTTAAAGGAAGTACAACGGAGCAAGGCGGGCAACAAACCCTGCTACCGATGTCATGGTGGAGAGCAGCCTGGAGGAAGAGTCCCTCGCAAGGTCGGCGGGGCTGATAGCCAACAGGTCTGGACTCCAGGGTGCGGACTTGGGACACACTAGGCACCAAAGCCACCCTGTCATTGGGCTTGTGTCTCGACGTCATGCACTAAAGTTAAGGCTCAAGGGGATAAACTTCAACAGCGACTTCTTCATGGTGCATTAAGACACTTGTATCGAGTACCTCGTCGAGAAGTGGTTTTATGCATTTGCTCTATATTACAATCCTGAAGTCGACATATTTGTGCTTGAGATTCCCTGTTTCTCCGGGCATGCCGGTCCCGAAGGTCATACGAGTGCAGAATTTCTGATTTGCACCTGTGAATATCCTCCTGCGGGAACGACTAGTGGACGATATGCACAACTGAGACATTGTCCTCGTCACCACACCACGTTAATCATTTCCACCTGCCTCCAAGCCACCAAACCTCAACATTGCTTGCTCAGCGCTCCCCTGTGATCGTCACAGGTTCCAAGGATCCGAACCTGCTCAACCCCGGCCAACCTCCCAACCCTATTCGCAAGATCTCGTCCTATCATCAAGCTTCGATACACGGCTTGGCAGGCACATTGGCCCTTGAGCCATGTGCGTTTCTCAGGCTATTGCTGAACCTTGACCATGGTCCTTGTTGACTATCCAGATTCGAGCTCTGAAAGTGAAGATCAAGGCACAACTAAAGAGCCTATAAAGCAAAGGTGTGGGAAACGGAAAGCTGAGCGCGTGGAATCAGAGGGACGGGAGTCCAGTGGGCGCAAACCTCCTCCGCCGCCCTTGCCAAGTTCTTTTCACTCGCTTTACGCAACCAACGTAAGAAGTTCGACGACCGATGACCCTTCCTTGCACGCTGGTCGCACGCGTCAAGTCCCCCATGCGGTAGGTAATTGGCCCACTCATGTCTACCTCGAGTGGTATCCATCACAGTGCGACCTTGCGACCCTCGATACAGTGGTACAGAAAGCAGGTCTGGCATTAGGAAGTACGAATGAAGGCTCGAAAACCGATATACACAGCTTCCTACACTCTGACTTGGGCGCACCCTTACCACTTCACATCAGCCTATCCGCGCCCCTTGTGTTAAGGACGGAGCAAAAGGAACAATTCCATGCCCGCCTCGAATCAAGGTTGAGGGAGGGGCGTATCCAGCCATTCAGGGTCGAGGTGTCAGGACTCGACTGGGTACCGAATCACGACAAAACAAGGTTCTTCTTGGTTTTGAAGCTTGTGAAGCCTGAAAACGATGAATTAAACAGGTTGCTGTCAATATGTAATGTGGTTGCCCGGCAATTCAACCTCCCTCAACTCTATGAAGGACCCTACGACACCCCTAAAGGTCTGAAGTCGCTGCAAGCGAGCAAGACAACACGCAAACTGACTGATAAGTCGGATGCCTTTCATATCAGCATAGCTTGGACTCTTGATGAGCCGGACGATAGAGCCAGGCAAGAGCTCATCCGTCTTGTCGATGACAAGTTGCGAGCTCTGAAGGTGAGCTTCCAACTTCTCAAGCTCAAAATCGGGAATACTGTGATCGATAGTCCCTTTACAGCCAGTTGTGGTGGGAACCAGGAATGACAACCATATCGATTCGGTTGTCTGGTAAGAAGGGTGACTTCCCGCATCTGTCTTTCCCGTCACAAACCTTCGACCTCTGCAGCTTTATGCTCAACTGCGAACACACAGCTCGGCACAAACGAAGGGTCTCGAGTCTGCAACTCCCTCGACACACCGACTCGTCTGACACGAGCACTCGGCGATAGTGCTTCTGGCTGGGGAATGGTGCGCTGTTGGACCTGAACAAGCTAGAAAGCCCATCGTGACTACCACAGGGGTATTTTGCTGTTCTCTCAGCCGCGACTTGTGAGGAGACATATGGCGAGCAGTCCGGTCAACTTTGAAGAGATATTCGTGACTGGGCTGCCAGTTGTAGTTTCAGTCCAACACAATCCCTCAACTTTTCAGCAGTTTATTCCTTTTCTCTCTTCGCTTCCTCCTCTCGACCAATTTCTGGTGCATTTTCTCTGCCATCTTCTCATACCGTTCTTTCTCCTCTTTAGCTTTCCGTCTGTCCTTGATGGCCTGTATCCGTCGATTCCGCTCGGCTTCTTTTTCTTCTTTCATTTCTTGTTCGCGGGCCTTGGTGGCTTGTTTGAGCATATCGAGTTCTTTTCGTTTGGCATATGCTGTCTGGCCTGCGGTAGGGCGGAAAGGTTTCTTGGGAGCGTGCCAGTTCTTGCCTGCATATCCAGTGAGTCTCATAGAATACATTTCAATTGATGTAGCGTACCATTGACCCTCATCCCGACTTTTTGGACAGAATCAGTTGATGTTTTTGGGTGGGATGATTCTGCTAGCGGAGATGTTGCCCCAGCCGGCGGTAGCTCGACAACAGACATTTTGTTCGTTGGTCCAAGTGGTAAGGGGCTGATAGTACCCAGTGCGCCTCTAAGCCCAGACTCAGAAGGTATCCCTTTCGAAGAACAGTGCACAGGACAAGGTCCACGTTTGCGAACATTTGTAGTGGAGGCTAGCAATAATATTTCTTATCTTATCAAGATCTGCGCAGTGCAGAAAGAGGCGGGTCTGACGCAGTCATTTACGGCAAAGCTTCAAAGGGCATCACTTGCTTGGAGTCTTGTCCTTGTTGCTGTCAGACTCTTGATTCTTTTAGCGCATGCGACTTTTCCTCATCGCCTCTGTTTGTCCACAAAATCTTTTTCGCCATTCACTCCACTCCTCAACGTACAACTGGCGGACCCCTCGATTGCCAGGTTTTGAAAGATGAATGCAACACTTCATGGGCTCTTCTGAACTGCGCCCAGCCCATCCTGCCATGCATTAGCAGTTTTGTGCTTGATCACTGACACAGAAAATTTTCTCGACTAACATCCTGCTGGTGTGTCACTGCGCTTTATACTCCGCTCCATTTTCGCAAACGACACCGACACCGCTCTTCCCTCGCTCCGCGGAGCCCCTCTCACACAGATACCGCAATATGTTACAACGATAGCATTTTCTCGTCCCTTCTCCTCCCTTTATCCTCTGCATGGCAGCCTTCAAAGATGAGCTACAGTCAGTCGCTGGCTTCGACCAGAGCAATGGTCAGAATCCCAGCACATCTACCCGCCGAGAGTCGGAGGCCGTGCATACCCCTCCAAGCCAAGGCCTGGAAGCGCTCAAGGACATAGTCTATGGATCAACAGCTGGAATACTGGGAAAATTTGTCGAATACCCCTTCGATACGGTCAAAGTTCGACTACAGTCCCAACCGCACGAGGCTGGCGCAGTCCCGCGGCTGCAAGGACCCCTTGATGCCTTCTCCGCTGCATTTCGATCGCCTGAAGGGCCTGTTGTGTCTCTGTATAGGGGAATCAGTGCCCCCTTGCTCGGTGCTGCGATAGAGACGTCCTCGTTGTTCTTCAGCTATCGAATCGCCCAGGATATCATTGTGGAGGCAACACCGTCACTGCGCGCGCAACGAGATCGAAATCCTCACGGCAAGGTCGAACTCCCCTTCTCCTACCTCGTTGCTTGTGGTGCCGCCTCAGGAGCATTTACGTCTCTCCTTCTTACACCGATCGAACTCATAAAATGCAAGATGCAAGTCCCATTGGCCCCGTCCAACCTCGCCTCACAGCTGGGGTACTCGACGACTCGGCCACCCGGCCCCATGCAGCTCATCACCACAATCTTTCGCACCCAAGGGCTGCTTGGTTTCTGGCATGGACAGCTGGGCACACTTATCCGCGAAACAGGTGGCTCGGCCGCGTGGTTCGGCTCTTATGAGGCTGTTAAAATGTTGTTCCTCCGCTCGGACCCTACTGTGAAGCAAGTATCAGACGTCAAAGTGTGGCAGCAGATGGCGGCGGGAGCAGCGGCAGGGATGTCTTACAACTTCGTATTCTACCCCGCCGACACGATCAAGTCACGCATGCAGACTTGCAGCACCGATATTGTCGCTGGACAGAAGAAACTAACCTTTCTTTCCACTGGTCGAGACTTATGGCGAGAACAGGGACTCAAGGGATTCTATCGAGGCTGCGGCATCACGGTGTTCCGTGCGGCGCCAAGTTCAGCAATAATTTTCAGTATCTACGAAGCATTGCGAAAGTATTTCGGCTGATAGCATGGATGCGGCGAAACAGTCTGCCACGGCATTCTTTCCCGCCACAATTGCACTTTGCCAATGGTTGAGCAGTCAGCAAGACGGAGCCAGCGGATCAAAAGACGTGAGCATGCCCATTTACTGTAAGAGCCAGGCGAGATGGTTGCTTGACACACTATCGTCGTCAACCTTCATCAGCTTAGAGGGTATTAACACCGAGTCTTGGGAGAAAGCAGCTCAACAAAAATTCCGATGTTATGATGGTGACGGTCCGACACGAAGAGAAGGCGTTCTCTTTGGGCATCTAGCGAGCTTCGAGCGGAATGGATCTCGACAGCACGATCAAAATCCATCTTGCGGCATTTTCAGAGGAAAAAGATTCAAGAATGAACAAAATCAGCATTCAATAGACATAGACCGGCGGAATTATGCATCAAGGCGGGTTTGGGTATATTCTGAGATGGATATCATCATATACCTCTAGAGCACTAAATATCCAACGGCGTTCATGTTCTTGTCGTGTCGTATTGTCACTATGCATACGCTATTGACCTGTACAACCTTGTCCTCGTTACCTCTCGCGCAGATAACATCCCTTCGCGTCACCTCGCTTGTCTCCGTCCCGGTAGAGCTCACGGAGAATGTTTGAGGTGAAACTGCCTCGACCCATAGAGAGGCGGACCATGCGTGACAAGAAAGTCCCTATGTATCCCTGAGGCGCATCTCAGTATAACAATTCGTCCAGGTCGATCGACCGCCACCGACGTTGTTACGACGACTCGTCTGGATCGACATCTCGGAAAATGTCAATCTTTGGGAAACACTCCCACACGGGGTCGAAACTGGTGCCGATACAGGACGTGTAGGTCGTCGTCGTCGTCGTGGGAGGAGGGGGAGGAGCAGACTGAGAACTCGGCTCCGATGACGGAGGAGCCGCAATGACCGGGACGTCGGCTCGTTCCAGCTCGGCTTGACATTCGCGGACCAGCTCCTCCAGTCTTTCTAGGATCATGGCGTCCTTATCCTGCGCCCCGGTGCTTCCGGTGCTTTGCTGCGGCGACGGCGGCGGCAGCAGTGATGTCAGGATGATGTTGTAGTAGACTATGTCTTTGACTTTGGAGCCGCGGTAGGGCAGGCGGCGGGTCATTGGTTCGACGGCATCTTTGGCTGCGTAGATCAGACTGTTTTGCGTGTACGAGGGCGTTCTGACGACGCCGTCGTTGGGGCCGTCCGGCGACAGTGCCGCAGGAACTGGCTGCGTGCTACTCGACCGACTAGCGGAGGAGCCGAGCTTCTCGATCTCGAGACAGAGCCCCAAGATGGCATGGCCCAGTTCCTGTCGGTAGCAGGTGTAGAAAAAGTCCCAGTAGCCTTGCGGACGGGGCACGTTGAGTTCAGAATACTGCGGATCAAACAGGTCTTGGTAGTTGGTGAGCATGAGGCAGCTCTGGAGGTAGCCGGCCCGCACTTCCCGCTCCAGCTCGCATGTGTCGGGCGAAAGAATGCAGCGCGAGTACAGGTGCATCAGGGGTCGTCTGATGCTGATGTCAAGTTCCATCCGGGCCATCAGTCGAGGTGGCGTCTTGCTCGCCGCGTCACCCGTATAGTTGAAGCGTAATGGCGGAGGGAGATCTTGGAGCACTTTCTCCAGGTACCGAGTGTGCTGGAGGAGGTCTTGGATCTTGACATGGGTCGCGTCGTCGATTTGTTTGCAGGCCACAACCCGGCGCGGAAACGACTGCGCGAGGAGAAATTGACATAGACCATCGGTCCAATCCTGTGTTGGTCGTGATTGAGGCAGGGATTCCATACCCTCGAATATCTCATCATCGTTGACATTTCGCGGCGGGTTGGAAGTGTATGGAGGCACCAGGCATGGCATCTTGCACAGAATCGACAGCATGAGGTCACATTCCACGATCGTCATCCACGTGCGACGCCGCAGCTCTCCTTCGAAGACGGTAATCCCTGCTATGGTCGAGGGGTCTTGGTCCATCTTCATCACCAAGGCATCTCGAAGAAGTTCACCATTCAGGCGGAAAAGATCGTCCATCGGAACCAAGTTCAGCCAGCTGCAAATGGAGAGAAGCATCTTGACCTGCAAAGCTGGTAACCGGTATCTCTCAGTGTCCCGGAGACCTCGAAGGAAGTCCTTCATTAATTGCAGCGCATTGTCAGGTTTGATGGCCAGGCATGAGCGAGCCGCTTCACATTCCCTATGGGTACCAAGAGTGACGGCGAGTGCCAGCACACCGACCAGCTGCGGAACAAAACCAAACCTGCATGCGTGCTCGCCCCTTGAAAAGTAGATGCGCAACTGATCTCTGAATTCGGGGAAATGCAGGATCCGAAAACAATGTTCCAAATTGTCGAAATAGAGAACGACCAGCCTTTCGCACACATCGAACGGCGGCAGTTGGAGAGAAGACTCGCTGATTGAGGAAACTGAGTGCGGCTGGGTGTGTTGACCCTTGTTATTCTTCTCGACAGAGTAATGCAAATCTTTCAATCCTCTTCGCAGCGCTGCCAGCCTGGGAGTGGTTGAACCATACTGCAGCCTGGTCATGAACGTGCAAGCGTCGTTGAACTATCAGAGTCAGATTTGAGTAACCCAGGAGGCATGGTCAAGGTTCTTGCATAAGGCCTCACCTGTGAGCTCATCTGAGCAGGCCTGGTCAAAGACTTTTCGGTGTCGACAAAGTCGTCTGATAGAGGATGAATCGGCAGGCTTTGAGTGACGGGCGGCTCGCCACTGCGCCTGGTGCTTTGAGCGAGCAAAGCCTGCTCAAGTCTGGAAACGCGGTCCTGGAGATCCTCAATGATACCATGCCTCACCACAGGCGGCCCATTGTCAGAGAGACCAATTCGCGCAACATCGCTTCCCCCTCCGTCCACACTGGGCGGCGGATCTAGGCGCCGTCGCTTGTTCACGGTATTCAGGAATACTGGATGTTCGGTGTTTGGCTCCGGTTCTTGACCTGCCTGATATTCGCATCCACTAGGGCGTCCAATTTTGACACATTGCTGACAAGGATACGAACGAGAGCACCGTAGCTTTTTCCGTCTGCATTCCAGGCAAGAAATCACCGGTCTGGTCCGCTTGGACTGGGATGGATTCGCTGGACTTTGATCTGACATTTCTGCGCAGTCATGCTTGGAAGACGATTATGTTGTGGACACGGGAGATCTGATGCTGACGATCAAGGACCACCGCCGCGATTTCATTTGTCCATCTCTGTGTACGAGACCGAAAATGGGCTGGATTCTGGCAAGAAGGAGAATGAACGACAGGGATGTTGACTATGTACCAGAAGAGATCGATGCTCGAGGATGAAAATCGCCTGCGTCCAATGAGCAACAAGCATCTGACAACCTGCGCATCGCAACCTCGGCTGCGCCCCTACCATTCATCCCATCGCCTCAATGGCTCTTTATCTAGTCCTTTGCTGACTGCTCGAGCTTCTTTTTAGATGCTATCTTGTGGGTGATTCAGTTCTGGCCAGAAGCTGCATGTTCGATTTCCGCGGGAGCATCAAGACTGCTACGAACAACATCCGGCTCGTCGCTATTCGGCCCCGGCCGTGTATCTACACCAGATCTCACAGCCTCGGAACTCTACCTACGGTGCAACGGCTAAGCATGGACCCCAAATTCAAGAGGATCATCGAGCTCATCGAGTCGAAGAAGAAATCGTCGCATCCTTGGACACGACAGCAAAGATTCGACCAGCCCTACTTCTCCTTCTCGCCTGAGACATCCTCATGGCAGCAGGTCACTCCATCCAAGACGGCTTCAGGAGTGACAGGCTTGAGCAGATTCATGCTCTTGTCGTGGAACATCGACTTTATGCTGCCTTTCTCGGATGAGCGCATGCGGGCTGCTCTCAAGCACCTGCAATCTCATGTGGAGGACACCCCACTGCCCAGTATCATCATGTTACAAGAGATGCTTGAAACCGATCTGGCACTACTTCAAACCCAGCCGTGGATTAGAGCCAACTACAACATAACCGATATAGACAACAAGTACTGGGAATCCGGGTACTATGGTACCTGCACGCTCGTTCCAAAGGTCTTGCCCATCGCTTCCGTCTTCCGTGTCCATTACGAGCAGACCGCCATGGAGAGGGACGGGTTGTTCGTCGACGTGACGTTTGCCAACGCCCAGATCATCCGCATCTGCAATACCCATCTGGAGTCGTTGATCGCGGATCCACCGAAACGACCTCACCAGCTAGCAACGGCTGCCAAATGGATGCATGACCCAGAGGTAAGCGGCAGTGTGCTCGGCGGGGATCTCAACGCCATCCAGGACTTCGACAAGACACTCCATTCGGACAACAACCTCCAGGACGCATACCTGACTCTGGGCGGAAAGGAGGATACCGACCAAGGATATACCTGGGGCCAGATGGCTCCGACTAAACTGAGGAACATGTTTGGGTGCAGTCGAATGGACAAATTGTTCTTCCGTGGAAAGCTGAGATGCGAGAAATTCGAGCGCATCGGTATGGGGGTCGAAGCCGAAGAAGAGAATGTCAAGAAGGCTTTGATCGACGAAGAAGGAATGGAGGCGGGTTGGGTCACTGATCATCTGGGCGTCAAAGGTGAATTCAGTGTCGGTGAGGTCTCAGGCTCTAAAATTTGAGGCTGCCACAGATTGTGGTTCAGGCTGGCACGACCCCTGAGCCCAGATGGGATTTCTCGATGACACCTTCCATAATACTCCTCCCACTAATGATGCCAGTGGTGCAAATGACGATCTTCTTCCTCTGCCCCGACTCAGCCAACTTGCGTCCGATGAATCTCAACGCTGCAATTTCCGTGAAGGTAATACCTCCCACAAACATGACAAAGATAGTCTTCCAATTGCCCGTGCCCGCAAGCGCAGCTTTCGCCCTCGATGCCTTCTCATCGGCAGGTTTCTGCGCAAGATTAAATGTTGGTCCCCTTGCAGACTTCAGCATGTCTTCGAAACCCGTCCATCCTGTACTAGAAGACGTGAGGGGCAACGGCGACTTGTGTAGGGTTTGAAGATATTGTTTCTGTAAGATGCATTGCACAATGCGTATGCTCAGGGGAGCGTAGCCGGAATACACATATGCAATATCTTCGGGATCCTGTTCGTTATACTCATCAACAATCAACCTCAGCTCCTTGCGGAGATAGCCATAGTTTGTTTTTGTGCCTTTCTCTGACGAGGGCCCTCCGCCACCGACTGGGAGGAGCAGAGCCGAGCTGGACGAGCGAGGCTGCAGAAGTTCCATCGCTTGTAGCTTATCTAAAGTGAGGAGATGCTGGAAGCCGTAGGCGTGCAAGATCTGCCGCCGAAAGGACTCCAAGTCCTTCGAGCGCAGACCCCCAGCTATGGCTGACTCGAGACAGAGAAGTCGGAGGACAGAAGATAAGGGAGTATCGCGGGCGATCAGCTCCTCGATAGTATCGTGTTGGTAGATTGGGTCTGTTCCCGCTGCGATATTCTGCTGTACTTCTAGCTCGCGGTTAAAGGCTTCGGACCGAGTATACTTGCTCATGTCGTCTGCCAGGTTAGTGTGAATGGCCAATGACTGGTGCTCCTGTTGGAAACCTGGTAGCTTGTTGACGAAGTCTCTCAACTCGTTGATGCCGCGAGCGGCATGGCGACCTTCGTAGTCTGATTCTAGTCGTCTCGCTATTTTGTTCAGATGAGGTCCAATCAGGGCGAAGTTGGAGGAGCGCAACTGTTCATACAGCGAGTCGGATGAGTCTAGCTGGATCCTACGTTTGAGACCTTGACGGACGGCAGGGGCCGGAGATGTTGAGGAAGAATCAACCTGTGATCGCTGCTGAGGAGCTGCGCCGATAATGGCCGAGTCCACTTCTGCACGATTGTGCTTTATACCGACCAATTCATCAATCAGGCCTTCGTAGGTCAGCTGGGTCAACAAGACAGTGGCGAAATCGACCTCTCGATCGATTATGATCAGCTGCTCGATTGAGGTGCTCGGCATGGTGGTGTACTGGGTCGCGGCTTCGTCCGCGTCGAGCTCCTTTCGTCCTCGGAGGAGGAGGTTTGCAAGCTTTTTGGCGTTATCTCCTTTGCCCAAAATCCGTGGAAACAAACCATGTCGTTGTTGAATCTGCATCAAGGCTTTCGAGGCCAGATACAGAGGGGAAGGATCGCGTCGCTGTGATACTGTGAGAAACAAAAGGATTGTCCTGTCGGAACGTTGGGACATACTAGGTATAAATCATTGAATGCGTCCTCCACCTCCAGTGAGAACATGTCGTCTTCCAAGGGGAGGAAGTATATAGGAAGCTCCGACACATTGACATCCCCCAGTATGCCCTCATCCTCTAGGATTCTGTTCGACACCAGAGTTCTTCTCGGCACCCAGCACACTGAGATTTCGTGCTCGACAGATCCATTTCTCTGGAGCTTCTTGATTTGCTCTATGTTACATGGTGTCAGCAGGTGCCGTTATCCTCTGTCACAAGATTGAATGAAAAGGATGTTTCAATAGAGGCAATGCGATTATGGTTTAAACCCTGTCGATATTGGGAGCTAGACTGACAGCAAGGCACAGAGAAAATGATCCACGCAGTCTCCTTGTAAGTCCCGTAGGTAGAAATAGCAGACACTCCAAGACGCACCTGCGACAGCCTGGACTAGGCTGGCCTTCTCTCCATGGACAAGATAGACGACGTTCCTCTGTGAAGAGTCGGTGTTGCCATTTTCGAGCTCGAAGACTTTGTCCACACCATACTCTTTGAGCGTTGGGAATTGAATGAACAGGCTAAGCAGCCCAGTAAGATCCTTTCCTATGACCAAGTTCTTCTTGCCGCGGACCTGGTGCAGAGTTAGTATGGACAAGGACAACGACGAACGGTAGCTTCCTTACTCACGCCTTCAAGCAATCCGAGGAGCTCCTTTCTGGCTTTGTTCCGGAGATGCTCCGCCTCTTTGTCTATGTTGGGGGCCATTGGCCTTTCTTAGAATCTGTGCATTATCTCATGGCTGGTAACAAGTTCTTGCAATCTGCTCAGCTGGGCTAAGATCATATTGATGAGTTTCAAGAGACGCGCTTTACTCGGAAAAGGGTTTGAGCTGGGGACAAACCAGCCAAGACCCTGAGGTCGACAACGCAATTCTATTGGACGAGGCACCCCGCCGGCGCAGTGAGACCAGAATCCGTGGGCTACTGCGGTTTAGTTGGATTTGGGGTCGAGACCGCCATCCATCTGAGGGAGGGTGCACTGCCCATCCTGCCACGTCCGCCTGTTTCAGCTCAAGATCCTATATCAGCCTCAGAAAGACTCTGCGTATTGTCCTCTAATTTATTAAGGGTCTTCGTCCCCTGATTCATTTCTACACCTCTTTGCCTCTCGTTTCTCGCTCTTCCTGGTTACTCGACATTCCACAGACATGGGTAAATTCAGCCTTCGCAAAGGCGACGACGACGATGATTCCAGCAGACTCGCTCTGTTCGGCTCCAGATCCAAGAGCAAATCTCCTGCACCTTCCCAGAACCCTTATGCCTCCACAAATCCCTATGCACAGCCAGCCATTCCTCCGGATCCCTACACAAAGGCTAAGATGAGCGCTGGAGTTATACCTCCCTCAGGTCAAGGAGCCCCCTCAAGCTCTGGTAAGCCCAGTGGCTTGCCCGGTCCTGGTCAACAGCGGCCACCATATGGAAGGGATAACGCATATGGCAATCAGTCATCAGGTAGTTTTGGAGGAGACAATAAATACGGTCCTGCCCAAGGCGGGTACGGGGGAGGTAGTGGTTATGGGGCAGACAAATTCGGGAACCAGAACGGTTATGGAGGCGGTGCCCCTGGTGGCAACCCATACGCAAGCATTCAACAGCCTAGTGGAACCTCACGGCAGGGGGGATATGGAGGGTTGGGTTCCTCCTCCCTCTACGACAACGACAACAACCGAGATGAGTTGTTTGGAGGAGCACGGGAAAGGCTGGAACAAAAAAAGCAAAATCCAAACAGTGGCCCTCCTGAGTATGAATACAACTCTGGTGGTGCTGATGCTGGTGACCGTAGCTTCGGAGCATATGGTGACCGTCAATTGACCGCAGAGGAAGAGGAGGAAGAGGATATCAATGCTCTCAAACAAGACATCAAGTTCATGAAACAACAAGATGTGGCATCTACCAGAAACGCGCTTCGGATTGCTGCTCAAGCTGAGGAGATGGGGCGGAATACTCTGGCTAGACTCGGTGCACAAGGTGAGAGAATGCACAACACAGATCGGAATCTTGATCTCGGCAACAACTATATCAACATCGCCGAGGACAAGACCAAAGAGCTCAAGACATTGAACCGGAGCATGTTTGCAGTCCATGTCAACAATCCCTTTACAGCCAAGGACAGACGTGCGCGCCGGGATGAACAGATCATGGACCGGCATCATGCTGAAAGAGAGGCACGTGAGGCTACCCGAGAGGCTGCTTTCAGGAGCACCCAACGCATGAATCAGAATTTCAAGGGTTTGGACGATGCTTCAGCGGTTGGTACGACGAAAACAAACCTAGCTGAAAGGGCCAAGTACCAGTTCGAGGCCGACAGCGAGGATGAGGGCATGGAGAATGAGATTGACCGGAATCTGGATGAGCTCTCTGGGGCGGCCAAACGTCTTAATCTCCTCGCTCGAGCCACAGGAGAAGAAGTTGAGGCCCAGAATACCCTAATCACCACCATTGCAGAGAAGGTGCGTTTGTCCCTTGATCCCACACCTGACCCTGTTTCGCTGACCATGCCACAGAGTGACCGTTTCGACGATCGTCTTCATTTCCAGACCGAAAAGCTCAAGAGGATACGTTAGAGCGGGGTCCCTATTTCTTCTCACATGGAGCGGAGGTTATTAAAACGGCGTTGTTGAATCTTACCCTCTTTATAGACGTCGTTGGATGCTTTCAGCCTTGTCTGTCATTCTTATGGGGCAATGGGTAACAGCCTCGTCGATCGTGATCGTCAGATCAGCCTCGGGCCGCGATTGATACCCATGTCTACCTCCCGCAAAGATCTCTGGAGGGTCCAGCACGTGTTGCAGATGCTATGACTTGAAGATCAGTTGTCTTCATGGAAACCTCACCAAAAAGGGTGGATTGATCAGCTTTTTCCTCAAAGTATCAGTCGGCTGTATCTTTCGCCTCATACGCGATTGCATTTTGCTGGGAGCGTGGAAAGGCAGAACCTGGTTCAACCAAGTGGACTACCCGCGGATAGAGTAGCCATGTTGGCAGAAACCCACTCGTACCTCCTGGACACGCTCACATACCTTGTTGGCACCCCTTTGGGTCGAGCCTGTCTCCGAAGTTCACAGTCGAGTTCTCGTTCTACTGGTTATCTGAAGCCCGGCTTGGTGGACCTTGAGGTGCTAGCCAAACCAGTGTACGTGAACTTTTCGAGCACGCTTGATCTCCTTTCTTCGAATGTTCTTTCCGCTATTGCTGGGTCCTGTGTAAGGCTCGCTACATGAGACATGCCGCAAGGCTCTAGTTATGCTCCATAGTCGACGCGTTCGAAACCAGGGGCTCAATTTCCCTCGGACACCCTGGTCGGATGGAATTGTCTCATTTATTGATTCGGAAAATAAATTTGGTAAGCGCTTGAGACACTAGAGAAAGCGAGGACGTAGCGCATCGACGCTCGGTCGTTTTCTGCTCAGACTCCTGGGCCTGCGAACAAGGAGGTCATTGCGCAGTCCAGTCCTCAATGTATCGGGTTAGTTTCTAAGATGGCGGTTGCTGAATACGTAAAATGTGATGATAGAAGCAGCGGTACCGCAATTTGATCCTGCAGGGAGCAACTGTGAAAGCCGCTCGATGTTGTTGACGAACACAGAATTGCAGATGAGATGTGGCGTCTGCAAGATCTTCAATGGTTGCTTGGTTTTCGAGTTCTCTCTTCAAGGCTAGACATCTCAAAAACAACACAACAACACTCTCTGCCCATCGTACAGGCGCACAAGCAGTCGTCTCGAAAGCGGGAAGGAGGGCCATGGGCCGCGAGGAAAACAAATTTCACGATGCGCCTGTGGTCCGGATCCTAGACAGAGATACCGAGGACGAAAGGGGTTGCATCTGACCGCCGTGGTTGTCTTCAGCTCTTCCAAAACAAATCCATTTCGGTCAGATGCTATGCCTCCTTGGGACGCTGGTTCGCGTATTAGCCTCCCCGAACTTCAGAGTTTTGCGGCTTGGAGCGGAGCTGGAGAGGAAGCACCTGCAAGTACCGATGCAGAGTTCTGGGAGCGGAGATGGATTTGGGGGGCGTGCTTCTTTGGGTCTAGAGAAGAGTCGTCCTGCGGCTTTGGAAAGTCTCTAGACTCTTTGGGCCTTGCGAGACCTGCTAGCAAGTTCTGACGGTCTCCATCTGGTGCGAAATGAGGATGCAGAGCCAAAAGAAAAAATCGAGGTTTATCTCGCCAAATCGATCCAGCAGCCAAACAGTGGGCATCTGACAGGGGGGTGTCCGCTCTGAAACTATCACCAAAAGCAAAAGTGGCGTTTTTGGCACTACCAACCGCAGATTCTATCACTGCGTACCAAGTTCCAGTCACGCATTGAATCACCTTCAACCCGCAACCCGAGAAACCTTTAGCATCCGCACGTCGGGAATGCTGGTCTCTGATCCAAAGACCAACCACGACTGAGAATGTTTGCCCCCACCACTCTGTTCGGTTCGTATGCTTGCCGGGTTTGTTATGGCTCGATATTATTCTCTGCCCAAGGTAACTCGTGACAGGAGACTCCTCAAAAAACAGGGTCTGTGTAGGCCCGAATTGCATCATCGTTCCTTGAGGTCGGTATTCCCATTTGTTGCTATTGATGGTGACACTGATCTCAAAAGACCCTTCCCCGCCTGGTTCAGGGACTCGACCAAAGCCTGATGCCTCACCAGAGTCGTCCTTGTCTAAACCAATAACACCTCTCCTCCCACCCCCTCTAGAATAGGCTGCATGACGTTGAGAAAAAGAAGTTGCTAGGTTGAGGACGCAGGGCTTCTGACTCGGCGAGGACGTGCGCCACCCGCTGCCCGGCTGTCGTGATTGTCGCAAATGGGACAGGGCATCCTGACAGGCTAAGAGGAGGTAGCCGCCTAAGACGCCATGGCGTCGTTTCAGGTTATGGTCCCACTGGTCCTTGCCGACGCCTCATTAAAGGAATCCAGGAAATCTCCGGTAGAGGTAGTGGAGAGGCTGCGTCCTTAGCGCCGACCATTTATTTGTGCCGGAGTGTGAACAGTGAAAGACTGAAAGGATAAGCGCAATCTTTGGCAAAAGGGAGAGAGCACTAAAGCTACGGAGTATCTACCACTGGTTCGAAGCAACAAGGCATACGAGTAAGAAATTGGGCCAAAACACAGGGCTAATTCAAGGGACAAGGTCCGCAGTCAACTCCTTGTAAGCCCTCCCACAAAGACGTCATGCTGGGTCTACAAATGGCCACAACCATTGCCAAGTTTCGTGGACCCTGCGTCGGCATTCAGATGTTTTACGTATGAGGTGGTAGGGGTATTTGCAGTATGTACGTGTCTGCAGGGACTGCTTGCGACGAGGGCCAGCATCTGTGAAACTTGACCAGCTATTCGGCGGTCCTTTCAGAACGAGCAGGCTGAGGCAACGCCTGAGATCTGGGGTCCAGCAGGTGGCGACGAATCCGACTGGACGTGTTTGGGTACAACAGCACCGACCGCCGTCGACATGGATCCTCTGGATTGTTACAGGGATGCGTACCCTCGCAATAACCTGAAATGAAGCATTTGGGTGTTGGGGCGACGCTACATGGGTACGTGGACGAGCATGCACTCCACAATCAATTTAGGACAGCTGCCCATTGTTTGGCGAGGCGACGACGAACCATCACGCCTGGATTGATACACACAGAACGCCTTGAGGGTTGTTCACTGACGCATTCCAAAATTGCGTCTGGAAAACAGAAGTTTGGGGCGGGATCAGCACAAGTTTCATTCACGTGAAGCACATGTGCCGCTAAAACCCTCCGGCAGAGAGACAGATCAGCACAATGGAGTTCAGACTTATTCTCCGAGGACTGCATGCATTCGCTATCAATGCGAGACGAGGCGAGGCTAACGACGACATGGAATTGCCCCCCTCACCATTCAATAATGCACAGTCCTTGTGAAAACGAATACTACGTCGAGGAGTGCTCGATATGGTCTTGACCATCTCAACTGGCATCCGGAAATCGGCACAAAGCCTAGGCGGTAATGCACAGCACGATACTCAAATGAAGGTACTGTTGTGGATATGCAGGTACTACTCGTTGCCAATGGACATGATATCAGTGTTTCTGAGATGGGGAAAGAAGAGTAACCCACCAATTGAGACTAGAGAGTTCGATTGGTTCTGACAAGCTCCTGGACAAAAGACTTGGTCGTAGCAGGAAAGGCGGAGAGGTGGTGTACTCGTACCCTACGAGGGGTGGACACCCCTAGCTTTAGAGGGGGAACTTGCATGACAGATATCGTCAGTGGCGCTCGTAAAGGAGGGCGGGAGCACGGGCAGAACGAGGCACTGCGATCAGATCCCTGCAGGCGACAAGATTGAAGGGCATCAAGTCCATTGGACGATTAAAGGGGTTGGCGGGTTCAAGGTTTTTGAGGAGGGGGAAGAGGGGCGATACGATGGGTGCTGGGCGAGTGGGCAGTGGACACAAGGGCACAACCCAACTGAGGATAAACGCCATGGCGAGCAAAGTCGCATCACTTCTCAGGTGAATTAGACTCTGGTCAAAGCCGAGGGGAGTCCCAAAGGAGTGACCAACGGTTGGCAACGGGGATCTGTTTGGGTGAGGTTGCGCCAAAAGAACCAAGCCGACACTGGGCAACTATGACCTGGAAGGAAAGGGCTTGAATGGGAGGCGTTTGGGGTTTCTCACTTGGACCTCCGCGTAGCTAGATACCTAGGTAGGTACCGAGTAGAGGTTTCCTATCGCACTCCTTCCTGTTCTTAGTACTGGCCTGACGAGTGGGCATTGGTTGAAGGAGCAAGCCACCGGCTGGGGAGATGAGGAGCCCTGTGCCGCTGTCCGGGCGAGAGTTGCTACATCTTGCATGAACGGGGGCACTTAGGAAGGAGACCGGGTACCTAATGGCGACAGTAGGAGGGGGGCATTTTAGGGGAGGGACGAATACTCGGCACTGCTAGGTAACCATCAACTACTTGTTGAGTGCTAGTTTGGGTTTGGCTTGGGGGCTTGGAGCTTGGGCTTGACGAAAGATGCTTTACCCTATTTTTCCACCCCCTCATAGACTGGACAGACTGAACTGGGCACACCGCATTTCAATTGGAACTAGAGAAGCAGAAAACCAAAAGGTATCTGCATGTACTCGGTATAGTACAAACATACGTTCGGAGGAGCGCAGTACTCCGTCTTCCAAGTCTGCCTTGACCCTCAACTGTATTATTTTACAGTACTACTTCAGAAGTCCCTGGATAACCGGATCTCTCCTTCCCAGAACTCATATACCCTTTTCTCTCTTACAACCAGCTAATGGTTCAGCCAGCTACTAGTCTAGTATCAGTATAGGTACGCATCAAGGAATACTCCGAGCAGCATCAATGGAGTGCAGTAGTGGGAGGGCTCTTGACTGTTTTTGTTCCATGCCCAGTCCGGCCACTTTCCGTCAATCAACGAGGGTGTGGACGTCGGCAGCCCTTTTTCGCCTCTCAGGCTTTGCTCTCTGGGTACCAAAACCCAAGCACCCAGGCCCCAAAGGGGGAAAGGGGCCCCCTCCAGGGCCACTAAGAGCACTAAAGACAACGGGATGGCTGCAGCACAGACGCCACCCGGCTCTTGACCCCCAAGCTTCAAAGGACTCTTCTCTGGTACCGCTGACCGGATATCCACTGGGTACCAGAGGCTTTCTACCGATTCGTACCTTAGGTACCCTTGGGGAAGGGCACAACAAGGGGGAGGTTGGTGGTTGGGTGTGATGGTGATGGTGATGGAGGAGAAGGAGGGGAAATCCTGCTTACAGCCTACTCCTACCTACCTGCTGCTTGCTGTTTTGCCGCAACAGACCAGAGGAACCGTACCTAGTCAGTCACCTGCATCCCAAGCTGTGGTTCTGTTTTTGTTTTTCCGGTGTGTTTTGATAAAAAGAGTCTTCGTTGACCATGGTAACCACTTTACCTTTGGCAATAATCTCTTCTTGCTCTCTTTTACTTCTCTCCTTAATTCCAACAGAATGCTAACTTTTTTTTTTGTCTTTTGTCTTGCTCTGATGACACCACGGGCATTCCTATCATGAACCAACATCCTTGTCTCCCGCCGCGACAGGAATTTTGGGCTGGCAAAAACAAGCCACCATCTTCCAATCTGGCATGAAGACAGAGATCCACTCGTCTACTTCGGTTTAGCTACCCACCACCTGCATCGATCGTCATGATCCTGGTCTCTGCTATTGTCCTAAGCCTCATCTCTACGAGTAGGGCAAGGACAGGGATCCTACCTCCACTTACTCGTCGACCAGGGCTCGCGTACCCACACAAGTTCATCCTATTCGAGACAGCCGACTTAATCCAATCATCTCTCACCGACACCCGCAACTGACGAAAGCCAGAGAGGGTCGATTGCCTTCCTCCCCACCCTTTTAGGCCACACAGTGGTCAAACCCTGGGATCCTTGTCGCTCCCAAGAGCGTTCTGCTTCCCAGGTTCAAGTTTCCGTGTAGCCAAGGAAGGTGCGCCTTTCCCCCTCCCTATCCCTTCCATTCCCACCCCACTGATTTCATCCAACCTCCGGGCTGGCTTGCCAGGGCTCCCTCCGCCAGTCAATTTGGCTTTCGGGTTCTCCACTAGAAACGCCATCCAACAAGCCTTCGAGCTAAGCACCCTGCATCAAGAAACGAGCCCAAACACAAGGGTGAGAGAGAAAGAAGAGGGCGGAAAGGCCAGAGGGTCAAGGGTAAACCGACAATTGTGATGATGCCAGTTGCCCCAAGAACTGCTAGCCAGCACTACGCAGAAGAGAAGGGTCACCTCCACCGACGTAACCTCTTGCTCAACGAAAGTCCACGGTCAACTTCGGTGCTTCCAAAACAACTTATCTACCCTGACTTTTCCCCACCCTTTTGAGTGAGAGAACCTTGTTCTCTGAAACCTCAAAACATCTACTCTTAACATTCCGCGACCTGAGACAAGACACACGCTCTCCCCAAGTATTCAACAACCGCGACTACCGCGTCGACATCAAAGAGTAAAAAAAAGGAGATATCCATTCCACCCACCGCGACACGTCGAATCTCCGAAGTGGAAGACTTATTCAATACACAGTTTTCCACCCTGGGACAGACTTTGTATGGTTAAAAGGCACCATTTGCTGCTTCTCAACACGACATCACAACCATTTTACCTCAGCCAATCCCGTCGATCTGCCGCTCGCCGAATTGGTTGAAGAAGGGTACAACCACGACAAAGCACAGCTATCGATATCAAGGAGGCACTGCTCCTTGCCACTATCGACCACTCAAGCAAAAGATCAACATCCTTTGACTGGGGACCTACCATTGGTAGTCGGACCACCTCCAGATTCTCCACACAAGAAGCTACATAACAGTCGCCGATCCCCTCTGGGAAAGTTGGATCGTCTTCCACATCTTCTCTCTCAGGAACCAGACTTCAAACCTGGGCCTGTGTTGGTGACTTGCGCATTCGTTGCGACCAGCGAGAAACAGCAGAGAGAATCCTTTCGATCTTGAGAATCACCACGCTTCATATTTGCTGCCTTCGCTCTTGCAAACACCGGCTCCATGACGATGGTCATTGACAACCAAGGTCGACACTACGGCGGCATAACTTACGATCATATGTATCCCAACATGCATACAACACCGCAATTTAGTGATCCCTGGTCTCATCAGACCAGCACTTCCAGCTCTTCCTTCCCAGCTCTTTCCAAGACGGACGGTGCGAGAACTGGCATCTCGATGCCCTACTCTCACATGCCCCCAGTTACTGGCTCAATGGCTCAAGGTAGCGCCTTCTCCAGCACTGGCTTTTCTGCGACGGATTTGCTAAGTTACCCTCAAGACATGCCGCGCCCCAATTACGGCGAGCAAGCCTATTCTTCGCCAGCGGTAACATCGGCCTCGTATGCGCCGTCGTACTCTTCCCTCAGCTACGCCCAGTCTATGCACCAACAGCAGCAACAGCAGCAACAACAGCAACATAGGAAATTGTCAGACACGTGAGTTCACCTTTGTAATTTTCGGGGTTCGGGGTGGTTCTAATCGTTGGAATAGGATTGACACTTCTCGTGCCGCAAATGCTAGTTTTGGAGAATTGGATGCCTCTCGTGGCATGTTGGCTCTCAGCCACCAAAATCTGCAAGACCTGACCCCCCGGAACATCTACGAGGCTCGAGCCCAGAGAGCGTCTGCAGACTCCTACGGGTTTCCGCAAGCCTCATCGTCCCATTCATCCATTTCGACCGAATCTGGTCGCGGATACGCCTATTACGCGCCCAGCTCTGTCGGTTCTGTGACCGATTCTGCGACAGACTATAGCTCCGCAGCATCTGACGCCGGGTACGAGTCCATGGCAGCTTCTCGAACATTGCCTCGCCCTAATCAGCTGTTGGGCCCTCCTCTGGGACCTCCTGCTCCCCAGTCAATGATGGGTCAATTCTCTTCCAAGATGGCTGCCAACACTCAGAAGAAGCACAAATGCAAGGTCTGCGACAAACGGTTCACCCGACCGAGCTCCTTACAGACACACATGTACAGCCACACAGGTGAAAAGCCCTTTGCGTGTGACGTCGAAGGTTGCGGGCGTCACTTCTCCGTTGTTTCCAACTTGCGCCGGCACAAAAAGGTGCACAAAGGCGATTCGATGTCCAGCGCCAGCCATTCGGATATTGAGGAGTAATTGATGCGTTCGACTGGAGGGGATCTCGAAATTCCCAATACGCTCACATCGGCGACCCTTTACCGATGACGACCTTGGCACGCCTGGCCAGGTGCATCGTTTCATTTCCCTTGCTCCATGTACATTATTATCGGGTGTTGCGTGACGGAGCCGCACGACGCCAGTGTACAACAACCAAAAGGAATGGGTGATAGAAGGGATGGGATTCAAAAGCCTGGTGCAGGCGACTAACGTGGCAACTGGCGGCAAGATCATGCCATGACTATTCGATTCACGACCTTCGTTTACAGTACACCGTTTATTATGATGACCTGATACCCAGAGATGATGGCTTTTTTCTATGAAGATTCTTGTTTTTGTTGTCTACAAGCGTGTCTCGAATGTTGGAGGATGGATCAGTATACAGGGTTATCGGCTGTGATTGGGAAACAGGAAACCTTTTGCCTACCCAAGCTGATTACAAGTCCCTGTGTGGCGATCTTGGGAATGTCCTAATTTACCGACACGAGGGACGGGTTGGACTAATCCCTCCTTTGGAAGGGTTTGGTGGTGGGAGTCCAACGGCCTTGACAGCTGCTTCAAGTGCGAAAGCGGTGTGAACAGTTGGGGCCATCGACCGTGTGGTGTGTTTGTGTGCTTATGCAGACTATTTGGAGAAAGTTGGGGCTAGCGAGACAGAAGCAAGTCAACAAGCAGCATTAGGAAGCTAGAGGTCTAATGCAGAAGATGCTATCATTAACCATGTGTGCTTGTCATATGCGTCGCACTGGGTGAGTTTTGACTGGAACTCAGGTTATTGCGTCGGATTCTTGCCGTCAACATTGGCCCCCAGACGATGATGATGGAGTTGGAATCCTCTCATTCTGTAGTATGCAGCCACCGTGTCACGTGTTGTCTGTTTGAGCTGTTTGTGTTGCCTGTGGCAGGCCCATGACATCATCGCTACCCAAGTCTGTTTCGACGTCAATGGACAGTCAGTTTTAATCTTGACACCATCTTTCATAAGAGTTTCCTGAGCTGGAAAGCCAGAAAAAGCCCACTTGGTCATGTTCGCATCTGTCTCACCTCTGAGCTGAGACTGGATCGTGTCTCGTGCTTGTGACATTCCACAACAGCCAGCTCCCTCGCTCGTTCAACCAAAACCGCCCGAACCCCGCGGTATCACTGGCATCGGTTGCACACCTCCAAGTGGATCAGGTAGCTCGAGCCATTGGCGTCAGTGGCGTCGGTCCCCATCTCTGATTGCCTGAATCCTGACTTCCCAGCCGCCTCCACTCACCCTCCATCTCATCTTTTTCCGAAAGCACAGACCATCGGGCCACCTCGCTGCCACCTGCCAACCACTGACGAGCTTTCCGCCGCCGCCGCCCACCTCATTCTGCAATCCCACACCCGCAACGCACCTGGTGGTTGACATTTTAACCTCCTTAAATGGGCATTTAGGCATTCCTTTCAACTCGGCTGCTAGGCTGACCCTGTTGGCATCCAGCGCACACCGCAGGCCTTTCATCACCGACGACATAATTGGGTATCGGACCTTACTATGTACTCCTCCTCCCTTGGCGACGATGTAATCTCACATGCGACCCGTTACGCCGATGATGCATTATTCCATCATGATGGTAAACATGGCCTACGCATACACCATGCTCTAATCTGAGCAGACCTCTAAAAGTTGCAGTCACCGCTGCCAGGGTCCATCGGGCCCCCAATTCTACCGCAGTCCCCTCCTACAGGCTCTTGACTTTGCCGCCGATGTTGTGAATCCATTTCCCTTTTTCTCAGACAACCGAGAACTGGGAGGATGTCAAACTGAAAGCTCCACAATGTCCCCTCCAATTCCACCATGCCATGACATAGCCTTTCCGGTGCATTGCAAGCCGAATCTTGGGCACTTTGACGGTGTACAATTTTGAAGATCGCACTGACGTGGAGCTCGCTTGGGCGTGTCAACACAAAAGACAGATTTCCTCTGATGACCTGTGACGACGGACAGTCTATCGATATGAGAATAGATGGGTAGGTCGAAGATCGTGAAACAAGCGACTCCATGATGACCATTTAACCTTTCTCGCGAGACGCGCCGTTGTCACAATAACTGATCGGAGAGGGAATGATCGACACAAATTGAGGCAAATGATTGCCTCGGCTCCTGATCTAGGTGTACGGGATAATATGAGCGTCATCAGTGTTTTTTTATCGTGCAAAGTATGGATATGGTCATTGTTGAGTTTGGCTCTGGATTTTGGCTACTGAGGCTTGGTGCAAGGGAACCGTCACAATGCGCAAGATGGGGAGTCTAGAGACAACAAAGAGGTGCATGACATGACTTGTTGATGGATACTGTCATGTTGTTCAGGGGAAGGGTGGAATGAGCATCGGGTTCTTTCTGATGGAATCTGGATATCAATTCCACTCATCTTGTCCGGAGTTACAATTCTTTTTGTATGCTGTGCTGTGCTGATCTGACGTGAAAGGGGAATCTACCATCTCTCCCGCGCCCTCTCTCTCCTCCTTCTCCTTTACCTACTCACAGGTTCCCAACTCCTGGATCATGAACCCAATCCAATCTTCCGCTCAGTTGGTCAGATCAGGTCAGGCAGGGAGGGAGGGGGTGGTATGGAGGGAGGGAGCGAGGAAAAGGGATTCTCAGTGCTTGCATATCCGGAAACTTTCTTTCCCCTTTTTTCTATCTATCTACGCATTACGTCTAACGTGATATGTATACTCTTCTCCTTTATTCCTTTCTGGCCTTTGCCTTTCTTATGTCTTTGCTCTCTCTATCTCTCGCCCACTACGGCGCTTGCGAAAATCCTTTTTCTTTTTTTTTTCTCCTCCTTTCGCGAGCCACGGATCCAGGATAATGCGATAGGCATGTACGAGGTATGAGGTATTCAGTGTTCGCTGTTGGCTGTTGACTCCTGACGGTTGGCTTTTTGGTCTTTCGTATTTGACCTTTGACAAACAAGGCTGCGCGAACCTCGAGAATCCAGCTGGCTAGAAAGCTAGCTAGCTAGCCTCAAGGACAAAGCCGCGACAGACGACAGGCAACAGACGACAGGCAACAGACGACAGGCGATGTAAGCAAGTCTGTCCTTTTCGCTTTGTGTGTGTGTGTGCGTGTGGTGCGTGTGGTGTGCGGTGTTGTGTATATCCCAACATCCCCTCCCCCCTGTTCCTGGCTAGGCTATGGAAGTCCAAGAGATCGTGCCAGAGATCTGGACTCTGGAGTTGCATTGAATCGTTGTCGTCGGCGTTGGCGCCTTCGTCTTCTGGTGTCTGGTGTCTGGTGTCTGGTGTCTGGTGTCTGGTGTCTTGCCTTCATCAGTCTATATACATGGACAGATGAATAGAGGGTGGCGCATAGGTATCCAGTACGTACACAGGAACACAGGTTACACAGGTCTAGAGGGGAAGGGAAGAGGAAGATGCGCGTGCCATGAGTTTTGCTAGTTAGATAGCTGTGCTAATGTCCTCTCCAGTCCAGTCCAGTCCGTCCCGTTCTAGTCTACGTACGAGGCATTCATCTCAGGTTCTGTAGCTCGTCAGCGCCGTCAGTTCGGTGAGTCCCAGGCCAGTCCAGTGCACTTCTCTGTGCCATGCTGCGTCGTGATGTGCAGGTTCAGCTACGATACGGTTTGAGGGTCAGGCTTTGGCAGGTACCTCCTGGTTCCTTAAGCAAAGGAGTGTGGTGACATGCGTGGCTTGGACTGCGGGTTTCTGTCTGAAAATTCCATGTATGCGGATTCTCATGTAGAGAAGAGAGACAACTCCTGCTCACTCAGGAACAGAATCTACCGACGGCCGATACAGTCTGCTTCAGTCCCTCCCATCTATCTATCCATCCATCCATCCATCCATCCATCCATCCATCCATCCATCCATCCATCCATCCATCCATCCATCCACCCACCCACCCACTCAGGAGACTCTCCATAGAATGGATGACCAAAGGACTTTCTCTACTCCGATGTCTGTGGCCTAACCTGTGGCGCACGCCGCACTCGCCTCATCCAAAAACCCGTGGCATGTTGGCCTGCACTCCGCTCAAACCACCAAAACACGCCGAAAGCTCCGTAGCCATGGACAACTGGATTTGGCTCTCGTCAGCCATCACTTCGTCTTCATCCAGTGCCGCCAACATTCTGACGTCCCGCATGTCTCTGGGCGTGCTTTCGCGGTGGAAGTGGCCATGATGAACGACCCGGTGACCTTGCTCGGTCCTAGTGGTCAGAGTCGTGGGTATGTCGTCCCACTGACAGACCAACGACCGGTGCAATACCTGGTCGCAAACATCTTTCTGGGTATCAGTGGCTAGGAAGTCTTCCGGGCGGTTGTTGATGGGATTCGCCTGCGTGGGGTCTTGATGGAGTGGACATTTGCGGTTTGCTTGGATAGCCTGTATAAACGTCACACTGCTTAGCCCATATGTCTATCTCCCCAACTCGGGCCACTAGGACGAAAACTTCTCATACCTGTTCCACGTTGCTCTGTACACAAGTGCTACATCTCAGTCCATCGGGACACTTTCGACAGCCGATCACAAATTGGTAGTGGACACAGATCCCCAGGCTGCGACACTTCTGCCGGCAGGGGTATTGGACAAAGAAAATACATGGAACCACCATCTGGAGAGAGATCTGCCGCGCCTCCGGCAATGGAGGACGTCTGAGCACCACGGGAGGTGTGAATGAGATATCTTCTGGTTTGACCATGTGGAATACCTGACCTTGCGGGTGATCCAAACTGCGAATAAAGAACGCGGCCGTCCGAGGCAGCTGTTGTATGGCCGCAACCTGCGGCTGTTTGTCTCCTACTGTCAAACTTGAGCTACGGGGCATGCCCGAGATCGCATACCTCGACGCCATCCTTGGCTGCCTTGTCCCAAGAAGGAACTCGTCCGATAGATGTTGAGCTAGGCAGGAGGCGATTTGCTGACGGTATCTCTGTTCGTAAATAGTAGGCAAATCTGCGATGTTCAATGTTCTTACAGAGCAGTACTTAAACCATGGCCTTTACTTCGCAATAGTGACGTATCACAAGAGAGAGTAAATATTCGGGCCGAGAGGACATGGAACTGGTGCATGGGCCTTCACCCAGTGCATGCCACACGCAGAGAGATGAAGACTCAAAGGCCCGGACTCGCCATGCTCTTCACCGTAACCCACGTCGACAAACGGCCCCTTGAACCCCCGCAAAGATATTCAGTCATGACCTCGTGTACCAGTCACGCATTACTGGTCCACGAAGCTCTCGAGAGGACAGCTTGCGCTAGAAGGAGAGTAGACATTCAAGGGTACTTTGTCCAAGGCAGAACCCGAGGCAGATGGACCATCACGGTGGAACTGCAATCATCTTGCAGTGACAGTAGGGCGAAGGAACAGATCCTCGGAGGACTTTGATCCGTGGATAAGCGGCCCTACTTGGGATCTGTGTCGATATGGGCTTGAGGATGGTGGTGCGCTCTGCGCTTCAGAGGAGGCTGGTGGAAGCTGCGGTGGTTAATCCTCGCAAAGGTGGGCGCGTTCTCGACTGTTCCTATCCGTACGGGTCATAAAGAACAAGGGTGGGCGAGCAATTCGTGTTCTGAATGTGTCTCGTGCAGTAGTTGCAGTAGTCTAGCACATCGAGCCTGTCGTCCTGCATAGTCGGCTGTCAACGGAGTCTCAAAGGTTTTTGTGGCGTCGAATGCGGCTGCCAATCAGCGCTGCCGCTCATTCATCCCAGCGTATCTACATACTCTTCGACAGCCTCACCCTGAGACTCACCACCCTGGCAGCCTGGCCTGCCAAAAGTTGCTACACAAATCGAGAATCATGGTTTCTATTTCAGGTGCCCCATCTTGGTACTTAGGTCGACCACACCCTCCGTGGTCGCGGCCGTCCCCTCTGCCCGCTACTCTTCCTGACGATGGATGACTACCTGCTGCCACCACTATCCCCAAGGGTTGGGTGGGACCATCAGACTGGAAGCATGGCTCTGATCTCTCAATCTGCCATACACATGTGCGATGACTCTGGAGATTTTGCGATTGAGTCCAACGAAGATACGGATGTACATGTCGCAGCTCCTCTCGACAGATCGCCGGACTTCGTTGTCAACCAGCAAAAAGTCCTCAAAGACTTCGCCCCATCTTCAGTCCAATCACAGACACCGAATTCATTGCCTCTACGACTGCGCAGGCCGGTCATACCATCGACCGTCTGGGAGAGGTTAAGGCCTTTCATCCACGATCTGTATATCGGCCAGCAGCTAAGCCTAGATGAAGTGCGACAGAGAATGAAGGAGCAGCATAATTTTGATGCCACGTATGTGAGCAAAGCAGTCAGGCTTGGAATGAGGCTGATATCGATAGTGAACAAATGTACAAGAAACGGCTACGGGACTGGGACCTGCGGAAGAACTATACCCAACCGCAGAAGCTAGATGCCATCAAACAGCTGTGCGAAGCCCCATCCGAGACCTGTGCCAACTTGTCCTTGTATGTGAATGGTGTGCCTCTCAAGGAACGTCGGCTATGGCGCCCTGTCATGCAGAAAAGGAAGCCTGTCGTCCTTGCTCCTCGACCATCTACGGTCTGCAGGAAAAATCCACGTTCGCGGCTCCCAGTACGCCTGCGCACACCTTCACCACAGCGGGTTCAGCTCCAACTCGGTTCTGAGACTCAAAATATCGAATCTTTGCTGGGACATGCCTCTTCATATTATTCATGGTATCTAGTCAAGGGCCCGATCAAGGCCGATTATGGGACTCCCCAGCAGCTTTCTCAAGTTTTCAATCAGCTGAGGAGGGGCTTTTCTCTTCTTCGCAGAAACGACTCCATGGCGTTTGGCCTTATGGATCAATCCTGCTCTGGCTTTCATGCTCTCCTGAAATCCCAACCGTTTCGGCTGTTACCGGAGGTCATTTTTACACTCAAATATCTTCACCATATCGGCAGCAAGTACTGGGAGATAGGTCTGTCGGTCCTGAGATTCTTTGCTTCATTGGCGAACACAACCTTGGGTGGGTCCCATCCCATAACCAATTTCGCGACTCTTCTCCTGAAGATCGACCAGGAACATCTGGGTTCATGCTTGGGACTATATGCAGAACTCCTGCTTGACCAAACGAGATCAGTTCGCGACGACTCTGTCTGTATGAAAATACAATTGACCATAATTGACATTTTTATAGCGTCCGGCCAAATTGATGTCGAATCTTGCTTGGTTCGACGTCTGTCGTACGCAATTGACCTCACTAATTCAGTCCTGACTGCAGAGCGCGAATGTCTTATGAACGCGACGGTTAACTTGCCAGCATATGAAGGAGAGTACTTGACAGTCGAGAAATTTCTCATGCAGATGCTCAGCAGGAGTATTGTCGTCAACGGCAAACAGAATGGCGACTTTCCCAGCATTTTTGCCTGTGCGTACCTGGAAAAGCTCTACGCTCACATGAAATCGCCGGTTGAGAGTGAGAAATTCTTCCGATTAGCACTCGAAGGGGCTGTGCAAGACAGCCGCTTTGAAATTCTGGCCTTGTTAGACAACTGGGAAGATGTACTTTTGTCTTTCAAAAAGAACAAAGAGGCCGCCCAGCCAGGATTGACTACCAGCACGTTTGGGCGCCATTGAATGGGTGGAGGGTCGATCTTAGTTTTTGAAGGACAGACAGATTTCATCCAAAGCCACGGATGACTGTCCTTGATTCTTCTTTTTCGTCCCTCCTCCCAACATCCGATCACTCTGGCGCAGAGCGAGAAAGCAGGAAAGAACAGGGGCAAGGGCCAGGGGTCTAGGTGAAAGAGGATTGGAACAACTGCGGTTTGTATCACATCTGGCGGAGGTGGGGGAGAGACGAGCAACGGTCAGACCCCCCTCCCGCGACCGATACCGACATGGACGGACGAGGACTTCGAATGTTGGAGGCTGATGTGGGCGCTAACATTGACATCGACGTTGTCATGAACTTGCCTTGCCTTGCTATGGCGAAGGGTATTGGGATGAAGGAAATCAGAGTCACACGGCCCAGCGCACGGGAGTCCCGTATTACGGGAGGGAAACCCTCCTGACCAGACCGTTAGGACTCCCAGATTACAGCCTATCTGCCTTCTTCTTTTCTACCAAGTTACTCTCTCTCTCTAGTTAGTTGTAGCGACGAGGCCGAAACATGAAACGAGTTGAATCTGAAATTTCCATTTTTTTCAAAGGTGAGCAGGGAATAAATACATATGACTGACTGACGAGAACCCAAAGTAATTGGGCAAGTAGTCGAGTCAGTGAACGAGTGAGTGAGTGAGTGAGTGAAGACGTCAACCAAGTCCCTGCGGTTTCTTCCCTCCTTGGTCCTCAGGGACTTCTTCGCGATCACCCAAGGCCGTGATAGACAGATAGATCATAAAAGTTCTCGTGGACGCCGCAGGCTCTCGGGGAGGCGAGAGAGACGTAAAGCCAAACGGCCGAGATATGGGCCAACAGCAACAATCAACCACTGTCATAGTACGATTGGACAGCAGCCGCCACGTTCATACTTTCTCCCAAATGCCGCTCTCGCTGCCCAACGACTGAAAGCCCCATCCCGAGGCTGAAGCGGAAGGGGAGGCTGACACTGAAAGTGGATGTCCTGCTAAGGACGAGCTACCACCACCAGCAGGAGTCTCGACTCCACTGGCACTCGCGCTGCCACTTGCATCATATCGTACCGACTTGTGCATTTCATCCGCAGACCGCGAAGCTGTCTTCCTTCGATTCCATCCCATCATCAACCCCACCAGGCCACCAGGCATCAACTTGCCTACATAATCGTAAATCTTCGCACCACTGCCGACGAAAATGACGTTTGGTCTTGTATTTGAAGTGAATTCTAAGGAGCTGAACCCAAATGGTCTATATGTCTGTGGCGGAGCAAGAGCATCGAAGACTGCGTTGTGAAACTCTCTGGCCGAGGAGCCTCGGATGAAACTTCTCTGGCCCAGTGACTTGCGTTGATGAGCGGCACGTTGCGACGAGTGCCAGTGAGAGCTGTTATGCGTAAGCGCTGACGACGGACCAGCGTGGAGGGTCGATTGTGTTGGAGTCGTCCTTGACCAGGAGGTGACAGAGCCCATATCAAAATTTCCCAATTTAAGTTCCGAGACAGTGATGTTTGCGTTTGCTGCAGTGATCTCTCGCCGTAGCGAGGCTGCAAGCGCTGAGAGGGACGACGTAACTAGACATTCTGGGATTTGACGTGGTGGGGAAAGACTATGCGGGATCGACGGGTATGCAATGATGATGGACGAAGGCGATTTCGGATCAGGGCTGTGGTTCGCCAGTAGAGGGAGGAATTGTTGGACTGTCAAGAGAGGTGAGACAAGGCGGGTGTTGATCGTATCTACTATGTCGGATGGAGGGAGCAATGCTAGTGGTCCTTCGCTATAGCCTGAGCTACCGGGGAAGACGATGAGGCCAGCCAACGTCATGTTCCCCATCGAGGAACCTGAGCGGTGCGAGCTCCTGCTGGGTGATGAGGACCGAGATGACTTTGTCAGGAGGTCACGGATGGATTCCAGATTCGGATGCACGTCGATCGCAGGGTTCGGGACGGTGGAAGTTAAATCAATCCAGAGTGGGCGCAGGTCAGCCTTCGCTTCCTGTTGCACAAGAGAATCTTCCTCGGTGGAAGAGACGGTGATATAAACGACATAACCTCTCCGTTCAAGGTCAAGCGCCAATGAGCGTGTAAGTGCGTCGTGGAAGGTCGAGCCAGCGATGATGACAATCTCCTTTTTCGCGCCGTTGGGCAGTTTCTTCGCTCGTCTCTTTCTCGCATGTGCTTTCTTCCTGCGATGGATGAGGTATAGGGTGGTGCCGGCGAACGCCACCACTATGGCAATTGCGGTCCGGTTCCTGGAAACCCAAGCTGTGGTCTTCTGGAGGATACCGCGAGGTGGGGGAGGTGGGCGAGCAGAAAATGGACCTTGCCCTCCGCCCGGGTGGCGCGGAGGTCGAAGAGAGTCGGGAATCCAGCTTGCTCGGTCAATGGCGTCGCGGATGTCGTTGGCAAGGGCATTTGCGTGCTTGTCGACGTAGTCTGCTATGCGACTACCATAGTGGGCCATATCCTGTGGGATGGACGCAAGCTGAGGGAGGGGTTGTCAGTGATCATTGTCGCAGAGTGATGGTGGATGATGAGGATGGCTTACCAGGTCCAGGAATTGCTGGTCGTCACTCGTCATGATAGAGCTGGATAGTGGTACTGCTCTGTCATCAAGCTGTATCAGAAGTTGCTGGTCCTTTGGCCGGTGAACAAATTGACGGTCGAGAGTTGGCCCTCAGGTACAAGTACCGAGTATGCAGTCAGTCAGTCACGGCAGTCCACGCTGGCGGCGCGGGGAAGGACGTGGTCTGGCGCAGGCGAATCGTAGGGGACGAATTTCCACATGCGTGCCCATTCGGTGGAGGGTCACGTGGGGCTTCCTGTCGCCATCAGGCTGGGATACATTACGAATCCGTATTCTTCTCTCTTTCACACTATGAGCATCAAACAGTTTTCCTTCTGGCATATTCCGGCGGCGTCTTGAGGAGTCCCTGATAGCGTGCTACAGTCTTGTAGTTTTATCTTGTTTGTTCTCCCTTTTCTGCTCACCAATCCATCTGGCATTCACTAGGTTGTTGTGACAAACAAGTAGCACCCAGTGGCCATAGTCGAGTCAGGGGGCAGTCTACTCTAGCCGGGCTCGAACAGTGACTCTTCTACATCTCTGGTTTTTGATCATCCGGTCTTCCCCATACCCTCTTCTTTTCAGCAATCATCAAATCTGCACCTGAAGAAATGTCGTACGCACGCGGAACAGAACTCGACCCCTTGGTCGATCAATTCCAGCATTTGTCCACAAAATCTCGTGCAAATGAAGCCCTCCACATCCTCAAGAGGACAGCTTCTATTGTGAAACCCATTATGCGAATTCGCAACTGGCGTGTCGGAATGCTATGCGAATTCTTGCCTGAAGACCACTTCCTGCTAGGCCTGAACGTCAACCGTGGCGAAAAGATCTATCTCCGCTTACGCTACCCCGGAGACGATACACAATTCTTGCCGTTCGAGAACGTCGTGGATACCATGTTGCATGAGTTATGCCACATTGTCCACGGTCCACATGACCAGGCCTTCCACGCCTTGTGGGATAAACTCCGCGACGAGCATGAAACACTCCTCCGCAAGGGCTACACCGGCGAGGGATTTCTCGGCAAAGGAACTCGACTAGGAGGTCGTGGCATACCAAGAGCCGAGCTTCAACGACAAGCCCGTGCAGCGGCGGAGAGACGGCGGCAGGTGTCGGTCCTTTCGCAAGGCAGTGGAGGAAAGGTCGGCGGACAGGGCATCTTGCGAGGCCAGAACGCTCGAGAGATCATCGCTGCTGCTGCCGAGAAACGCAATCGCATCAGCCGAGGGTGTGGCAGCGCCGTGCCCGACATGGGCCGGAAGATAATGCAGGAGGAGGCTGTCAAAAAGGAGAAAGTCACCACCACCAAGGCCGACAAAGCGGAAGAGGACGAGGCGGCATTGATGCAGGCATACATTGACATGATCCAAGAAGAAGAGGCGCAGATGGTGGGCGCGGGATACGTCCCTCCCAGTCAGGATAATCCCACAGGAGGTGTCCGGAAGGGCAACAGTATCGTCCCTCCAGTTGACACGAGATCGCTGCGCGAAGAACAACTTCAGATTGAGCGGCAACTGCAACAACAACAGTCACGACCAGGCAAAGAGTATGAACCCGAGACGAAACCAAAAGCCACAAAACCAAACACTCCGCCTCTCAACCATCCGCCACCAGAACTGCCCCAGGACGAAGAAACATGGACCTGCGAAGTCTGCACCCTCATCAACCCAATCAACTACCTGCTGTGCGGAGCCTGCGAGACCGAGCGGCCAGCCACTTACTCGCAGTCGTCGACATCCAGTCCCACCAGCAGCTCGCATTTTGCCACCAGACCGACAAAATCTCAAGCCAACACCTCTCAATCGCGTTCGTCGTCCACCAATGCTCGCCCTCGCCATCCTTCCTCGGTCCTTGCCCCCCGCCTCGGCGCCGCCGATAACATTGCACGCTTCGAAGCGGCGGCCAAGGAGAAAGCCCAGACCAACCCCTTGGGCTGGACCTGCGGACGATGCGGCACGTGGATGGAAAACCAGTGGTGGACGTGCAGTGTGTGCGGACGGATGAAGGAGACTTCATGACCTCCCTCCCCCTTCTCCCCCAAACACGGGGCCCAAAAAGTCAAGGAATGCTCGAGAGGTCGAGAGAGATGTATCTGATATGTGTTACCAATCACCGGTGCCATAATACAAAGGGATACGCGGGACCACAACGAATCGGTGCGCAAGATGAACTGGATCGGACCCAGACGCAACCCGCACGGGATGTGATGTGGTATGACATGACATGATATCCATGCACAGCTGAGCAGAGCAGAAGAGATCTGCATAGAGCATTACGATAACGACGACGACAATGACAACGATAACGAACCCTCTTGTTGACTGAGCGTCATGACTTACTTTGCCGAATACTCTGATTTCCTTCCTTTGGTCTTCCTATTTCTTTCTTCATGGAGCAACGTCATGCCATGCCATGCTATACCATGCCACCAACTAACTACTCTAGCTATCCTCTACCTATCAAATGATACACATCGAGCTACAACGACAAGATGGACTCTCAGAACAAGCTGGCAGCTAGTAGGGGCGTTTGGTATATACCTACATTAGCTTGCCTAGGTGCTTGGGATAAACACATGATGGACACCCACTGAATATCGACAGTCGGGACCGCAGCACATTCAAATCATGGGTGAACCTATTCAGGGTGGAAATGTCTCATTCTATTCCACGGGTCGATAAGGGGTCGTGTCGGGATTTGTATGCCAGGTACTTGTACTTGCTTTGCTGTGCTATGTGGTATCTGAACGCATCATCCAACGAACATTAGGGAAAAACAAAAGCAGACAGCCATGATATTTCAATTCATCAATAGTTCCGAACTGCCGAAATATCGTCAACAAATCCGATCCTGAGAGCAACGTCCTCTCTGCGTTGCCGTAATCACTCGTCCGCAATCACTCGTTCCGCACACTCGATTCAAAGGGCCCGTGAGGACATAACCAAGGCAAAGTCTTTGCACTTGACGTGCGTTAACCAGTGTACCAGCTGCAAGGGATACCCGAGAGGACATATGTGACCCGTGTCATTAGTGATTGTTTTGCTCGAGATAACCAGATCGTGGGACGTGATTTCAGACGTGGATAATCTGCACCTTTCTAAGGTTCATCCTGGAAGAATCTGTTTTGCCATGATGGATCAGCTTTGCTTCTCTTGAACGGATAACTCGACGCTCGCTACAAAACAAGGGCTGTAGGACTTACCTCATGATGGCTTTGATGCCTCTAGAACCAAGACCGTGTGGGGGATAAGCAATCCAGATGGGATCCGCCACAGCACCCATCTTCTCTCGGAATTCAGACTTTCTGGCGAGGTTGAATTGTTTGACAATGGCATCGTATGTAGCCTGCAACATCTTCACCTTGGCACCGCTCATATGGTGGCCTGGTGTCAAGTGACTTGCAGCACCGCCGCCAAATGTGACGCTAGGCACACCAGCATTGGCAGCGGCGTTGAGCGCATGGGTGGTAATGTACTCAATTGTCCCCGACGGTGCTCCTGGGAAGTCCAAGGTGTACTTGGCTTGCCAACCTTTGCGAGGGGCAATTTCACACATGACTGCAATACCGCAGAGGACGCCGTCTTTGTCTTCGGCGACGAAGTAGCGTCGGTGCCTCTCGTCTCGGAAGAGATCAATGTTGGACAGATGGATCTGGGTACCTTTCCGGTTCGCCAACCAGTCCTTGACCCTGGCGTTGGCACGCTCTTTGATGCTCTCAGGAACAGGCTCTTTAGGGTCAAGGTCAATGATCTTGACGCCGTCATTCTGAGCCCTGCGAATCTTTCTAGCAACCTCCGGGTCAGACTCCGCGGTCTTCTTGTGAGGATCCACCCGCTCTTCGGCGACACAAGAGAGAGTTTTCCAGCCTAGTCTCTCACCAAGAACTTCCTCCAACTCCGGGCTAATCAACAGCCAGAGTGGCTTCAAGCGCGTCTCCCGCTTCAGCCATTGAAGGAAAGAGACGACAACGCGGTAATACTGGCTTGGGTGGCACAGGGGGTCGCCTGGGAGAATGGCGTAGTGGCCCTCAGGCACATAGCACACGGCAGCACCAGTATCCGCATGACGCCAGATTTGGTAACGTTCATCGCCCCAAGATGTAGATGTTGCATCTCCGTAGTTTGCAATGAGATCATAGAGATCGGGCATCTTCCGGTCTTGAACTGCCACTTCCCGCCCACGTTCTTGTTTCCAGACGGGGTTCAAAGTGTCTGCTTCGGGATGTCGAAGTTTCTCGACGGCGGGCTTCGCAGGGAATGACTTGGGATCTCTATGGAACAACGAGGCCAGTCGAATGTTGCCTAGCTTGAGGATAAGCATGACGATACGTTCGAGACCGACGCCACACCCAGCGTGGGGAGGAGCCCCCCATTTGAAGCCTTCCATGTACTCAGCCATGTCGTCAGGATCGATGCCAACCATGCGCATATTGGCTTCGAGCATCTTAGACTCATGGATACGTTGACCACCAGAAATGATTTCTTGTCCACGGACAAACACATCGAAAGAGTTGGTGTATCGGTCGTCATTTGCATCTGGCATGGTGTAGAAAGGACGAGCAGATCGCGGGAACTTGTCCAAGATATAGTAATCGGTCTTGTACTTCTCCTTCATAAGCTCACCGAGACGGATCTCGTCCCGGGTGGCGAGATCTTCAAGAGGTGAGACCGGTTCCCCGTCTTCATTCAACCAACCCGAGTCTGTAAGCAGCTGGACCGCGTCTTTGAACGGGATTCTAGGGGTTTCATCCAGCCAAACAAGATCCTCACTAGGGAACTGCTCTTTGACGAGCTCGACTTCTTTGCGGTACTTGGTGTAAATGCCCTTGAAAATGCTTTTGAGAGTATGATCAATGATATCCATCATCTCGTGATAGTTTTCCTCAATGGCCATTTCGAGATCGAGACCAGTATACTCGGTCAAATGACGATGGGTGTTGGAATTTTCAGCTCTGAAGACAGCGCCGATTTCGTAAACTCGCTCAAAATCAGATGCGATCGCCATCTGCTTGGCCAACTGAGGAGACTGGGCAAGGAAGGCAGGACGACCAAAGTAATTGACCTTGAACACCGAGGCACCGGACTCGGTCGCTGCGCCTTGGAGTTTGGGCGTGTGGATTTCTACAAAGCGTTGCTCGTCAAGGGAACACCTAAAGAGGTTTCCCACCGCGGCCTGGATGCGGAAGATGGATTGGGAAGTGGCAGTTCGCAAATCCATAATGCGATTTGCCAGTCTGACACGGTCGGGGATTTGACTCTGACGGCCATCGACTTTTTGGTCATCGTCGAGAATGGTCAACTCTGCCTCCTGGACAGAGAAAGGGACTAGGAACACAATTAGCAAGCCGTCAATTGACAGGATTCAGACAGGAACATACCAGGCTCTGCACGCTTGACGATGATGTGCAAGTCGGTCACCTTGACCTCCACGTTGTGTATAGAAGCAGACTTGACGGGTATCTGTGGCTTTTGAAGCACACCTTTCACAAGCATGATATTTCCTGTGCGCAGATGCTCGGCCCAATGGATCATGATAGCTGAGACTTTACCAGGTTCCTCTACAAGGACACCTTGAATGGTCGAGATCTGTTGACGGAAGATCAGAAAAACCAATTTAGCACCCATGTTTCGGACATGGTGCAATCTACAGCGGAAGACGACTTCTTGACCGGCCATCTCCTCGGTGACGGTGCTTAGGTCAAGACGATTTTGAGTGTGACTAGTCGTGGATTGCATCAACGGAAGATCGCCATATCGAGCTTTCATATCATCCGTCTCGGTTTTGGCGGCGTCTTCCAGCCTTTTCTTGATACGCTCCTCAGAATCGTCTCGATGGTCCAGGCTCAGTTTAGAGCGGTGTTCATGTTTTCTTTGTTTTGCCAGGATTCTCTTCTGCGCATTCTTACTCAAGCCATCGCTGTCAAAGTCGCTCATCTCGGACTCATTGTCACTGGAGGTGTAGTCCGATCGATCCCCCAGATGTAGGAATTGGGCGAGGGAACGACGGTGAGGCCCGGGACTCTGAGAAGAAATGGGAGAGATGTGACCCTCGGATTTGTCCTTTGGGGTCTCGCTTCCATTAGGATGGACGTGTTTGGAGAGTTTGCGAAGGACAGACATGATGGTGGTCGGTGGGATGGGATATCCTGCTGCCTGATAACGGGACGGCTCTGCGGATGCACTTCAACCGTCTGCACAGACGAAGCTGGATTTGACGTGAGAAATTCTCGAATAAACTGGTCCGAACCGGCGTTTGAAGAGGAGGCTCTTAAAACGGGGTCTTGATATGTTGACTCTGAGTGAGGACTCTTGGGACTGCGCCCGATGAACGGGCTTTGCCGCTGGACGCACACCACTCGAAGCTGCGCGTACAGCAGTCAATTGAGTGAGGGCGAGACTGCGATGATATGTGATTTTATTGCGGATCGTATTTTTCCGTCAGTGCTCAGTCAGCTGGGTGTTACCGATTTGTTGTTTCCCGCCAAAAAGGAAGGGTGGCTTGCGGCGGGAGGGGCAGCGGAAGGGAGAGATGCTGGAAGGAGGGGAAAAAAGAAGTGGAAGAAATGCGATAAGATTGGATTGGTAGGAGTCTGGTCGCCAGTTGCTGGAAAGGTCTTGGGCACTACTTGGTGAGCTGCAGTGACAAGCACACAATAGGAAAGCTTGCAAGCAATTAGCAGCAGCACGCAAGGAGCATGGACTGGCGAAGGAGATCAGGAGAGGCAGGAAGAGATCGCAACAATATGAGCGGCAGGGCCGGAAGCAGGACCGGAACCTTGATGGACGGCAGTCAAAAGGGTTCACCGGAGAGGGCGGGGCCAATAAATGCGTCAGAGGCTTTTGGTCCCTCTACTCGTACAAGTAGTACAAGTAGGTTTCTCCTCCTGCGGTTTTCGAGTGGATTAATGAATTAATACCATCCACTAGTTTTGGCCTTTGCTCTCCTGTCACTGAGGAGGCCATGCAGGCTTAACAAAGCTGTATCAGCTGTAGCAATGATGAGTAAGGCGGGGTTGCCAGACACCCAATCATTGCACGTGCTGCCGGTGGGCAAAGTTCGTTGTTGACCACGCCGTTTTCTGCATTCGGGTTTTGCTGAGGTCACCATGTTTGGCATACCAATGACTGAGTGGCATCATTTGTTTGTGCTGCAAGTTCTGGACGAGGCCAACAAGGCCCAACTGAGATCTCAGGCTTTCAGGCGACAACAAGACACGACGACTCTGACGACTTCTGACAACCCTGACTGTTCCGAGCCGGATCACGTGATGACGTTCCTGGCACCCGCTTCTTGCTTCCCTTTGCGGTTACTGAAATGCACCTACTTGTACGAGTACGAACCTGAGCTTGTCTAGCACTGAGAAGAGGGGTAGCAGCGAAGAGAAAGAGGATGAACACTAAGGTGAAGGGAAGATGGCTATACTTGTATGCGTTTTACAGAGAGAACACCTGGGCTGCTCGGAAATCGCACCCCATATGGAAAGAAATTGCACAGATGAGACAACACGAGGAGTTGGTTGGCCTCGAGACCCTGATGGGCCCCTTTGTTGGCTGATCTGCTCGCAAGCCTTACTCTACTTGCTGACTTCTTGCGCACAAGGCCCCCCCAGTGAGGTGGCCAGACGGTCGCCCGGAAACCACTGTTTGAGGGCCCATTCGAAGAAAAGGGGTAGCATATCATATCCATACCACACATGTCGAAAACAAGTATTATGATACGAAGCATCCACTACTCGTACACCTGGTCGTTCCAATAATGCTGACCGGGGGTCGACGGAAGGGTGAGATGCACCAGATCCTCGTAGGTCCAGCCTTGTCGGACATAAAGGGGTCAAGTCGGTGAAACCCTGTTGCGCAGTCTGGTCGTCATGGAGACTGGATATCGATAGTACAAGTGTCTCAACCACGGAAGTCGTGTAGCAAACATTACGAATGAAAGTCATCATAGTGGTCGTCCCTCTCTATCTTATGTGGTTTCGGAGGGATTCTAGAAATTTGTCTTGAGGCAATTTTTTGGTCAGAGGAAGGTAAAGTGTTATAGATCGACGCGTAAACGGCTTCTTGGGGGAGCATTGGGCGGCTTCATTATTCGCCTGGAAGTTTCCCGGGTACCCCTCCTCCAAGGGTGTTGCAGGCTCTTGATTCGACACCCAACCACCCACGAGTCTCCTGTCTGGACCGAGTAATCACCCAAGGGCTTCCAAACGAGCATGCGACCACCTAAACCACCTAGACGTTTTGGGGTTTCAGACTTCTGTAACAAGCTGAGCCCGGGCCATAGCCACAATGACACCACGCGTCATGATAGACCCCCCGATAAGCAGATTGGCCCGTGGACCTGGAATGAAACCTTCTGGATTAGCATTTTGATCATCCCTCTATCATACAATACGACTAAGTCTCTTTCGCAACGGCCTTGCCACGATTTGATCGCATCTACACCCTGAATCAGCCATTTACAAGCACACTTCGCAAGTCAAAAGCCGTTCAGGTCACCGGCCCAACATTACTGCGCCTACGCCGTATTCGTCCTTCTTACGAGTCCCTGCTCTTTCTTATTCCGCCTGCATCACTGATGAGCCCTTTTTGGACTTGATCCCGGCCAATATTTGATAAGAGCAGGATCTGGAATTGCAAACTCGTCACTTCTGTGCTTTACCCTACATCTGTGCCCTCCCCAACCTTTCAATGCTCTTGGTCTACGATCAGACTGTTCCGCGCTCACCTCGCCAGCATGCCTCGGACACCCTCGCCCTCCTACCGCAATACGACGCCACCCGTTGAAGAGATCCCAATGCAAGAAACCAAGCCTCAAACCGAGTCTGGGCCCGAGCCCGACCTTCCAACGCTCAACACTGATACCCAGGACTTTGCTTCGCCTAAGAGTCATGCTATCACCTTCACCGACGCCGATGGAATCGAACGTGGCCAGACCCTCGAGCCTCCCGGGCACATGCTCAGCGAAGTGTTCTCGAATACGTTTTCCACTGAAGAGGAGGAGCGTCAGTTTTCCATGAGACCTCGATCAATGTCTCACCATCTGTCTGCGAAGGATATTCCATCTAGGAAATGGTTGACAATCAAGGCAAAGTGGTGGAGAGCTCTGGAAATGCTAGGCATGTGCTTCCACAGCTGGGCCTGGCCTCGTCCTGCAAAGCCGGCCTTCAAATGGGGGATCGAGACAGAGACCGAGCCGATCGAGCTATATTTCTACCTTCCTCCGATATACAACGAGGCCTTGCAAAGGGATCCCTTGCATCGCTTTCCGGCGGTTGTCAACTTTCATGGCGGTGGGTTTTGCTTGGGTGATGCACAAGATGACCAGTATTGGGCTCGGGTTGTTCTTCAGCATACAAACTGTATTTTCGTCAGCGTCAACTATAGGCGTGCTCCCGAGCACCCTTTTCCTACGCCTGTCGATGATTGTGTCGAAGCACTTGTCTTCATCGCCGAAAATGCGGATGAACTGCATATAGATCAAACCAACATCGCGCTGTCCGGGTTTTCAGCAGGCGCGAACTTGGCCTTCTCGGCGCCTCTGCGTCTGGCATTTCATCGAAAGATGAACGCGTTGGAGAAGTTTCGATCCAGGCCCTTCACCTCGCAGAGTGCCGATACTACCGACACTTATGGTTCTTATATGACCGAGCCCGATGATCATCACGAATTTCACAACTTCCTCACGCCGGTACCCTCGGGCTCTGCCCTGTCGACTTCGAATCTAGTGAGACCGAGGACGGGAACTCCGCTGCAAATTCGTTCTGTTGTCGCTTGGTATCCACTGCTGGATTGGACAATGTCCCGGTCACGCAAGATCAGGGAGTCTCGCAATCCCAAGAAATGTCTTTCCAAGACCTTCACCGACCTGTTCGACTTCTCTTACCTCCCTGCGCCGGACCTTCACGGCGACCACTGCAGCCCGTACGCGTCTCCGGCACTGGCACCCGACGAAATGATCCGTGAAGGCTTGCCACGCGATATTCAGTTGTGGCTTTGTGAGTGGGACATGCTCCTCCGTGAAGGTCAATTATTTGCCGAGCGACTGGACAATCTGGGCAAACGCATCGACCACAAGACAATTCCTCGCGTACCTCATGCTTGGGACAAGTCTCCAAACCCGTTCCGCGACCAGAAGGCCATTGACGTCCTGTACACGAAAGCCGCCATCGGTTTAAACAGAGTGTTCCAGGACAGAGATGGAGTCGGTCCTTTCAGCTCGATGAGCTCGCTTCACCCCGACGATCCTATCATCCAAAGACAACCTAGGAGGAGTGTCGTTATGCCGCTGTAATCTGATATGGACAGATTCCGCAAGAAGGATCTATATATACGAACGAGCCCACTGTGGCGATCGACAAATGCCTCTCGGTCTATTTAAGGAGCCGAGGCGGGTTACAAAAGAACGGAGCGGCCACAATGCTTGTTCTCCGAACCTCGTGGCCCCGATTTGGTGGTCAGCATTACTCGGATCCCCGGAGATGTTATGCGTGATTGCTCATCGAATATCGCCAGCAACTCGTATACATCTCACGTACGAATCCTCGAGGATTTGGATACAAGACACTCATCCATAAATCTTGCTCACTGGTCTACAACCGGTATCCACCTATTGCCACATGAGCAACCTGAACCGTTTAGGGGCTAAATATGGTCGATATCACAGTCCTGGTATCTGATGGTCTTTTGAACCACCATACCTCATCTCCGTCACGCACATACCAATACTCCAGCATATTGTCGTTACTGTCAGCGTTCTAGCGTTGGTGTCAGGTGCTACGACGGTAGCCAATTGTTCATTACGATGATTTACATCTTTCTTCCTTGGGCGTCATGAGATGGATTATGGCCAACCCTTCTTTGCGGTTTTCTTTTCTTTCGTCCACATACAACATGCTGCATCCTGGGTTGGGACACATGAGCCCTGCGCGGGTGGACAGCATGGTGCATATTGCCGTGGACGCCTACAGGCGCCTGCATACATCGAGTAAAATGGGTTATGAGGGATGATCTGCATACAGACATGACTGGAATGGGAAAGTATTCAATGAGCGGGGAAAGAAAAGAAAGCACAGTTCTACGTGGGAGTTTGATTAGATACATGAGAAGAAAAGAATCAATTTTCATTGCCCCAACAGCAAACTTGGCCCATTGCCGACGACGAGCCGTTGTCTTCAATCAATCAATCAGTCAATCAGCCCCTGTGATCCTTTCTCTCGCTTTCTCTCTTCCCCCCATCTCCTCAGGGTCGATCCAACTGTACTTCCTCTCCTAAACCACGCTCGTCCCTGTTTCTTGTGACGAGACTACTCGATCACGCTGCTGGGCTGGACAGTTCACCTCTCCACGGAAGCACATGTCCTGCAAGAGTCTCACCCTGCTCCCTGCTCAGCAGCAGTCCATGATGCCCTCATGGACCTGATTGAATAACATGCAATGTGTCATCGTAGAATCACTCGTCTTGGGAGGTTTCCACAGTGTTCTCAGACACGGCCATGTATGAAAAGGTAAAGAATCGAGACACTGTCCACGAGATTTGTATTATTACATTATCAACACTAGCATACTGAGTGCTATGACATGTTCAGCGCATTTTCCCTCGGAAAGCTCTATCATACAATGTTTTCAGTGTGTCGGTTGTTCTCGGTGACAACTCCATCTTGTCTGTCACTCCATTTTCAATCCATCTTTCGTTCCTTCATGTCTTTGACTAGTGCGGCTATGACCCCAGTCCACTTTGCATCTCTTGATCATGCTCACCGCAGTCCGATACCTGTAGCTAGTACCGCTTGAAAAGTCCATGACGTGGTGCGGGAGTGGTGATAGCAGGATAAAATGGCACAGCGTTGGGCCCTCGTGGTGTACGCGCAGCAAGCAAGGTGCCATTGGATTCTGCGGTAGGGGTGTCAGATGCCGCACCAGTTCCTGTGGGTGTGGTTTCGGTCCAGTTGGTTTGAGTATTGATGGTGATTGACCAGTCACTGCCAATTGTGCCAGTATAAGAGACAGGTGGTCCTATGGTAGTTCTGTTATTGACTCCAGTCCCACTGTTGACTCCAGTCCCGCTATTGACTCCAGTCCCACTGGGGGTGTCGGATCCTGTGATGGTCGTATTGGAGGCCCAGGAAGTTGGAGTGCCCCACGTGGTCATGTTGTTTGAGACATATGGAATGATGGGTGTTGGTCCATACCAGAGTGGTGTAGTTGGCGTGGGAGTGGGAAAACTGCTGCAGACAAGGTCATGATACATTTGAGTGTTGATACCCAAGGAAGAGCCTGTCCGATTGAAAAGACTGAGAGTGTCACAGATTTGACCCCGGTCCGTGGTGATATCAGCAGCCGCCAGAATGCCAATGAGAGCAGCGTAGAGGTTGGCGTACAGCTGTTGACGGGTGGTCCCAAAGTCGTAGCCGTAGGATGCGCAGAAGCAGACAATCGACTTGACATTGTCGGGGGCATACCATGACTGGTATAGCTGGTATGCAACCTGATCGGTTTTCAACTGTTCACAAGCCGAATGGAGGTCCATGCCAGAGTCACAAATGCTCAGCGCAAACATAGCAGATGCAATGTCGGTGAACTCGTCCCTTAACCCACCAGAGAGCAGGGAGACATCAGGAGGAAGAGCATTGGCGAAGCTACTTGCCAGATCCGCAAGGGCTGCTTCTGTGGCTTGGTCCGAACGACGGTGAATGTGTGACTTCTTGAGGTCTTCCATTTGGTTCCAGCTGGCAGTCTGAGGAGAAGTTGCAGCAATGTTGTTGTGAGCCGCATGGTGCATTCTGGTGCTGGCAGTGCCTTCAGGGATACATTGAATCTCAGTGACCGTGAGCATTGAGCTGGTTGATCGAGTACTGAAGGGCCCCTGCAAAAGTCAGCATGAGTATCATAGATCTGGGGCTGCTAAGACTCACTTGAATGTCGACGCTTGGAATATTTGTGACAGAACAGACATTGCAATCCACGGCCTGCTCTGGTCAGTTCTTTCTGTCCTTAATTCAGTGGTAGAGAGGTGACTCACGTATCGGAAGGTGGTCATGATTGCCTGGTAGACTGTGCTGGTGGGACCAATTTGAGGAGGTTGAGAAGCAATGTAGGTCAGAGTGCAATTGGGGGAATGGCCCGCTGACTGCGAGGACGACAGAGCAACCATGTTTGTGAGACCAGGCAGGGCCATGGCCAGGAGGACAACGGCGTACAGCCACATGGTGAAATGGAATGGGAAATTGGAAAGACAGAGCACAGTGAGAGTAAACTGGGTTGGAATTGGAATAAGATGAAGCACAAAGCAAGATGATTGCTGCCGGCGGGTTGAGAGAGAGGAGATGGAGAAGCGGAAGAGTGAAGGTGAAGCTCGTGTGAGAAAGAAAGGGATGTAGAGATTTGGGAGAAAATGAAGCGTTGAAACAGTTGAGACCGCAGTTTGGTTGTAGAGAAGGAGCCAGAAAGCAGACACGTCACTTCGCCAGTTGTTGAGGAAGCAGGAGCGCGTTGTCGCGTTGTCGAGGCTCAACAAATGCATCTGAGGAAGGTACGCACTGGACATGGACATTGAATTTGACACGATCTGTTCTCAACGGTCTTCGATCTGGTTCCAAGTTGTGTGCTGCTCCTGCCTCAGCCTGATGCCTCACCCGCACCATTCGTCCTGCGATTTTAGCTTACAAGCAAAGGATGAGGTGTTCATTCACAACATCAGAGAAAATGATATCCCAATGAAGCCACAATTAGAGCAGTACAGCCGACTCCTCATCTTCCATGCTCTTACCTTCGATAGCTGCTGCTTGTTCCATATTGCCTGTCACGACTCACTCACGCTGTACCCAGGAGGAGGGTGTTTGATCACCAGAAGTCTGGCAACCTCTCAATGTATCCCTCACTGGCCATACCCCCCATCAATCGTCCACGCCGATATCGTTGCCATAGCTCGAGTCTCTGGCCGTACATGGGTCTATACAAACACAGCTCACCTTGGCTTTTTTCCTGCTTAGATCAGACGAGTCACGTGACAACCTTCCTCTTTGGACTCGGTAGCAGGCCCAGGAACTGGGACTTGTTTTTATCGTCCACCTTAGCCGACACCAAAGAGTGTGTTGCATTTGACAAAAGTGCATCAGTCGATACTGAGAATCTGTCGGCAATTCTGCCCAACCCTCACTCAATTCGATTGACCCCGCGCTCGTCGCTCCCCGATAGAGCTCTTGAACACGGGCAAGTTGTGGACACGGTGATGCAAACCCCAAACTCTCTGCCACAAGGTGCTCCCTGTAGTCCGTTGATCCTTCACACCATCTGTCCCTTATCCTGCATGCATTTCATCACGCGAATGCAACCGAAGTGTTAGTCACAAAGATTGTTGGCAGTTCCTGGCCGTTCAACCCGTTTCCATGTGCCGTCAGGCGCATCCATTGTCTTGTCGGGTCTTCTCCGCTTGGGTTGTCGAGCACAAGCAATTGAGATGCGGGGTGGAAAATCTTACCACATTCAAACCCTTTCCTAATAACTCGGTGGCAAGCATTGCTGCTGCTAAACTCGAGGTGGTGGTGTGAAGAGTTCACGCCATCATTGTTGATACCCCTGCTCGCTTGCCGATGCCTACAACGTCTACGACGTCATTGCAGCTGTCGACGAAGGGCAACTGCGCCGATCGCTCTGTGGTAGAGAGTTCTTGATAACGAGAATTGCGCACTAGATACCTAGGTAGATCTGGTGACATTTTGGCCATGTAATTGATGGTAAGACGCAGTTGCCATTGTCTTGGTATTGCATTGTCGTGACCAACAATCGATGTGATGCACGTCGCTTTCCCTAAACAAGAACATCGGCTTGACTTGCCCCAGCCCCAGTAATCCTGCGTATTCCTGGCGCTGTTTCTCCAAGTGACAGTGTTCAAAATACCCCCAAAGTGTTTGTCAACTCCATTGTGAGAATGCGAAAACAAAGTTTCCTTTTTGCTTGCTGGGTGCGGGCATGTCCGGAGACGCCCGCTGGCAGAAGCGGTTGAGATTGCGGCGAGAGAATGGGATTTGGAGTCAAAAGGTTGTGGTGCAGGAGATGGGTTGGTTGGCCGTAGCATTTGGCACACCGGCGGTTGGCAATAATCGGAGACGTTTGCTGCTATGGTCCGCGGGAAAGTGCTCGCGCCCTGCGCTGCGCCAGGAGTTGAGAAACCCTCGAGTCTTGGTGAGGGCTTGCAGCCGTCTCAGGTCTCACGACAAGACCGACGCGCAGACAAATACCCAATATTGCGTTCCAGTTTGTGAGGCATTTGACCAAGGTCACAGCGTGTGTTGCGAATCCTACCCTTTCATTCAACCCAAGGCCTGCATCAGAATTCTTGAAAATGCCTCAAGATGTCAGTCCCGGTAGGGGGCGTTCGGGGGGCAAGGATGCCTATATGATCGCTTAGCCAGATACACCGGGGACTACGGCCGCGGCGGTCGGAAGCCTTGCCGGATGTCACACCCATCACAATTCTGAAACGCAGCGTCCACAGCACCCAATTTTCCCCCAGTGGGTGCCGAGTTACCACAATTATTTGTTGATTATCCGCATCCTTGGATGGCCGACTTTTTGCCAGTGTGATCGTATGTACTCGTAGGTACAAGAGGAGATCAAAAATGCCTCAGTCGTGCCCGGCACGGCCATGTTGTCGCGTCGGCGCAAAATGTGCACCGAGCTCTGTACTTATTATGATCAGCCTTTTGTCCCCCACAGCGCTATTGATGGGTACTCGTAGTTCTAGTGGGCTCCATCTGTACTCGGTACCTCGTAATGCTCCGTGGAAGTGAGTGAGGGAAATCTTGACAGACGATTTGGGTCGCTGTTGTATCCACTGAAACACGCGCCCCCGAGGCTCTGACAGGGACAAGCCGACAGGCGCGATTTGTAGACAGGCCAAACGAGGCCAGATACGGTACTTTGTCAAGTGTGATCACCGTGACAGCCGAGAGGACGTGTTGCAGGCTTGCAGCAGGGCTGGAAGAGGGTCGAGCTAATGATATTGGGGAGGCTCCGTTATTTGGGAGTTTGAGAAGTTGAACGTTGTGACTTGCAGGATCCTAGTGGGTGCAATTTCTGTGGTCATTTGCAGATGTTTACAATCATGGCCAAATATGTCGACAATCATTTTTTGAGGGGGTCCAGTGGATTGGCCGGTCCCGTTCACATGGGCAGAGCCTGATGGGCCGTGATAGGAGGAGGTCGGCATCCAATCTAGATGCCCGACTAGAGCCAAAACTGGCTCTGCAGCTGCAGCGCTTGTCCGTTCGGCTGGCGCCCGGAGTGGAAATTCATTACCTCCAAACCGTCAATCACAACTGTGGGCCTGGACTTTGTTTTGAATCTCGCAAAAGAAGCAAGCATCCCAGGGCAAAACGAACAGGCTTATTTTGGAATCTGGATCTTGTGCTTGTTTGAGCAAAACATACTAACGCTTGAACAGATGCGGCACGACGCGTAGACCAATACTGCTGTGAAAGCGATGAATAATCGCCGAGTTAGGCACGGCCGGATATCTGTGGAATGGAACAACATGGCTGCTACTTTGGGACGACAGGAAGCACGAGGAGCAAAATTCGATGACGGAAGGGTGATACCCCAATAACGTAGAAGGGCCCTGCGTTGGCTTTCCGCACAAAACGCCGAACCGCCCTGGGAGGGTAGAGGCACAAGAGGTGAGTGAGCGTCATGGGTCATTAAGTTCTGCCGCGAGCTGGGGGTGCCCATGTCGGAGAAAACCATTGAACTGGGGCCGATGTTTGTTATGCCCTGCCCAAAAAAATGTTCAATGGGTTTTCTTTGGCAGATTGACATTTGGCGGTACGCGGCGGTACCGTTTGAACGGCCGGAAATCAATTCAAATGACAACGACAGCGAGATCGATGCAGCTCGTAGCCGTTGCAAGCTAGATTGAGAGGCGGATCCACTAATCTGCAGCCGGCCAATGCCACAGCTTCCTACTGGACCGGTGACGGCCAAAAGAAAGGATGCGACGTAATGAAGTCAGCGTGGGCCACGACTCCACGAGGAGCCACCCGAGCCACTGAACTGGACCAGGCCATCTTTCCGCGGACTGAGGCATTCTTTTCTTCGTGGGTTGCGCTGGGAGGAGGGCAGGGAGAAACCGGGCAACTTACTACTAACTGGAAGATGGTAAGCGACCATGGTGACACCGGACCAAGTTTGAGGTCAAGCCACAATCAACTGCTGTTTTCAGTTGTTATGCCCCAGGATGGTTCCCAAGGATGGGTTGGGGAAGGATTCTTGTGCATGCAGTGGCAGCATCGTCGATGAGCTCGAGGTATGCTAGATGGCGAACTTTGCCTGCGAGATGCCATCATCCTCCCCAATTATCATTGTTTGGCGCTGCCGAAGGGTTCGCCAAATCTGACGATCAGCCTAAACAGCATTAACGGACTGACCATTGTTGGGAGTGAGAAGAAAGGGCTTAGAATCCTCATGGTGGATGATCTCAACCAGCGAGGAAGCGAGGGTCATCATAACGATTGAACGTGAGACAACATCACACTCACTCCCCTCGTACCTACGAGTAAGTATTGTATGAGTCTGTCCGCGTTGCTCAGGATGGATGAGGACTCGTAGGTACGAGCATTTTAGCCCCGAGTAGGATGGCAGAACTCGGTACTACTGTTAACCGCTGTTCCCCCGGCTCATTCAGCCTACGTACCGAGTACGTACATACTTTCTACTCGGTATGCTTTTGGATTACTCCATGCCTACAGACAACTGGTGAACGCGTCTACACACATCCTACTCTGTACAAGCTCAACGGGAATGAATAGAGCTGCAGCTTCTACCCCAGGGATCTGTGTGGGATCCAAATAATAACCCACTATCTCCGCCAGCAAGCAGGGAGCGAGATTGCAATCAGCTCAGGTAATCGTGCTGCTCAATTAGAGACGAGTCGCTCTGGTTCCTGACTCATGCTCATACATCTCTTGCCCAACAGATGGGGGATGTGTAATTCTGGGGCAGCGATTCGCCTATTACCTAGTTGAGATAACCAGCTGCCCAGCTGAATGGCTCGGAGTCAAAAAGTGCATACACTCTCAACGCAGCGCATGAATGGTGGAAGAATATGCGATGGAGGAAGAAGAAGAAACAACCCAACTACGGCTGGTGCCATGTTCCCTGCATGGCCCACGTCACTGGAGATTCTCATACATAAAGGTAAAGAATAATGGGTACCTGGTAGTAACCTTGTGGGCGAGCTCCGGCACCTGGTTTGGGCGCTCGGAGCCCATGGTGGGAGGGCGTGCGCCGCCTGGAATCATTTTTTGCGACATACCTAGGGAGGGACCCAATGATACCCAAGGGAGCTTGGGGGAGGTGTTGGTGGTGCCTAGGTAGCATTTTTGGGGGAGCGTCACCTCTAGACCCAGGCAGCCCCAGGCTTGAATTGTTAATTTTGGGTGTCAGGTCATTCACCAAGTTCCTATCGAGCTGCTCTGACAACTAACAATAATCGCATGCCTTCCCTTCTCGTCCCTTGTACTGCGTGCTGCCACTGTTCCCTCCGATAAGAAAAAAAAAGGAAGTGCGGAGATTCTGGTGCTTGGTACTCTGGTTCCTTTTTTTCTCACACTTCTTTCTCGTTCCTCTCAGGTCCTCATTGATCCGCACCAATCTCAATCTCTCGTCTTCATTGATCCCACACCCTTGCAACTTTTGAGTAACTCCATCCTGAACCCCCCGGCTGATTTAGGTGGGCATCACCCACTCACCAGTGAGGATCTAAACCCATCCCAAACTTTGTCTGTGGCCGGGCTAGCTGGCCCCAAAATTTCTGTCTGCAGAAAAACTTTTTCACTGTGCGTATTTTCCGGTACAGCCATACACGTCTCAATACCGCCGCCCCGACTGTTGTCGCCCTCGCCTTTTCCCTCTTCCCTTATCAAATGGCTCACACGGCATGCTCGCTGACCTCAAGCTCAGGGAAAGCTTAAGCAGCCAACCAGGTTCCACGCCTAGGACCTTGTCCGAGCTATCGCAGCTTGACGGCTTGACGGATCGCTGGTGGAGCCCTCGTTCCCTGCAAACCCTCCAGTCAACATTCACATCCGTGCGGACCTGTCGAGGTGAGTTTACGGTCCATCATCAGAAGCTGGCTGCTCTTTTTTCGCTCGCATCTGGTGAACTGCTTTTACCTTTAAAGAGGGGTTGCACGCTGCGAGCTCCAGAATTCTGTTCCCTCTCTTTCCTCCAGCTTGGTCTTTACGCCTGACCTTGTTGTCGCCGTCCCTTTTTCTTCTTTCTTTGTTTTCTTTTCCTGCATACTAACCTCTCCACTCCATACAGTGAACCATGGCGGAAAAGGAAAACAAGGACCTCGAGAACGGTGACCCGAAGCGTGAGAGAATCTCCTTCGCCGACGGATGGGATCCCGATAAGGATGAGGGCGAGTACGCCAACCTCATCCGATACATTTCCACCTATCGAGATCGTCGCTTCTCCAAAGCTCCCTCTCAAGTTTCCGGTGACGATGTCGCCGACGCCAGCAAGGCCAAGAAGATCCCCTTTTACAAGAGAATGTTTGGCATCACTGGTGGACCAGGCGAGCTTTACGAGGTCCCCGAGGAATGGCTCAACACAGACATCAAGACCGGTCTGACCTCTGCTGAGGTCGAGGCTCGACGAAGAAAATGCGGCTACAATGAGTTGGCGACAGAGAAAGAGAACATGCTTCTGAAGTTCATCGGCTACTTCAGAGGTCCCATTCTCTACGGTACGGCCCCCATACATTCTGCCCTCATGTGAGTAAGTCGTCCAGATTGCTGACGCTGTCTTAGTCATGGAGCTGGCTGTCCTTCTCGCTGCTGGTCTGCGTGATTGGATCGATTTCGGTGTCATCATTGGTATCTTGATGTTGAACGCCATCGTCGGTTGGTATCAGGAGAAGCAAGCTGCCGATGTCGTCGCTAGTTTGAAGGGTGACATCGCCATGAAGGCTGAGGTTGTCCGCGACGGCCAAGTCCAAGAAATCAAGGCTCGCGAAATTGTTCCTGGTGATATTGTGAGTTTCTCGTGATCCTCTCTCGACTGATTGTACTGACATTCTCGCCTAGCTTATTCTCGAAGAAGGTTCCGTCGTTGCCGGCGAATGCCGACTGATCTGCGACTTCGATAACCCAGCTGGCTTCGAGGAATACAAGGAAATGGTCAGCGACCCAGAACAATATCACTCAAAGAATCACACCGACTCGGACGATGATGAGGAACACCACATTGGCCATTCAATTGTTGCCACCGACCAGTCTGCCATTACTGGCGAGTCTTTGGCCGTGGACAAGTACATGGGTGATATCTGCTACTACACTACCGGCTGCAAGCGAGGCAAGGCCTATGCCGTTGTCACTGAATCTGCTCGCGGATCTTTCGTCGGCAAGACCGCGTCTCTCGTCCAGGGTGCTACCGACCAAGGTCACTTCAAAGCCGTCATGGACTCGATCGGCACAGCTCTTCTCGTCTTGGTCGTCTTTTTCATCCTGGCAGCATGGATCGGTGGTTTCTTCCACAACATCCCCATTGCGACCCCCGAGGACAGCTCCGTCAACTTGCTCCACTACGCTCTTATTCTTCTCATCGTTGGTGTCCCTGTCGGTCTCCCCGTCGTGACCACCACCACTCTCGCCGTCGGAGCTGCGTATCTTGCCAAACAAAAGGCCATTGTGCAGAAACTCACTGCCATCGAGTCGTTGGCTGTAAGTCGCCCATTTCCCACATTCTCCCTAGCAGTGCGACTAACAAACTCTCCAGGGTGTCGATGTGCTCTGCTCTGATAAGACTGGTACTTTGACTGCCAACCAATTGACCATTCGTGAGCCCTACGTCGCAGAGGGCGAAGACGTCAACTGGCTCATGGCTTCCGCTGCGCTCGCGTCCTCTCACAACTTGAAGGCTCTTGACCCCATCGACAAGATCACCATCCTAACCCTCAAGAGATACCCCAAGGCACGTGAAATCTTGCAACAAGGCTGGAAGACCGAGAAATTCATGCCCTTTGACCCCGTCTCCAAGCGTATCACCACCATCTGCACACTCAAGGGTGAGAAGTGGTCTTTCTGCAAGGGTGCGCCCAAGGCTGTCCTGTCCATTGCCGAATGTGACGAAGCTACTGCTAAACACTACCGCGACACTGCGGCCGACTTTGCCCGCCGTGGTTTCCGATCTCTCGGTGTTGCCTCCAAGCGCGGAGACGAGCCATGGAAAGTCATTGGCATGTTGCCCATGTTCGACCCTCCTCGTGAGGATACCGCGCACACTATCTTGGAAGCTCAAAACCTCGGTCTCAGCGTCAAGATGTTGACTGGTGACGCCATCGCCATCGCCAAGGAAACTTGCAAACTTCTCGCTCTTGGTACCAAGGTCTACAACTCTCAGCGCCTCATTGCCGGTGGTGTCGCCGGTTCTACTCAGTATGATCTTGTCGAGAAAGCCGATGGTTTCGCCGAAGTGTTCCCTGAGCACAAATACCAGGTCGTCGAGATGTTGCAACAACGTGGTCATTTGACTGCCATGACTGGCGATGGTGTCAATGACGCTCCCTCGCTCAAGAAGTCTGACTGCGGTATTGCTGTCGAAGGTGCCACCGAAGCTGCCCAAGCTGCCGCCGACATCGTTTTCTTGGCCCCCGGTCTCAGCACAATTGTCGATGCCATCAAGGTCGCCCGTCAAATTTTCCAGAGAATGAAGGCCTACGTCCAATACCGTATCGCTCTTTGCTTGCATCTGGAAGTGTACTTGACCACCTCCATGATCATCATCAACGAAACCATCAGAACCGACTTGGTCGTCTTCTTGGCCTTGTTTGCCGATTTGGCCACTATTGCCGTCGCCTACGACAATGCTCACTACGAACAGCGACCCGTTGAATGGCAATTGCCCAAGATTTGGGTGATTTCGGTCTTCCTTGGCTTCCTCTTGGCTCTTTCAACCTGGATCATGCGTGGCTCTTTCTACCTGCCATCTGGTGGTCTCGTGCAGAACTTTGGCAATGTCCAACTCATGCTCTTCCTTCAAGTCTCATTGGTTGAGAACTGGCTCATCTTCGTCACTCGCGGAGGACAAACTTGGCCATCCTGGAAGTTGGTTGGTGCCATCTTTGGTGTCGACGTTCTCTCCACCCTGTTCTGTGTCTTTGGCTGGCTCGCTGGTGGCAGGGACGAACTCTTCACCACCCCGATCGATGCCTTTACTCGAGACAACTACAGCCGCGATACTTCGATTGTCACTGTGGTCGTCATCTGGGGCTACTCGATCGGTGTCACTATCGTGGTGGCTATCGTCTACTACGTTCTGACCAGCTTGAAATGGATTGACAATCTCGGCCGTGCTACCCGCAGCCACGCCGATACCACTATGGAGAACATCATTTCCCACCTCAGCCGCGTCGCTCTTGAGCACGAGACTGATGTGCATGGCAAGTCGAAATGGGTGTTGGGCAGCAAGGCCACTGGAGAGGAAGAAGGTTAGTTCTGGCCCCGATCGATTGTGACCAAAGATTTGTTGCTAACTATTTCGCAGAGGAGTAGATGTAGGATGATTGTCCAGGGGAGAAGAAGATTAATTGCGCGTCTGGCACTGAAAATGGGGTGGAGGATGCTGTCGCACTGCACAGAAGAAATCATCTTCTCTGTTAATTTCATAATCTGAGCTAATGGGTTCGTGCAAGCTACAAATGGGATTGTGATTGTGTGGATTGAAAGAAAAACTCCCAATGGGAAATATCCATCCGACCGGGAACAAACACGCGACATATGTATGTCTTCCACAGCATACGCATTGAAGAAAAAAGAGAACCAAGAAAGAGAGAAAAAAAATAACACTGGGAAAATCAAATCCACAAAGCCAGCCAGCCAGCCTGATCCAATCATCCACCCGTTCCCCAGCACTTCCTCTCGACTTCGATGTGCATGTGTCGGATGTCGTCTGTCGTTTGTAGCTTGGTCACGAAACCCGTGTTTTCTTTTTTAGCTCAGAACCTGAGATTACTAGCTACAATTTTTGTCTCTCGTGCCGCTCTTTATGTATTGCTCTATTCTTTTCAAAGTTGAGGGGTCTTCGTAGACGTCCTCATTGTCGACTCGACGGTGATGTTGATGGTGATGATAATGACGAAGATGATGATGTGTGTAGAGTGTTTACACAAGTACGAGCGACGTACATGCAGACCTGCAGACATGCAGACATGCAGACCTGCAGACATGCAGACATGCAGACCTGCAGACATGCAGACATACAGACATACATACACTGCACAGGGTAGACGGGTCGAAAGAGACTGGCAGAGAAGAGAAGAGAAGAGAAGAGATACCACACCAAACAAGCAGGCTCCAATATATTCGTTGGATTGAAACGTGGATGGATGGATGGAGACTTGTAGATGTCAAGGTTAATGTTAGTGTACAGAAGTGCGCATGTACCAGTAGAGACGGCCAGTGTCTTCGAATTTCGCCCATCCCATGCCATCCCAATCACGGCCACTCCTCGTCCTGCTGTGCCGCGCGGTAACTAAGTGCCTAGTGCACGATGCATCAGGAGGGACTGGTGATGGCAATGGGCAGCACTTGTCTGAGAGGCAGCAGCCCGTCGTGTATCGAGAGAAGCAAATCCCCGAGTCTAACGATCTGACTGGTATCCCGACCGCTTCAATCACAAGGAGGACGGGGAGGGAAGAAAAAAGCAGGTCAAGAACGACGCAGACATACGCTTTCATATGTACGAGTATGTATGTACATAACTCCCACGACGCCGCCACCAACCGCCTCCAGGACTTTCCAAGTCGGGGAGAATCTATTGTGACGGAAACGCGCCCAGGCCATCCCGTGAGAAGCTGCCCCCCCACGGTTTTTGTAGCCTCTCGGCGGTGCAGGAACCGGGAACTCCATTCGGGACCCGAACGTTGGTGGGCTTCTGCAGGGACTGAGGCGCGGCAGCGGGGGTGGAGGAGTCCTCACGCTCTGTGGCGAGGGAAGGAAAACGGGTTCAGGGACCACCAAGACCTGTGGCCAAGGCAGGCGGAGCGGAGAAGGGGACGGGGAAGAAACAAAGGCAAAAAGGATGAGGAGAAAGCCACCGACTGAGTTGCCCATCTTTCTTTCTTCTCGGTCAGATCTCTGGACACCTGCTGAGAGTATGAGACAGAGAGAGAGAGATTCTCTTCTCATCTCCTGACGGGTCCCCCGATCCCCTTTACGAGTAGGTGCTTTACCGTACCGAGCCGCCGTCGTCTGCAAGTCATTCGCCTGGGTTGCCTGAAGCGGCGCCAGCGCCTCACCGGTACACCTCTTTTGAAGGGGGCGGAAGATGCAGCCTCGTATCAAATCTGCAGCCTTGCATGACTCCCCTATCAGGAAAAAGTAAAACAAAAAACAAAAAACGCAACAAACCTGAGCAGCCAGAGAAAATACGCATACAATGAAACGAATCAAAACAACGATAATGGGGGCCCCTCGGCACCCAAGGGTTTCTTCTTCTTCATTTTCCCCCTTGCATTGTTGGCGCAAAGAGCCTAGACTCTCGCTAGAGCTCTGCTCCGTGCACTTTAGTGGCTAATCGGAGCTTCCGCAATGTTGGTGCTCACATGGCAGTAGCCCTAAATTCTGCTCACAGGAGATGATTCCTGGGTCGACGAACTCACCAGTAGAGAATGAGTGAAAGCCCTGACGTCTGACAAAAAGGGGTCATCCCTCGGGTTTTGTTTTAAAGATCCTGGTTAGGAAATGTATGCCTCTGCAGCATTCTGAGCGTCAAGCTGTGGTCACGCTCTCGAGTTTGAGGTGCACTCCCTGCATTGACTCGAATGCTCAGACACGATATCCAACGGGCCAGACAACGAGCGCATCTTCCAAAGGTGAGAGTAGTGACTTCAGCGCAGGTTATGGCTTAACAGGGTTTCCGCTCGCCCGACGGCCCTTGTGAGCTTCGCAAAATTAGACAGTTGAACAGCTAGTTGAGCGTGCGGCTCTATATCGCTAGACGACGTGGATCTGATGTTAGCGAACATGGATTTAGCGTATATCGCGCTGTGGAGTTAGCTCCTGGAGGGACGACTAGCTCGAAGTCTGTATCAAAACGGCGTGAAAATTCGGCCTTGTCGTCTCCCAGCAGAGGGAAGAAGATCCATGGACCTGGAAAGCTTTCTCTGTGCCGTCAAACTTTATCACGGGAACATCACCGCCGTTGTGAATGTTTCATTCTGCGCCACGGTTCCGTGACGAGGGCTTGTTTGTGAATGAGCCATGCTCAACCATTGGCAACCTGCTCTTTTAGTCCGTGCCTATCCTTGGTGTTCCAAAATAAGATCCTCGAAGATATCATAGTCGACAGGTAGATCTAGAGCGTCGGCGATTGGTCTGGTGTGTTTGTTGACTCTGGTATCAACAACAGAGGGGATTTTTCATGCGACAAATGTTGCTGTCTCCTCCGTCTGTGAGGAGTGCGCACTTGCAGTCGAGCAGGAGAAAGCGATTGTAGGATCGAATCATCTAGAGAGATTTTCTTAGTCTGACGCGTCGTGAAGGCTATTCGGCAAAGAGAACGACAACGACAAAGGGTCACAGTGTTCAGGGAACTCAGCAACAACAAGTTGTCAACAACAGGGCTCGTTGTGAAACCGTGCTCGATGAGCACGAGTCCCAGATCCCAGATTCCTCAGTCACAATCCAAAAACACAAGATCAGTATACCAGTCTGCTGTAGCAGTCAATAATTACTTGTCCCTCGCCATCAGAGTCCATTGACGGTGATGGGAGAACACGAGTCGCCCATGGTCTGAACCCGGGACCTGGTGAGCCCTAATCCTCCTTTTTCCAACCTTCCCCCCTTTGTCCTTCTTTTTCTTGCTGTATCATTCTGGATTTCAAATGTAGGCACGCTGCTCGTTGATATTGTAGCCTTGAGTGGATATTTTGTCCAAAGTGCGGTGGTAGGATGGTGGTGATGGTGAAGTGGTTAAGGAGAGGGTGGAGTCTGCATCATGTAGGGCAGGAGCATATCAGAGTTCGAAAGGGAATAGGTTGCATGTCTGCAGAATTCATAGCATCTTGTGGCGGCTGTAGAGAAGAGGAAAGTATGTGTGATGCGTTACTGTGTTCAAGAGCATTGTAAGAGTGTGTGGTGCCGAGTCACGCTTCGGTGACAAGAGACTCAACTCAGCTAGGGGCTCTAATTCCTAACTTTTCAGGTCATGGATGCTTGCAAGGATACGGCAGCTGGACCCGCTGAGGCGTCTCATGGAGGTACCTGCGCACACAAACGAGTTGGTCTGCAAGACTTGCTCCTGAAGTGCGACATCGCATGAGGAAAAGCATTCGGGCTCGGCGACACGACGGGTGGACAAGGAGGAAGGGCTATGGTGCGTTCTGCCTCACCCTGGTCCAGGAATTCAAAGCAGAGACTTTGTCTTACGATCACCGGGCTGCCGCGGAGTGGCAACAGGCAGCCAACAGGTCTCAGAGGAGGCCACGGAAAGTTCCTGTAGAGGTTGGCGCCCCCCCTCGATCCGCCAGGAAAAAGACATCAGCTGGGCGCTTCTTCCGCTCACGAGGGGATGGGAACAGTGGCAGAAATAGCCAAAAAAATTTCCACCTGAAGGATCAAGGTGATAACTGTGACGATGCAGGCCAGGTTTCCTGATCAAGCCCCTCCCCACCCACCAGCAAACCGGGTGACGGAGTTTTCAAGCCGTCGCAGTCTGTGCTCGACAAAAGCAGTGTATTGGACTCGACCGTGTCGCGCTATGTAGGGCTGTGTAGCTGGAAATGTCGCGGGCTGTCGGGTATTCCACCACTATTCACCACCCATGCAGCAGCCGACGGCGATGCGGGTACCTCTTACCCATACATACTGTAGCATTCCTGTAGGACCAGAGTGACCGTTCAGGGCTAACCCACCCCAACGGCCACTCTTCCCCGTCCGCCTAGCGCGTGGCCATGGCGCTCCCCCTCGTCTTTCTCAACCTTGTATTCTCAAGTCAGGAGAGACGTTGCTTCCGGGATGGTAGATCCCCGGGTTGTCATAGCTGATTCGAGTCGCTTGATGGTATAACACCATGAACAAGTACACCGATCCTGGGAAAAGGGGGTTGTATCTATCGCGACAGCAACCTGGATCGACGTGTGCTGGCAGCTGGCCGCATGCGCTTCTCGTTCCATGGTTCACCGCCCCTATTTCTTTCCATCGCGAGGAGCTTAGGGTCGTGAAGCCACCACCATGACCCGTTCAACATCCAACCTTTGTAACAATGATATTGTAACTTCAGTCGGGCGAACGAGCGAGGATGAAAAGGTGGTCGCGTCCCATAACCCGTTGAGGCCAGAGCCAAATTCCCCTCAGCACTTAGCCACAAAACGACCTATTTCGCCAGGCAGGTTTGTAAGGTTTGGGCACCAGGGGCGGCCCGCTTCATTGCCTTACTCCCAACGGACCATTGGGTGATCTCCAGCCACTTCGAAGATGTTTGTCAAGGGGGTGGGTCCATAACGTTCTGTCTGCGGCCGATGAGAAGTTTCCCAACCTCGTCACACTGACCAATGCATCTAGCAGAGGCCCAAGAGGCATAGCCGGTGTTTCTGTAGAGAATTCACGCTAGTTCGCGTGAGGTGGCACGGCGAGGCCAACACAGAGAGCAAACAGCATCCTAGACAGAAAATCCGGGCGAAACGGGTCACGTCCCGGCTTCGGTAGAAGCTGCTGTGATGACGGCAGACGTGTCTGATAACCACAACAGGTGGTTGAGAAGCCTCAACTTCTCGATGCTCGGTCGGTGGCTTGACGACGAGATGGACCCCTGAAGGGCCTGGAAGTTCTTCTGGGGTCTGAAATATCCTCGTGTCAATGGAAACCATAGGGGAAACAGAGCCGACGGAAACTGCTGGGGGTAAGATGCGCCTTAAGGCGAGTCCACCAACAGGCACCGGAACGTGCAGAAATGCAGTAGCTTAGGTCCAAGCCCCTGAAGGCCCCCGCGTGGCTGCCGTTCACTTTCTGTCTGTCGGCATGGCGTGGACTCTTATCGTGTTTTGATATAGCGGTGTGATGAACACACGAAGAGAAATTAGTGGTGTATTACTGGAATCCGTTGTGTGGATTCTTGTTCAAGAAGAGGGGAGTGAGTGTCTGGGTAATCAGGAGTTCCTCAAGTATAAAATGAGCAGCCCAGCCGCAGTAATGATCCCTCACACTTCCATGTCCACGCTCAACAGATATCTAGTTCATTAACAATTTATTCTGCATTGACCAAAATGGAAGCCGTCCGATTGGAAGTCAGGGGCCGTGATGATGATGTTCCAGAAGACGATTGGTCTCATGGTGGGTGGAAGTCTGTCCCTTTTCTCTCGGCTGTCTAGATTGACGATGAAATGCAGTGTGCTCGAGGGATACCTCGATCGAGCCAAGCGACGACCACAGTACGGGTGGCAGTGGCGGTGGCAGTAGCAGTGACATCTTCGAGAACCCTGATCGTAACATGCAGATCGATCATGTCACTTCGAGTGAAACAGACCTTGTTGGTGTTGGTCAAGGTGTGGCTCGTTCATTGGTCGACAGAGGGCTTGAAGGAAGCCCACAGGCTTCTTCGTCCTTCGGAACACAGTCAAGCAATAACTCGGAGGGAATTGAGCCAGGACAGCCAAACATCCCTGAGGAGCAACCAGAACGACGGCCCATGGGCCACGACAGCAGAGCCCCCAAGCGGAAAGCACCAACGGAGCCTACAGGCCCATCTTCAGAATCACCTAAGAGGGCTTGTCATCGCAATGATGAGAGGGTCTCCTCGAGCCAAACAGTCAGCGGCGGTCCTAGATCATGTTCATGATCTTTACTGGAGGCAGATATCACGATCAGAGAGAAGATTGATTCAGCAAGGCGGGGCTGGTTGTCGAAAGCAATCATCAAGCAAGGCCGAGGCTGCTTCCGGCGCCTCCTTCAGACTAAGGATGATACAAGAACTCATCACCTAGGACATGGATAGATCAAAAGTAATGTTTACATACCAAGTTGTGTTCCAGAGCTTTCATCGTGGTGTATCTTGTAGCACTGGTGAGCCTCGCAAGGTATGTAAACCAGTATTGGTGACCTGTAAATGCGAGGAGGTAAAGCGGCATGACGTCGGAAGTCACTTAGAAACCTGCCCAAGAACTGGCCACATAAATTTCTTTGTAGCTGTCACTGATGCTTCCGGAGTATCTGGTTCTTCGTCGTAGGTCAAAGTGTCAACATGGGAATGAGATGGTGCTGGCTCGTCTTTGAATCGCCGTTTTCTCGATTCGCGGCCATTGCTACTGCTGTTGTTACAATCGTTCGACTTTGCTTTCGCTTCTTCCTTCGCTCTAGCCACTCTTCTCTCACTCAGTAGCCGCTGAATCTCGGAGTGGCGGAACATCTTGATCTGGCTATCCGTCAATGTCCTTCTGACGCCATCGTCGTAATAACCCAAGCTGCCCTCGTCGTGGTTGTCGTCATCGATAGCAGCATCATGGCTGGACTCTGTCTGGCCTGGAGCGTTCAGCGGACAAGTCATCAGGTCTGGGACTGGTTGAGTGGCAAAATGCGTAGCATGAAAAGCTCTCAGCTGGGCTATCTCCCGTTGCTGAAGCATGTCGGGCGATGAACGTAAGGAGAAACAGTACGGCCGTTGACAAACACGGAGAGTATGCGCCACATTCAGTGGCTAGGTGTGTTTAGTATTCAACAAAGAAGGGGATGGTGGCACAGTCGTCGTTTCACTCACCAGAGACGCTGACTGCGGTTGGTAAGCGGAAGTGCTAACTGGATTTCTTGCTCCGCCCTAGCGAAATCACCAAGCGCAGGCGGAGATAGCAACGCGTCCACCTCAAAGAGCGTCTCACACACAATCAAGAGCTGACAGACCACTGGCACCGAAAACCTATGCTTGGAACTCGCCGTCAGCGTCGTGGAGAACAGCAACCACCTCCACAACCTCCTTGTTCCCGATGAGTAACCATCCTGCTGCTCAAGTTGGCCTCGATCCTTCTCTAGTCGCAAACAGGCAATCGGGATCATCAACATGCATCAACCGAATACCAGCCCGGCCAAAGGCCACAAATCAATTGGACATGGGTCTTGCCGCTCCGATTCGTCGCATGCTGGCTTGAACACTGTCTACTCCCTGGGTATACGAGCACTTTATCCTGATACGGCACAATTCTCCTGGCCACCAAACCCATTAGACTCTCGACAAATATAATGATTACTCAAAGTGGATTTGTCTCAAGAGGATATGCCTTGTGTTTAGGTATAGGAGAGAGCATTGAAGAGGTGAGGTAAGATCAAGTTGTGCGTTGACAAGGACTATAAATGAAGGGATTCGCGTTCTCTGAATTCTTCCTTGAGTCTTCAAGTCGATTCCCGAGACAAGTCCAAAGCATTCGATACTGCCTTTGATTCTTTCGTTGCCACGTTCTCGGAGACAAAATTTTTGACATGTCTGCCCAGCTCATCCTTCTGACCGGCAGCTCAGGCCATATCGGTTATCGTACACTGGTCGAGGCTCTTTCCAAAGGCTACAGAGTTCGGGCTGCGGTTCGCTCTGAAAGCAAAGCTGCTGAGATCAAGGCTGCTAAGTCCAGCGAGCCATACTTGAATCAGCTTTCCTTCTCCATAGTGCCCGACATTGAGAAGGATGGCGCCTTTGACCAAGCCGTCAAGGATGTGGATTATGTTGTCCACGTTGCGTCGCCTTTGGCACGACCTTCCGAGGACGACCAGGTTAACATTATCAGACCTGCCATCAGGGGCACGCTGAGCATCCTTCGGTCGGCTCTCAAAGAGCCCTCGATCCAACGAGTCGTCATCACCTCCTCCGTGGCAGCGGTGTCTCCACCCGATACCCGAGTTTACACGGCTGATAATGTCGAACCAGACCCCCATGGACCATACCCTCATACTTTCGCAGCCTATACGGCCAGCAAGCAACTCGCCTACAATCGCACCCGAGATTTCATCAGCGAGGAAAACCCCCATTTCACCGTGGTCAACATCATGCCTACCTTCGTCATTGGCAAGAACGAGCTTGCCACTACTCCGGCAGCGGTTAATTCTGGATCTAACGCCCTTGCATTGATTCCGCTTCTAGGGACACAAAATCCCAATGGAATGCCGGGGGCTACATGTCACGTCGATGACGTTGCCTACGTCCATGTTGCCTCCTTGGACTCTAAAATCCAAGGAAACCAGAACTTTGGAGTCAACTACGACGTGAATGGCGTCAAATGGGACGATGCCATCGACATTGTGAAGAAACATTTCCCTCAGGCTGTGGAACAAGGAGTGTTTCCACTCGGTGGCAGTCAGCCCTCATCGCCAATGCCATTTGATGCCAGCAAGACCGAGGAAGTCTTCGGCATCAAGTTCAAGAATTTCGAGGAGCAGATTGTGAGCCTAGCTGGCCATTACATCGAGGTGACTGCAGCAGCTTAGCACTACCCTGAGCGGCTTCATGATAGGATGCGAGGGAGAGGACCCGTGCCAACCAGATACGGAGGATGTAAGTACCTTCGAGCTACTTGACGAAGATAGAAATCATGCAGATATGCGTTCCGAGATGTCTTATAATTCCTTTCTGGTGAGATTCTCTTGCTTCAGTCCTCGGTACATGTTTACTTCGAAAGTCTGGCACCTGGATGTGTTCTTGGAGGCCGTCTGTCAGTATGAAGCAGTCGACGACCATTAAATACGAGGTCCCTGCTCCATGCACCCCTGATCTCGTAGTTGTACCAAGTAGACGCAAGGATGAGCTTTGGTCAGGTCCATTGCTCGCTTCGGAGACTGCATCCGTCTGCATTGATCGTGACGCATGTGCAGTAGGTGACATCACCCCATCTAACAATTGGAAAAACAAGAGCAACAACACAACATGGCGATTAATCTACCTTAACTGAAAGCTACCTGGGGCCACTCGTCTACTTCGCTCCCAAACAGTCAGAGCGTTCTCCTGTTTCTGTCCCCTTATTAACCTCACTCTCACCAAATGAGTCCGAATTCGGAAGATCCCAGCTCTGCGATCAACATGTCCGCCGCGGCGCGTGCGATGCTGGGCAAAGTCCACAAGCTGGTGCCTCCCATGCTGGAGAGATTCCACAAAGGTCAGCTTGGTCGAGTCGCCGTCATCGGTGGCAGTGCAGACTACACGGGGGCCCCATATTTCTCCGCCATGGCCTCTGCGCGGCTGGGTTGTGACATGTCCTACGTCTTCTGCGAGCCTTCGGCTGCCCCGACCATCAAGTCGTACTCGCCAAATTTGATGGTGTCCCCGATCCTCAGGTCTACGGCCTCCATATCCCAGGCGCAGAAAGAGCAGGATCCTTCGGGAGAGGAGCTCGCCAAACCAATATTGGATATGTTGCCCAGGTTGCATGTGCTGGTCATTGGGCCCGGTCTGGGTAGAGATACCGTGACGCAAAAGCAGGTCAAGGCTGTCATCGCCGCAGCTAAGAAACACAATCCCCCCGTCCCTATGGTGCTGGATGCAGATGCCCTCCTGCTAGTTCAGACAGATCCGGACCTGATCCGGGGCCACAAGGAATGCATTCTTACTCCCAATGTGATTGAGTTTGGACGTCTAGCCAAGTCCGTCGGCATGGACCAGAACACTGGAGACCCCGAGAAGGCATGCCAGGAGCTTTCCAAGATACTCGGCGGAGTCTGCATTATTCAAAAGGGCCCAGTCGACTACATCTCACAAGGTATCGATACCACTGTCTCCGAGTTCCAAGGTGGTCTGAAGCGCTCCGGTGGACAGGGTGATACCTTGACGGGTTCGTTAGGCACGTTGCTGGCGTGGCGGGAAGCTTATCACGAGAAGCTCTGGGACATTGGGGAGGAGATGAGTCGAGAGGAAACGCTTTTGTTGGCGGCGTTCGGCGGGAGCGCCATCACGAGAGAGTGTTCGCGGAGAGCTTTCGTGAAGAAACAGAGAAGTTTGCAGGCAAGCGATCTTACGGAAGAGGTGCATGCATCCTTTCTCACCCTCATTGGGGAGCCTGGCCCGACGCAAGTGCCGAAACAAAATCTATAAAGAGCTTTTGACAATCGTTGCACGGTGAGGAAGCTTCCAGGAAAGGCTAACTTGCCCGGAAAGGATCTGTAGAAACGCAACTACAGTAGTATACGCCAGGAAGAACGCGAATCGTCATATGATGATGCTTCATTGCTTGCGGTAACTCTTGTATGCTCGTGTACTGTGAGACAGCCACGGCAGACCAGAGGAAGCCTTTCCTTATGTACAATGTCACGACCAAAAAAATTCCCTAGGAGGCACTCTTGCTTATGAGTCGTAAATGGATCCCTTCTGTTTCTTGAGCCTCTCTACCCGCTCTTGCTCCACTTCTTTATGTCTCCCTTCGTAGTACTTAGCCAACGCCGTGAGATCTGCCGTGCCTTGTCCAGCGGAAACGTTCCAAGGGGACCCGAAGTTGAAAGATCTGGATATCCGGTTTAGTAACACTGATGCTAAGATTGCGGTCATCCGCAGAAAAGGTGTACGTACTCTTGATGTCGCAGAGGAGGACCCGCGGGATCTGTCGGTGTCGCAGCGAACAATTGCCTATCCGCCGCGGCCTGCTCCATCATGGTCGTGTGTATCGCATCTTTTCTCAACAGCACCTCTCTGCCCGCGTCATATTGCCGCACCAGACGGGTGAGCGCATTGTCACCGGGAGAGCTGGCGATTGAGTAGACGAGTATTGCGAAGGGGACAGAGCCAATGGCAATGTAGAATCCTCTCTGTTCCCCCGTGAAGTGGTCAGTTTTCGCACGTCCTCATCAAATTTTTGAAGGGAGTCTCCTGCTCACGCCGAATCCTTCATGTCCCGATCCACCTGCGACGTGGAGAGCGCTCTCTCCAGAAGAATGATGATGTGCGTCTCCGTGGCCGTGGCCAGCTTCGTGGCCAGCAAATCTGCGTTGTGGACGTTGTTGGATTGCACGTCTCCAGGGACGAGCTGCAGCTCTCGCCCCTCGAGAGACAAAAGACATGATGGCGGATGCTGCAGCGACAGAAGAGGGTCACGAGGGAGTATTCTGCAATGTACTGTACTTCATGTTCATCGGCTGTCAAACAGCGGTTATACGTCCAAAGCTCTATGACGCCAAGAAATATCGGCCCGTCTATTTATCCGACCCTCGCACATCCAATCTCAACATCCTCCCAACTTTCTACGCCAATCGTACTTTGACACGACCTTCGCCAGTGTCCTATCAACGCTCCTCGACCCAGAGGCGAGGGTACTTTGGTTCATGCAGTCCGGTTGATTATTATGCGGAGTGCTTCCAGACCGACTTGTCGTCACTTTGGTCGGGCAGCAACCTCCCATTATGCAACCGTTGACGCCCAGTCTTGAGACGAGCATAGCGCTTGATGCTTACCTTGCTTCCCACAGTTAAGTGTTTTATGACTCAAATGACCTTTTCCTTTTACCATGATCTTCTGATTCTCACATTCTAGACTTGTTTTGTCGCTATTTTCGCGTTGTGTGTCAATAATGTACCAGTATATTTGTTGTCTCTACCTCACTGGACGCCCTGAATACCTGCAAGACAGAAAAGATTTTTAGGCCGAGGGCACTTTGGTTTCGCTTCCGCAAGTAGGGTGATCAGAAAAGCATCTATTTCTTCTTCTATTTATTCTCTCGCTTCACCACGATGTCGACGTCTGCATATCAGACAAATGCCAGACCCCGGGGTAGGCCTGGGAGCTTCAGCGATACTTCTGAGAAGCAGACTCGCAGTCGAGCCTCGAGTTCGGCGTCTGCAAAGCTTTCCAAGACGCTGTCGAGGACTCTTGATGAGGTCTCTATTCCAAGGAATAGCCGTTCGAATTCCCCGGCTATCTATTTCCACCGGCAAAGGACGCACGACTCAAAGTGGTCGGATCCTGTGGTGGTTACATCTAGACATCCTGCCCTCTCCTTGCGATCCGACAAGAGTATCTCGTCAAGAATGGAGGATGACACAATTCATTCCCCGGGTTCGCCAACTAAGGTGAAACCACATATCATCAATGGGTCCCATGACCGACCGGATACATCTATATCAGATGCGCGCCCTCTCTCACCTACGAAATCGTCGATGACCGCTGTTCCCGAGGCTGTCGAATTTATGGGATCCCCTACAAGAGATGTGGAGCTTCTGCAGACCTCGCAAGGTCTTCGTCAGAAGAGCTTGTCGTCGAGATCGCTTTCATCGATGCAGCCAACTGTTTCCGAAGAGCCTCAGGACATCGTGCCTCCCCAAATCACATCGCCATTCCCCCCAGTGCCCATATCAGCTCCCTGTTCTACTGACGTTGTAGAGCCATCTGCGAAGGGTTCCAAGTCGCCACTACGCGAAGAAACGATCCTCGGCTCTCCAAAAAGGTCCAAATCATCTTTGCACGAACCCATAGCTGCACCAATGGGCACAAGCTCAGTGCCATATCCTTATGACCCACTGGTTGCGCCAACTCCGCAGGGCCCGGTAGTCTTTATGCAACCTACGTTTGGCCAACATCTTGCGGATTCCACGGAGGGAGACATGCCTTTTATGTCGAGCCCTCCGTTACCTACTGACGGAACCTATCTTCATGGGTACCCACCTCACGGTCGCTCGCCCTTAGCTTCGCCTCCATTGTCACCCTTTCTCCAGCAACCTGCTGGTAGTCCGCCACCACAGGGTGTGCCATTCCCACCACCTTTCCCGTATCACTATCCCCATCCGTTCGTAGCTAACCCTAATCTCCAACTCGCGTTCTACCCACCACCCTTCCCTGCCCCTCCTGGGCCTTTTCCCTATCCAGATGTGGTGTCTCGATCCGGCTCTGCAGCACCTGATGATGAGCGCACCAAACTGCTTGAGAAAGTCTCAAGCGTCCTTCCTGACATCAATCGCTTACTGCACTACTACCAAGAAAGTCAAGGGCTTCTATCTGAGAAGGATCATCTCGTCAAGCAAGCTGAATCGCAGCACAATGAGGAGATTGCGAAGCTAAGAATTGAACTGAGCGCGTCCAAAGAAGAATACGAGCGCATCATAGGAGAGCAAGCTCGTGAAAACCTGAAGCTGAAAAACGAAATTACGGAACAGGGAGAAAAGATTTTACATCTTGAGGCATCTTCACGGGATCTTGCGCGGGCGAATGAGGAGATAGCTAACAATCTGACGCTGAAATGCAAGGCCTTTGAGAATGAGGTCGAGAACAGTCGGGCTATGAATGAGCAGCTGACTGCAACCAAGGTTGACCTTGAGGACCAGATCGAAGCTGTCAAGAAGCAGCTTGATGACGAACGGATGCAGCATCAGCGCTCACAGACTGACTTGATTCAAGCCCATGAAAAGCAAATGGCGGACAAAGAGGACGTTCATGTCAGGTTACTAAATGAACACAAGGCCGGTCTTTCAAAACTTCAACTTGATCTGGCAGGTCTGATAACAAAGCATACACAGCAGAGAAGAGATCTGGAATCTGCGCGCGCAGTCATTTCCGAGCATGAACAATCCTTGGCCACCAAATACAAGGAGCTGGCCGAGTCTACGCAATTGCACAAAAATCAAATGGAGGCGCAGCGGAAGGCCATAGAGGAGACCGCAGAGCAGCACAAGCAAGAGTGTGCGGATTTGTCACAGAAATTGGCTCAAGCTATGGGAAAGCACAAAGATGAAATCACTGCACTGCGGGAAGGGCATCAGAGAGAGATTGGACAACTGCGCAAAGCAGCCGAAGGACGATTGTCAGAACTGATCACCAACCACAAGCAACGTGAATCGCAACTCCAGGATGAACTGAATGCCCTCCAATCCGTGGTCGAAGACCTTCAGGATGACCTTCAAGAGCAGCGTAACGTCAATAACAGCCTGAAGACTGAATTGGCGACTGCGCAGAAAGCTCACCAGGCACTTCAGACCACGACTGAAATGACCAATCAGCACCATACAGAATTGGCGGAATCTATACTCTGTTTGAGAGAAAAGCAAGCTCAATGGCAACGAGAAAGTGAGCGAATGGAGCGCATCCTGCGAAGCTTGGGGCACACAAGTGCTAATAAAGGAAAGGGTGACAACTTCTTGTGAGTGCGGTCCGTGGCGCCACTGACAATGATCGTTCTCATTCGTTTCCAGGGTTTCTTCGGGCGCACGCCGCTGACAGGTCAATGCAGTGTAAGTGCATTCCAGTCACTGGCAATATCAGTGGAAAATGTTGCGGAGCAGTTCTTCCGGGACCAGCCATGTTTGAGTCATTCCCTGTTGCGGGCAGCTCGACTAAGCGGTCTCCCTGATATGACAGGCACGACGACGGTAGCTCGGGCGCTTCGTTCCCTTTTCATTCAGAATCAGATATTCACTGTCCTACATCAGAGGATCTTTCGGCCATTTTTGTTCACATCATCGCATGGCGAGTGCGATGACTCTGGTATGGAGACGTGCTTGTCTAGGGTGTCGAAAATGATCTGTGCGAAGAGCATCCATCGAGAAGCAATATGGAGAGCAATCACGATGCGGGCTCTCTACACCAGTTCCTATGGCCGCAAAGCCGCGAGCACGGTCGCAACCTCTGTCAGCAAGGAGATCGTCGACAAATTACAATCGATGACATTGGCCGAGTACATTCCAGGGTTGATAAAAGCGGTCCGCTCGATTACCAAGGCAGCAGTCCAGCTGTGGCGTCAAGTACGGGTCGAATGGGCGGCTGTCCGATCCAGCATGTCTCCAAAGATCTTGAAGACAGAAGGAACATCGAGTCCAAGTGATATCACGCTCAGGATACGACCACATATCTTCAGGGAATGCTTCAGGACTGTGGATGATGTTGGGAGGGACTCGGGTCCACCAAATATGCCACCTACGGCAGCTTGCATCTACCTTCAGGGTACCGCACTGTGTCAAGACTCGCCACTGGTCATAGCAAGGCGTCGGGAGCTGATGGCAGACAATGGATGGCAAGAGTGAAGTAGAAGGCATTGTACAACAGAAACCTTGTACCAAACCAGAGGTCAGTAGTTGCACCTGGACCCAAAGCGCGGATTGTGGTTCTACGGAAACTCGTACATGCGACCCACCGACATGAGTTCTCGATACGAAAGATATTATGAGGAGTTGGCGCCAGCGATTGGACAGAATGACATGCACTGGCACGGCACTGGCAAGGGGAAAGGGACAAGAATCTGCCCATGATTCTGCCCCAGGCTAGTGAGATCTACTCTAATGATCCCTGTAGCGAAGACCAAAGGGCAGTGCTGGCTGCTCAGTGGCCTGTGGGCTCGTAAGGCTGATTCGGGGCGGTGCAAGCTGCTTCAGTGTGGGATACTCGAGGCTCCATGACTCCATGGCTCCTTCAAGCTTTGCTTTGGAGAAGGTTAGCTGGTTAGGCAGCGAGTGGAGGTTCCTTGCATCATACCGAGTAAACTGTATTGTTGATTATTATTATCTATCATTACTTCGTACACCGTGCAGACCGTGGTACCATGGACCCGATACTCGTGGTCGGGACGGATCACCAAGTAAATTGTCCAACAGCTCCCACTGCGAGCACGAATACTCCTAATTGAGCTCACCGGCTTGGGGGAACCGGGCTTGTGGCTTGTCAGGGCCTTGTGTGGAATGATATCGTGGGTCCCTGCAGTGACCATCCCCGTTCGTCTGCGCTTGGGTCGAATCAACCCTGGGCGCCTCGACACCTCTAACGCGGGAGCTGAAAAGTAGTGTCATTCAAACCTCCAACAGCCGACCACCATGGCTGTGCTCACTTGCTCACCATCCAGGGACGGGCCTGGTGGGCTTTCCATCTCCATCTCCACCTCAATCCTCCCCCCCGAGAGGAGGCCAACTGAGGCTTGATCCCTCCACCTGCGCGAGACAAGGAAAAACAACACCTCCACCACCACCTTCACTCGCTTTACCACCAACCGTCACTGCGATCATCTGCTTGACTTTCCTCAAAGCCTCCTCCGGTCTGCTCGGCCTCGAAACCTTCCTTTTGACCCAAGTCCCTCAATCCCACCGCGCGCCTGCGAGCCTTTTCCGCCGGCCGACCTCCGATCCATTGTATTCATCAGGCTGTTTCCTCCCGGGTGCAGTTCAATGCTTGGGTCGCGAACCACTTCTCTCACAGCAGCTCCAAAATCTGCCCTCAATCTGCCTACCTACGCCGTTCTCAGTCACTGCTTCTTGCTGGTGGCTGCTCCTCAACCCTTTCCACAGCCCTGTCCGTCGTCCCTCTGCGCGACCAGTCACATCTCTCGAGTGCCTGTCCGACCACATCAGCAGACACCACAATCGGGTGCCACAGATCTCCTGTGCTCCTCTTGACGATTTCCCTCTCGGCTTCTAGTGTATGATTATCCTTCGATTCACTCTCCTCTTTTTCCCTCTCGACATATCGTGGTGCATCGGACGCAGCTGCATATCCACGGCACCCACCAGATCCACGTCAGGCGCAGTCTTCAGTGACTCACTTTCTCTGTTCTTTGACTCAAGCAGCATCATTCCGTGCATTCTGGGGTCGACGTGTTTGATCGGAGGTGTTCAGGATACGCAGATACCTGCAATAAACCACAATATTCTTGACAGCCTCACAATAGGCGGCCCATCCGCCTAACATGCCTCCGACGCCCTGAACATTCGGGACCTCTCAGATCGTCCCCACTTGAGAATTGAGCAAAATAGCAGGGACACATCTCGCTTTCCTCTTACCAGGCTGCACACTTGCGACAACATGTCGCACTCGATCCCGAATTCCTACAGGACCCAGAGGGCCGGGCAGCAATCTCCGCTCCTGGCGACTCCAGCGTTTCACCTACCGCGACAAACACAAACCCAGCAACACAGAGCGAATTCTTCTATGTCGAAGAGCCATCATCACAATGCGAGTATAACGTCAAACCCCTCTCAAGGGATGCAGGAAGTCGGGAGTGGATCGGACGTTTGGCCGGGCAATGCCCACTTCACGCTCCCAGCAGTGTCGAGTCCTGGATCCTTGCACCCTTCCGCTGACATTTACAACCTTGAAGAAGATACTCCGTACCGCGAATCCTCATTTGACGATTTCTTGACAACGGAAGAATCCTCTGAAAACCCTCTGAGCGAACATACTACTCCACAGGAACAAATTTGGGAGCAACAATTCTTAACACAGGAGGCGGCACAACTTCAGATAGTCGATTCCTACGGGTCAAACGATTTCGAGGCCGTGCATGGAGTTTCAGGTAGCTCAGATCTACGAGGTTGTCTTCAACATCCCGAGGAAGGGCTGCCGAAATTCGTGTCTGGCGAAGAGCTCAGGAGTTCCAAGAGCTCCTCACTTGGCTCGCCTCTCCCTTTTTCTCCGCAAATACAAAGTGCCAGCCAGGGACAAAATCAATCAATGGACCACCTGGGCGCTTCCCACAAGAGGGGAGCCTCTCAAAACCTCAAAGTGGACACAACGCCTAACCGCGTCCTCTCACCCAGTAACAAGGTGAACGCCTGGCAATACTCCACCCATATACGTGCACCGAGTCCCGTGGTCATGATATCCGACTACGGAGCTTCTGGTGTGAAGCCTGAGACTCCACAGAACCTCATGCCTCCATCTGCAAAGCGTGGTCGCGAAGGCGAATCTTCTGAGGAGGACGAGGAGGAAGACGAAGATGAATCTGGGCACGATAGAGCAGGACCAGGAGATGCCGATGTCTCCCCATCTCATCTCATGCCCCCGGATGTCAATGGAACGGAGAGTTCACGTTCGACGCCCACCCAACGCCACGGGCTCGAACCACATTCGAGGAACGATGAAACAACATCCTCAGTCAAAGAACTCGAAGAGCAGCGCCAGCTCGAGGAAAGAAACGCTGAGGTTCAAGAATGGCTTGCCACAAGCGACGCCGGAAGTGGGCCCGAGGATGAATCTGGAGGGAAGGCTTCTCGCCGGACACCTCAAGGCACAAGGCGGCGAGCTCATACCACCGAGGGTCGTTTGGACCATCGTGGCCCCGTATACTCGGACGAGCATATTCCTGGCCCAGGAGCTCTCGTTGATGTCGATTCAGACGACGAATATTTTGACGAAGTTTCGGTGCAATCGTCGGACATTGAAGAGCTCACTGAGCAGGTCCTCGAGCATTATCGGGTTGTTAGATCCCCGCGCCTCTCACCACGTGCTCTGGACGGTGATGCATCGACTGACCAAACCGCCTTCCCTCCGCTTGAAGACGAAACTTCGCCGGAATCGCAGGAGCCGCTCCCTACTCAGTTCATGAGGCGAGGCCCGTGGCAAGATCCGGTTCGTGGGCCTGTTATCAGCACAAGAGGGCAACCGAACACGTCCAACGCCGCCGCCTACAAATTCAACGAGGAAGCAGCAAAGTGGGAAACTGCCTCTCGGGCTGCCACGTGGGGAACGGGACGTCGTCTCAGCGAAAGCGAAATCAACTCTATCGTCGAAGGCAGTCAGATTCGGCATCTGTCCCTCTCAAAAAGGGGCCGGGAACGAACGAGCAGCATCTTCAGCAAGGCTCGAGGCATCGTCCTTAGGCGAAGTAGCAGCAATATAAAAGAAGAGCCCTTAGCAGAGGACAACGAGGCAGAACCACGAGGACATGCCCACCGAAGCTCTGTTGGGAGTGTCAGACCCCAGAGGATGCCGAGTTTCGGCAAGCCAAAGTCACCTCCCTTGAATACGGGTAGTGCCTTGCTTGCGATGACTGGCCAGCTTGCAGCTGTTGGCCGTGGGAACTCGGTGGCCCAGGGTCTTGATGCCTCCAAGTCGACACGCCCCTTGCAGACGCTAAGAAAGCAGCGTAGCAAGAGTGACGTGACCAAGAATGCAAAGTCGTCCAACCCGGGCCTGGCTGATTTATTGACCAAGCACGGCGGGCCGCCCATCCCAACTCTTGCGTCTCCAATGCATGAGCGCGAACCCATCCTGGCGGCACAGGTTAGAGACAACGAAGTGGCCCCTGCGGATGACGATGAAGATGAAACAGACGAGGTGGCCCTCAAGATGGATCTTGAGATTCGGGCGGAGGACATCAAGCCGACAATCGAAGGATTTAGGGACCACGCGCGGAAACTCAATCCCAGACTCGAGCCGTATCTGGTTGACCGGGTTGGCCAGGAGCAGATTCGACGCTACAAGAAACTGATCGAAACCAAGATTAAACACACTCGGTCTGTCCAGGTTGCGCGCAAGTGCCCTTCGGGCAAGTTTTGTTTTGAGCTGGGCGGCGAGGCGACCCCACTGGCGCCACGGGCCAGCACCAAGGATCCAGACACGACGCTGACACAATTTCAGATCAGCAATCCTGCTGACGATGAGGTGGACGAGTCTGGGTTCACCGACGGGATTGTCACGCCGGCCCTGTTTCCTCCGGGGATCCCATTACCACCAGTACCACGACTCCCGGCCGAATTTGAGTGTAATCTCTGCTTCAAAGTCAAGAAGTTTCACAAACCGTCCGACTGGACCAAGCACGTACATGAGGACGTTCAGCCCTTCTCCTGCACCTTTCCCAATTGTTCCGAGTCGAAGTCTTTCAAGCGAAAGGCCGACTGGGTCCGTCACGAGAATGAGCGGCACCGACACTTAGAGTGGTGGCAATGTTCGATCCAGGAATGCAACCATATTTGTTACCGTAAAGACAACTTTGTCCAACACCTGGTACGGGAACACAAGATGAGCGAGCCCAAGATCAAGCGGGGTTCGGGTAGCAGCAAGAACAAGGCTGTCAACAGCGGTCCCCAAGAGGACAGTGAAGTGTGGCGTATGGTGGATAAGTGCCGCTTTGAGACGGAAAAGAAGCCCCGAGATGAACCCTGCCGCTTCTGTGGCAACGTTTGTTCGAGCTTCAAGAAGCTGTCGGTCCATATGGGCAAGCATATGGAACAGATCGCGATGCCGGTCCTGCAACTGGTGGATATGGCAGAAGTGTCTCCTGACACCATTGTGAGCCCCATCGATCAACCGCCGATGATGGCGTCGTCGTTTGGTACCATTCCCGGAGCGATGAATAACGTGGATATGAGCAATCTCTCGCCATATCCTGTCAGTGCGACATCGGCCTACCAGACATCATCGGCGGGACAGTCGCCAGCTTCGATGCACGTCCATGCCCAAAACGGAGGGTTTCCCCTCGACCAGGGATACTATAGCCCGCATGCATTGACACCGACAGCCCCAGGGCAAATGATGACGGGCGGCTACGGTGCTACGGCCAGCTACAGTCATCAGTCTCCTGTATTCATGGGTCCGAGTCCAATGGAAGTGCCGCATTCACATAATCTGTCGCCTCAGAACGCGATGGTGACACCCCGATCTCAGCCTATGGGTTCCGGGTATGAGAATGCGTTCTACGACTCAACGGGTGCGATGTATACGCAAGCATCGATGCAACCCATGTACGTGAGCGCGCACTCGCACCCGCAATCGATGCCAGGGTATGCCGTAGCGGGGCAATATGCCTCATCCATGCTACCGAATCAAGCACGAGGGAGCAACACCAACCCAATGGAACTTGAGGGTCGCGCAGGGCTGGGTCTGCAGACGGACTTGCATGTGCACACGGCGCAACAGTATATGTACGGGGGAGCGGGAACGGGAGAGACAAGTGCAGACATGCATTTTGCATGATCAAGTTGGAAGATGTTATCGAATTCACTTTTTCCAAGAGTGAGGCGGCGAGAGAGCCGAGGGATTGATTGTTCGGGAGTCGAGGAGTCCGGGATTTGGGATTGGGTATGGTTCAGACCTTGATGTCGGAGAGGTTACGGTCGTATTTCTAGATACCCCGATGATGTTCTTTTTTGAGTCCCACGATTAGAGTCTGGGTTATGATTGGCATGACAATGATCAATGCAATGATGGGACTATGTGAACAGTTTGAGTTTTGCAACTTGGGATTGAATTCTGGAACTTTTGGGAGTTTTGAAAGTCAAGGACTTTTCGGAAGCAGTAGGGTGCCTGGGTGCATGAGCCAGTCAGAGGATTTGGTACGAGACAGACGATCAAGAGCGCGGGCCGTTGTTGGACTGGGCAAACAGGGTGTTGAACGTTAGTGGGGGCCGTGTATTAATAACACCAGACACCAGGTATTTAGGTACGAGGACCAAGAGAGATAGAAAGAAAGAGGTACCCTTGGCATTTTGACCCATATGCATAGCCACAGCTTGGGTTGCGGGTACAATGACCGCAGAGGGGTATCCGATGTCCAAAATGAGGGTGGGTAGGTGTATACTTACAAGTAGAACTGGTAAGTAGTTTTGTTAGATGTACGGAGGAGTGGTGTATTTGATATGATGCATTGGGTATCTAATATCAATATGTACGTAAATACCTCGGTTCGTACGAACAAGGTACCAACTCACCCGCTCTCCTGCTACGTAAGGATCCTCGTACAACTACTGACATTACAAGTTGCTGTATCCGTACCCAAAAGTCCCTGGCAGCAGCAGGCAGCAACAGGCAACCACTAAACCATAAATAGACTAGATCAAGGCACACTCGCAGCTAGTTGCGATCACTCCGGACTCATGATTGGCTAGTTCTTTTCCGCCGCGACAAATGCCCCGTCTGACCGGTCAGAGTAGTTCCAGTAGTTTTGTTACTTCCGGTCACGAGTCGGACAACTGAGGCAGATTTGAGCCAGTCATGAACGGCCACACACCGTCATCTCTTCTCATCTTTCCACCCAAAAACCACCCCCCCTTCCATACGCTGTTATCCCTCCTTGCCCTCTGCTCTTTCACCCCCACTCTTCCTTGATACCGCAGACGGAACTACAAACTACGACCTCGTACACCTTAACTGACTCTTACGCACACCCGGGCACTCAATTCACACACAACTGTTCAACTACACCACCTTTTCCCCTACTACTCCTACACCGGTTGTTGCATCCCTTGATTCTTCGCATCTTCTGAAATATCGTACTGGTTTCATTCTCATCCAGAAAAGAACCATGACTCCTCAACGACTTCTTCCACCATTCCGTTAATTCCATACGGCTGGATTGATCAGGTTCGTCTAACCAACCCGTGAGTCCCTCTTCCCATCACTTGCACCGCCCCCCCCCCCATGTCTTTCCAAGTGCCCCAAGTCCCAAGTTGGTGCCAAAGTCTCTCTCTCTCTCTCTTCCCCCTTCTCTCCTCTCTGCATGTTCATAAATTAATATCTAGTCTTCCTCTCCCCCCCCAGCAGCATGGAGATTTGGCCTTCTTCAGCCGCCTCATTCTTGTCGAGTCGGGCCAAAAAAAATCCTAGGCTAGGCTGAAACGCACCGCCTTGCTTGTGTTGATTGGCTATCTCGACCTCCACCGTTCTTCACAAACGATGACCTAGGCGTAATTCCTTCGTCGCCGGTCTCAATTCAATCAGGCGGTGTTCTCATACCGTCATTGAGCCTCTCTTGACTGTTGCTGGCTCTATCGTCCCTTGTTCGAGTGGCGTGTCCTCGCCTGCGCAGTCAGACCTTGGCCTCTTGTATACCCCGGAATCTGCGCGGGTCGAATTGAACGACAGGGTAAGCATTCTATTCCCCTCCTCCAGCTGGGCGGGCAAGGAAACGAAACTTTTGCCTCATTTCCTTTCGCATGATCGGGAACTAGTCACCTATCGGGTTCTTTCTGTCTGAGGTCTGGGCTGATTCTTGGGGTGTCAGTTATATTGCGTCCTTCGACCTCCTTCTCTCGTCATGGCAGACAACCACTCTCGACCGCGTCAATCGGTCGTCAAACCTGCCTGGCCGACAAGATCAAATGTATATCCGGCACTGCCTCACCAACCTGTCCCTCCGGTGGTTTCTGACTCATTGCACCAGGCATTTGTCTCAATACCAGACGAGGGCAGTGCATCTGCGTCTGCCCTACACTCAGCCTACCCAACGGATCCTGTCTTGACAGGGTTGCAGACCCCGTTGACGGCCATGGACTCTCCCGATGACCACATTCCTAGAAGTTTCTTTTCGTCCTCTGATGTTCCATTCCCGGATTACTCTGGCTCCTTTGAACCCTACCCGTTCCAACATATGCAAGGCGACTCCCAGTATTCCATTTCGTCTCCTGGTACATCGCTCCCACCTCGCTTTGTGGAATCGTCTTCTGCTGCTGTCGACGGTGTTACCAGTCACCAGCCCGCTGCCGCACCATGGAATCATCTGACTGCCACCGGAGGAGTACTTGCCTTTTTATCTGACACAGGGAGCTCTAATGAACCTGGACTGCCTCCACGACATCTGGAAACTCCTCTTCATGATCGTACATTCTCTTCTGCCAGCGCACAAAAATCCCTAGGAGATTCAGGCTACGAGACTCGATCAAGGAAATCTCAGCATGAAGTAGACTCGGTCATGGACGAGCAGACAGAAATGGATGACCAGGACATGGACACAACTTCCCATTTGCCACCCTATGCTCATTCCACTCGCCCACCCAACACCTCTCGTGCCCCGAATGCAACTCAACGACCGCAGCAAAGACCTGGAGAGTTGGAATGTTCGGAATGTAGGTATACGGGCAAGACAAGGTCCGATCTGAAGTAAGTTGTGTATGAATCCGTCTGAAGATGCAAGGTTGACCGGCGCAATCGCAGAAAACACTGTGCTCGCCACAAGCGCGAGCACAAATGTCCCTTTGCGGAGTGCGCCCGGCACGCCAAAGGGTTTGCAACTGTCAATGACCTTGACAGACATCTAAAGGCGGTGCATAACATCAACAACCGGAAGACCAGATCCTACAAATGTTTCGCCGACGGCTGCAACAAAGCGGGAAAGGAATGGCCTCGGTTGGACAATTTCAAGCAGCACCTCAAAAAGATGCATGGCGAAGAGACCGTGGATGATCTGCTTCAAGCGTACGTGTCCGCCCTCTGCTGCATATTCTTCGCGCTGACTCTTGCAAGGTCCAACAAATGGTATGAGCAGCAACCTCAACATGCACATGCGGATGAGACGGCATCCCTTGCGCCGTCGATCGCCTCGCCCTCGTCGCCCTTGGTTTCCGGTCACGATCGGTTTCCCCTTTCTGACAATAACAACAGCTATTCAAATGCCGCCCACGTTTTCAATTCAAACATGCCCGAGACCGTCCAGATGTCTCGCCAGACAAGTCACAATGGTCAGGTCAATAATCAAGATCTAATCCGGCCCTTGGGCCTAACCCACGCGATGTCGCAACAACATCCGGGCCGACACATATCCACGGCGACCCAGAACCACAGCTTGCGACAAGCGCGAGCCTTTCCTAACCCGGACATCAACGACATGTCACCACCCACAGCCTACATGCCACGGGCTTGGTCACAGGCCGATTTTTCTCGCTATCAAGATCTGGAACAGCTCCCTCCCGACTTTACCAATCAAAGAGTCAACTACCACTTCTTCCCCCGTGTGCCTCGGAGATCCATTGACGCTGCTGCTGCGGCACTGAAAACGAACTTTGCATACGACTATGACCAATCCTGGAGATTTAAAAGACCCAATACAATTGCCGTCCCAGATCTTGACCAGGACCGGATGGCCGACTTCATCTCACCCCAGGAACTACGGCATATCCCCTCAGACCTCAAGTGCTCACAAGAAGAAGCCCTTGGCTTTGTTGGAAGTAGTACCAACCCCGCCATCGCCGATGGCGGCTTGGGGTCCTCGCCACACCAAAGCTACCAAGTCAACATATCCCCACCCGAGAATTCGTCCAAGTCTGAGCTCCAGAAGGCGATGGAAGAGGAAATCCACTCGTTTTTAGAACGTCATCGCTCCAACGGAGGAAATGAATTGCGCTCCGATGAGGAGATTTTGACTCAATTCCGCTTGTCATTACACGGCAGCGATGCCATGACGAGTTACGCTGCCTCATCTGTGGGGCCGCTGTCGAGGACCACCGACGCCGAACTTTCTGGAGGCATCCGATCGCCTGCGACAAGGTCGACGCAGTTTCGGTGCCACTATGAGGGATGCACAAAGGTGATGCAAAGGCAAAGTGAGCTAAACAAGCACATGAAACGGCATCAGAAGCCATATGGTTGTGTCCACGACGGATGCACCAAAACCTTTGGCAGTAAAGATGATTGGAAGAGGCACGAACGGAATCAACACGAACAACAAGAGTGCTGGCATTGTCATCGATGTTTTCGTGTCTTTTTTCATGATTCATCACGCTTCATCAGGCATATGCAGGAAGCCCATTCGATTCCACGACCCGAGGAAGTGGCCCCGGAACGCCGAGTATCACGCAACCATCAGGGTCGATTCTGGTGTGGATTCTGCAAGGATATCATCGTACACGTACAGACTGATACAGATGCCATCACGCACCGCTTCGGTCACATTGCCGATCACTTCATGAAGGAGAACAAGTCAAGCAAGGAGTGGGTGGAACTCACAGGCAATGGAAAGACCAAGGGAGCACTATCTGAGGAGAGGAAGCAGAGCCAAGGTATCACAGCTGAAGAGGATGAAGATATCGCAGATGCCTCACAGACGCCCTCCTGTGGTTCTCAATCTTCGGCTTCCCAGCAGAGCGGCCTGTCGCCAACCTACCAGCCTTCCTCAAAGCATGCCGTGGGTCCCCACAGCACTCAGCAGAAAGCATCAAGTATGGGTCAAACCCCTGGCACGACAGCAGTCTCTCGAACGTCGGATACACTCGACCACAGTCAGACTCGGAACCCGACCTCTGGTCGACGGCACCATCTGCCACGTAAAGCCTTTGCCACGGTCATCACCTGCTGCCAGTGCGACTCATCCAACGCCTATGGCCTGAGCAAATTCTGTATGATTTCAGATTGTCAGCACAAGTTCTGCGACCGCTGTGTCTGTGCTCACCCCAAGGGCGCCATCTAGAGAATCAGACAGACTCTTCTTTCTGATACTGTGTGCGCGCACTTGCTTCCCTGCCGCTCTGATACTCTCTCGACGATTACGACAATTAGATCGCGTCGGTTCTTTTTTCTTTCTCATTTAATTGTTGATCATACCCCTATGTCCCACGCCGATTTGTTATGCCATTGCTGAAGGGTTGCTGTACGTACGACGACAGGTGTTGCTGGTTGGTTGGCGTTTGTCAAGCACGTTTTGTGTTGCAGTTTTGTCTTATGACTTGGATGAGATCATGCATGTGGCGGAGGACTACGACGAACAGACTTTTCTTTTTTTTTTCCCCGGTCAAGCGACGGATGGAATGGGATTAGGCAGCGCAATCCAGTTTGCGGTTCGAGAGACTTATATACACGGAGGCACTTGGATGGGCATTGAATTGCTGGCTGTATTAGTTTGTTATTGTTGTGACGACACCAAACAACCCACTGGGACAATGGGACAATGGGACAGACTCAGGGATGGATTATTGCATTGTCGCATTATAACATTATCGACATTGGCATTGATATTGACATTAGCATCGGGGCGTTTTTGGTATATAGGGCCCAGCTATTCAGTTCTGGGCCGCTCTTTGGAAGGAGGATTTGGCGGAATTTTCAATGTTAGATGTTATATGTCATCGAACTCCTACCTACCTACCTACCTACAGTGAGTGAGTAAGTGAGTAGATATGAATAAGTTCTGCTCCTTCGTACCATGTCATGCCATTCGCTGGGTACTTACATATGCAAAAAACAATTTGCGGTCCTTGTTGGCCGTGAACATCAAAGTCTATAAGCCACCTACATACATTTTATTCATGTATATGGATATTCATGTGTACGGATATATGGATCTATATATATATATATACATATATGGGAGTTCATATCCCACAGCCCTGAAATGGACTGGATAGACTTCGGTACCGGGGTATGAGATGGAGTGTGCGGTGTAGGTGTGTAAGTGTATAAGTGTCTCGGTACCTAATACTACCTACCTACGTAAGGTAGCACAGTCCCCTAAGGGGGGAAGGAGGAGGAGGAGGAGGAGGAGGCCCTTTTTCGAAAGGGGCAAGGGAGAGCCCCCGCTATACCTCCTGGTACAAAGGGAACCCGATTCTGGTGTCAAAGTCCCATCCATGCCGTCTTCGCAATGCATTCTACCCCGGGCTTGCGCTTGCTTTGCCGGATCAGTCCCAGGTACCGCAGGTCGGCTAGGGCGCGGTAGAACAGGGCTAGAGTCCGTCTCTCGTCGTCGCTCTTGTCGTCGCCACCGTCCTCGTTATCGTCATTGTCGTCATTATCATCGTCAAGTCCGTCTGCGTCCTCGTCCCCGTCCCCGTCCGGCGAAGGCGAATCCGTGCCGTGTGAGAGCGTGTCGCGGAACGCGTCCCACAGGTCCCGCACGTTGACCACCGTGCCGGCTTCGTTGAGCATGTTCAGCAACAGGCTCGTGGGCGGGAGGCTGGCCTTGTCTGGCACGTCACCTCGAGTAGCGGCGTGTGCTTTGCCGGAACTCTGAGGCACACAGCATGAGCATCCGAGATAGTCTGCAGGTCGAGTCAGGGCGCGTTCGAGGCAGTACCGCGGCCGCGGATGCATGGTCTGGGCGAGAGGGGATTTTTGCGCCATGGTGTATGCCTCGGCCATGAAGTGGCCGAAGGGACTGAGATGGTGTTCGGGGGAGGAGGAGGATGTGCGGCTCTCGACGTATCGGCGTAGGAGGTGAATGAACTTTTCAGCTTCGGACTGGCTCGCTTCCGCCTCCGCCTGCACCCCCGTCTCTGGTTCCTGTACGCAAGACCGCTGGTAGTCCTGTAGATCCTGCAGTTCTGGGGCGGAGCCTTCAAGCAGTTGCGTGGCTGACACCTCAGACGAAAGATTTTGGAGGTTGTCTTCGATGGCCTCGAAGATCTCCGATTGTGTCAGGTCTGGGAGGGAGTGCAGGAGATTAGTCTCGCTCTCCCAGCGACTGTACGACTCCAATTTGAGCGTGCAGTGGTATAGGTATCTCAGGGTGGAGATGGCAGACAGGCCTGAACGCATGATTCGTTTCCCTGTCTCGATCGCTTCGACAGCCGCCCTCTGAAGTTCATTGTCAGACACAAGCAAGCGGCGGACGGCCTCCCGCTCGGTCTTGTCGCCTTTTGCCAGCGCTTCGCAGTGAGACCTAAAGCTGGCGAGGTTGCGAATGGCCTGGCACAGTACGGGGCTCCATGGCGGTTTCGTAGTGGTCTCGGTGGACAATCTCGAGAGGGGATTCGCGAAGAAATGAGACATGTGAGCATACTTGATGGCACGAGCAAATGTCGCGGGTGTAGTGCCTTGGTCTTCTGCCAACGTGGCCAGCTTGTTGACGACTGATGGACCGAGAAACACTTCTGCAGTCTGATCATGCTGTATGGCCTCGTACAAGTCAAACAGGCGATCCTCCAGATTGAAATCCGGACTCGTCGCAAAGATTTCGGCGTCGAGCATTGAAACCGTCTGTCTGGATAACCGAGACTCGAAGAGTTCCACAGTAGTCGATATCCCAACAAAAAGAATGATTGGAATCCTGTCTGACCACGAGTGAAAGGTCGAGACCAGTTCCGCAAAGATAGACGTGTCGAACCCTTCGACGTCGATGATGGATATCACCACTCGCTCGATGTGATAACGTAGGACGTACCGCTGAAGTAATTCCAGGTCGAAGTTCATCGGGATCAGGAGCTTGTGCTCGTTGAGGAACTCGGTATACTTCTCAGCTCCTTGGTGACCAGAAATCGCGGATCGAACCGCGTTTTTCAATGCCGTCTGAATGTTTGGGCAGTGAGCCGGCTGCAGAGTGACCAGTACTTCCGCTTCACTGGATGTGTCTCCTCGCGTCGTGCTTTTCCACCTCTTATGAAGGTCGTGGTGGTGATTTGTGTTTGGGCCCAAGGCAAGCAACGCCGTTTTGAGTCTCTTGTGTGTGCGAAGGTTGTCTGCATTCTGGGAATGCGCAAATCTCATGACAGGACCAACAAATCCTTCATCTACCACATCCACGATCCCCTGGATCTTTTTCTGTTGTTCGGCCCATACTTTTTCGAACTGGCATTTTCGCAGGCCGGCATCATCCGGAGATTCTTGTCCGCCCAGCACTCGCGGCCATGAGTACTCTTCTTGAGCATCCTTCGCGGGGACTTTACTCAACTTCCTCCTCTTCCGCGGCCTCGGATCGATCTCTTCAGTGTCTTGATTGGTAGGTTTAAAGATGTAGCAGGTCTACCAATCATTAGCATATGGCCGGGGAGGGGTTTATATCCAGCTTACTGTGTGAGTTACGTCGTCCATCTGGGGGTTCTGGACTCAGCAGCACTTCGTTCGGTTCAGATCACTTTATAAAATCGAGCCGAGACGCGCTTCTATCGAGGCGCGTCGCGCAAGGAGATGGTTTAGTCTGACAGAAAACCAAGCGCAATATTGAAACTTTATTGCGGGAAATACTCTGTCAGACAGATATTCTATATATTAGGGGCCAAGAGGCCATGTCCTTCGTCTTCCAGCTTCGACAAGGGTTTGTCATTGGAATGGAAAGGGGTGTATTCCTGGCAAGAGAGTGAGAACTATGAGGGTTGGGAAGTCTACGAATGTTGATCACATAGCATCTAATCCCCTTGGTCCTGGAAGTTAAGCCCATAAGCTGTCTCATGGGAAGACTGAGATAGAGCTTGTTGAGACTGGTCTGTAATCCTCGATATCCACAGCCAAATTCTCTCCTATACAAGAGGCGCATAGATAGAGATCCAAGAAATGTCCTCTGAGATAAGTCAATAGTAGACGAGGCTACGAGGCTCAAGGAGCCGGTTGATCTTCGGCAAAAAGTTGATCGTGTCTGCGAGACTTTTCCTCGTCGCAGTCTATTAAATCCAACTATACCATTACTTCGAGTGTAAGATCATTCTGCCGACAGAGATCCGTCAGATTCTCTATGCGCAGCATCTGCCAGCTGTCTCGAAGATGGCACCAACAATTCTGCCTGTCTCCGAGTTTTGCGGGCCATCAACTCTGCCTGCAATCTCTCCAACCGATCCGACAGTATCGTCAGACCGCTCGCTCACGTCCCCTTCATCCGCGTAAACCACCGGCGACATCCATAGCGCAGACGGATATACATGAATTCGAACAACAGGGCGACGATGCGTCCACCAGACTCCCGGTCCGTGACCTCCTCGACGATGAAACGCATGCCTTGAAGGCCGAGTTGGACAAACTGGATCGCGAACTCGCGGTGATGCGAGAAGGGCCCTTCGGACCCAACAGCGAGTTTATACGATCCTTCCCCGTCAATGAGAGGGAGGAACTGCTGAAGGCTCTCGAAGAAGAGGGTGTCATGCCCTCTGAAGATCTCGATCTGGTGTCCGAGGAAGATTTGGAAGAGCTGGCAAGAGAAGAGGAGGGCAAGAAACAAGCCACGACGCAGAAATCAGCTCTCAAGGTCACCCTCAGCATTCCTATCAGAGACAAGATCTATGTCAGGCGGTTCAACACGGCGTTGGACTCCGCGCAGCAGAAGAAGGACGAGAAGTCTTATTTCACCCTATGGAAATGGTATCTCCGGTGCCAGCAACACGTTCCAAACTTTGCCTTGATCCTCCCCGAAGATGTGTGGCACTTCCTCTGGAAGTCTCAGAGTACGGTCTATTACAGACCCAAACACCTTGAAATGCTGGGCAAGGATATGATGAAGGCAGATGTGCCCCTTGAAGACAAAGAGTGGATTGAATATATCGATGCACTGCAGGCTACTGGAAACATCGCCGCTGCGGCAGAAGCATGGGAGGCACAGAGACCCAAGTTGGGTCAGGGGCTTGCGGAGGATCTCGCTGAATTGTTCTGGATTACCGGTATCCGGCTCTATGTGCAACTTGGAAAGCCACAGAAGGCGCAGCGTTTGGCATTTGAATGCTATGACCACACGACAATGATTGATCCCGAAGCTCTTGTCATGGTTCTCTCTGCCTGGGCCAAAAGTCAAAGCCCCTCGGCTGCTTCCAAGACCTGGTTTTGCTATCTGGAGCTGCGGAAGAGACTCGAGGGCAGAGAAGACCAAAAGACTACAGTGGATATTCTGGGTCGAGTCAGTAGTGCCCTACTTGATGCCGGGCGTACTGATCTCGCCCTGGCGGTCTTCAAAGACATGTTCATGCTTACAGCCAAGTCGCCAACCGATTCACTGAGGGTTTTCAGGGAGCTTAGCAAGGAGTCCAGTCAATCTCAGTCATCGGGTGAAGACCTCGTCAACCAGATCGGGCTCTCTTCCCTGGCCCTTTTCCCCCGCAGCTTCCACAACAAATACTTCTTTGCGGCATGGATCAAATGGCTCCTCGGCGAGGGGAGGACAGACGAGGCGGCTCTGGTTGTCGACCTCATGTATGAGCGCGGGATCAAACCTGATGCTGGGCCCTTGAATGGCCTCATCGCAGCCTGGTTCCGTCAAGGTTCACCAACTTCTCGCCAAAAAGCCGAGGAGACTGCATGGGCCATGATCCAGTGCCGGGTTGAAGTGGTTCAGAAGCGGCTTTCAAAGGCCGGCGATCCCAGTCCTGCAAATTCGACCTCCAAAGTCGAGAGCCGGCGAATTCCTTTCTTCCTCAAACGGGGGGCGCCACCTGCAACCATTGAGACATTTTCCATCTTGCTCCAACACTACACACGCCGTTCAGATCTTGCCAACGCCAGTCATCTCACCGACGTCATGACTGGTTCGGCTCAGATCAAGCCGAATTCATTCATAATGAACCATTGGCTTTATGCTTCACTTCGCTTAGGGCAGATCGCAGATGTCTGGAGCAAATATTTGACCTTGAAGCAATCGATCACCCCCGATCTTGAGACGTTTGCGGCACTCTGGGACACGGCCAAGCATTATTATGCATTTCCTCATCGACATCAAGGAGGGTTTCCTGATGCGCGAACGCTCTTCGCAGAGATGCAAGAATGGTTCGGCAGGCTTGACCTCAAAAAAAGATCTGCCGTCCAGGCAGACTTCTCTGATGAGCTGTACGAACAGGTCATACGCTGCTTCTGCCTCTCGTCCGATCCTCATGGCACCCTCTGCGCGCTGCATGGTCTGCGGGAGTCTTTCAATGTGCTGCCGCACGAGGAAGTCAGCCGGCTGATCATCATGCAGGTGGCTCGCTCGTTCGCGTCCGACTTCGTGCCACTCTCGGCCCGCGCTCGCGGCCTGCGGATGAAGAAGAACCTCCAGTATCAAAGTGCGGTCAAGACTCTGACTGAGATTGTGGTGGCCATCGGCGATAAAATGGTCCAGGAGAAGGACATTGATCCGGAGGCGGTCGAGCAGATTGAAAGTCGGCCCGCAAGAGAGCTCAGGCTCGATGTGCTATCTGCCTTTCTGTGCCTCGTCATTGAGAAGAGAATGAAAGGTGCGGCCGAGGGAGTCCTGGCCCAAGACATTCTAGGGGTCGCCGAGCAGATGAGGACATCCGTCCCTGCTGAGGCGTTGACGCAGCGTGACTGGAGCGACGTTGAAGTTTCCTTGTAACAACAATTTTATGATCCCTTGTGGCCTAGAGGGACAGGGACATGGAATATGTATTGTATAGTCTAGCGGTTAGAAAAGAGCCATCAGTCACCTCCCATTGGATACTAGGTATACTGTCTTTCTCCTTTCCCTTGCTCTGCTGCCTCCATACTGTGTACATACCTACCTAGACCATGACCTGTCCCATACTGCGCGAATATACAGCATGACCCTGGGCCAACGCTGCCTCCACCACCACCGCCAGAGAGTTTTCTTCTGTCACTCAGACTTTTCTCCGAAGGACATTGTTGCGTTGTATTCGTATCAATAACCCTCGTAAGGCAAACGCAAACGAAAGGCGGGAAATGCCGGATGCTGGATGTTCAATCTCTTCATTCATTCTCTCTTGCTCTCTTGCTCTTGTGCTCTTGGTGCTAGAATGGGAAATGTAGACCCGTGCTCCATGCCCTCCATGTGCTCATGTGCTCCATGTGCTCCATCCATGAGCGAAACATAACTCCAACACCTTTTCCCACCCCTTTCTCCACAGGTACCTAAAACCTAGGTAAGAAAGGAAACTCCAGAATTCTCTAGAATAGAGGCATAGAGGCATAGACACCTCAGACCTGACACCCTAGAGAGAGAGAAGAAAAGTGGATGACCAGAGAGGGAAAAAAAAAAAGAATGATGTATGAGGAAGAACCAAATATCAATATCATACAATGGACCCAACCGGGCGCCGATCATCGGGATGCATGGCCTGCCCATAATAAACACGATTCGGATTGTTTCATTTCTTCCCTTTCTTCTTTTTCTGTTTGCCCGTGGTGGTCGGAATTTCGGCGGCGGGTGTCTCGACGATGACGCCGTCCTCGTCGCTGCTTGCTGTGGCGGGTTTGGGGGCCGTCTTTTCTGCAGGGGCTGGTGGAGATGCTGAGGCTGGAGCGGGAGCGGGAGCGGGAACGGGAGTAGGAGAGGTGGTAGAGGTAGTAGAGGTAGTAGAGGTAGTGCTGGGTTTGCCGCCCGCGGTAGTCCCTGACGGGTCGTCGCCGCCCAGTAACTCCCGTCTGGCTGTCTCCCGCTGCTTCTCCCACCTCTCCTTCTCCTCCGGCAGTGTCTTTTTGATGGCGTCCAATTTCTCCCGCAGCATCTGGTTCTGCACCATCTCGTTTGCGCTCTGGAAGATGGTCTGTCCCCACGTGCCCGGCGAGCCGCTCGGCCCACCGCCTGATCCGCTCAACGCGTTGGCCTCGGCGACCACGTCCTTGAGTTCGAGTTCGAGTTCCTGCTCGGCGCGCTGCAGTCGCTGGAAGATCTCGTCGCCGACGACCCCGCGTTGCAGCAGCGCGGCCAGCGCGGGCTTCCGCATGCGGACTTCCATGATGCGTCGGATGTCGTCGCACGCCCGTGCCAGGAGCGCGGCCCGCAGCACCGAGTCGGGCACTTTGGTGTTGCCGTCGTCTTGCAGGTGGAGGAGGGAGAGGTAGATGTTGCGGGTCGTGTGCGGGGGGAAGTAGGGCGCCAGCCGGAGTTTCTTCTTCACTTGTCTCTGTCGGTACAGGTGGGAGAAGGTGGCCATGCTGCCGATCAGGATGGAGAGGTAGGCGATCGGGATGAGGAGGGAGAATGTGAGGAACTTCATCTTGGATCAATGTCGTGCGGTGGGCCGCGGTGGGTGGTGTGTTGTGCTATGTATGGGTGAGGGCCGGCGTGGTGGTTTTCCCCTTGGGATTGGATTGCGCTCATGAATTGGCGGCTTGGTTTGTGCCTTTTGGTGCCAGACACGCCTTGAAAATATGGGGACCAAGGGACGTCAAAGCGGAATGTAGTCGTGAGAGGACCTCAACAAGCGCGAGGAAGAGGGGAGTCGTTGGGTGAGTCGGGGGGTTTAATTATGGCGATATACCAAGTCATTTGCAAAGAGGACACTCGTGCAACTTTGGAAAACTAGTCGAGTGAGGGTCCCTTATCGATAAGGAGCGGAAATCTTGGCACCTCAAAAGTAAAATCTGCCCCGAGCTCACGTGGGACTCACCTCTAAGCGTGCCGCTTTAAAGGCTCGCGCTCGCGACTCACCTCCGCACCCACCCTGCCACCCTGGCTCACCTCTACAACTTACCTTCATATTACATAATCATGTAGCTGGGCAATCAGTCAAGTTCCAATGATAAAGTCTGTTCTCAAACTCGAGCCGCTCTGCTTGACTCTCCAAAGACTCGATGGTTTTCCTTATCGCAATCGTGAGGTCATTGTGTCGCTCCGCGAACTGATCAGCTGGGACCCAACCCTCTTCAGCGACAGGTATGTTGCAGGCCTTGAGGAGGTCTTGAAACTCATTGTAACGTCGTCCATCTCTCTGGTGATTTATTAACTCGTCACCGGCAATCTTGATTGGGCATTGTGGAGAGATCCCTTCCTCAAAAAAGAAGTCAGGCCAATGTCGCTGGATTCGGAGTAATGTCTCCCGTAGGAAAAGGGCATCGGTATCTTGCCCGGGCCGTACTCTCCCAAACAACTCTACCTGCTTTCGAATAGGCGCTAAATGTCTGTCTTCGAGTAAGGCTGCAAGTTCGGGCGCACTTTCTCTTAGATCGGCAAGATAATACTGCTGAAGCATGGACTGGCGATACCTTTCCCAAATTCGAAGCTTTGTCGCTGAGGGCATAATTGAGAAGTCCTCCGGGAGCTCCAGAAGAAGTGCGTCATCTTCCAGTTGGATAAATTGAGGGATTCGTGCCGCTAGAAATAACGGCAGGATGTCCGTACCTTGCCAGTCAACAATGCAAGAGACTTTGCCCAGCGCGGAGACAAACAAGTTCCCAAAGTGTAGATCTTTATGCCACAGCACCGGCTGGTTTTGCTTCACAGTGCGGGGAAGAATATACGGCATCACAGTACAAAGTGTCTGAAGCATATTACACACGGCAGTGGCCGATGTGTCGCTTGCTGTGTTGACTGGGAAGGAGAACGCTCGGCTGGCGGTCGTGTCTTGGTCTTTGGATGTCACAATCTGCGCCATGGAAGAGCGTGCGATGGAAGTGAGATAGTCTTGTGAACTTCGCCCTGACTGATGAGCAATCGAACAATCATGTCTGCACCTCGGAACTTACAAGGACCACAATCCACCCCCGAGGCCATGAGCACCGGTTCAACGAAATGTTGGTTTGCCAGTGGGCCGATGCAATATTTCCGACCTCCAGCTGATGATACTGGCAAGTGGTGCGAGATTCCAAGCTTTGCAACATCGTCGGCAAAATACAGGCTCCCATATCCGTCGAAGACATTGCTGGCTGCGATGAGTCGCTTTTGTATTGACAGCACTTCATCGACAACAGCGAGCTTGTCTGGAATGTCGAGGCTGGGCCATATGGCATTCAAGGGTCGCCCTTGAGCCTCCTCCATGAGAATGTATTCGCAGCCGACTGGGTTGTCGCTGCTATCGCTCCATGCAAACACCTTGGGAACTGGCAAGTCCAGCTCAGACCGCAAGAATTCGAGTGTAGCCGCTTCGCTTGCCGTGACCAAGCGCGGTGGAACGACCGGATCAGGAATTTTGACTATCAATCGCTGTTTGCCAACAACAGCCAAAAAGACTTTGTTGGATGCGCCTTCGGCAAGCTTCTCGAGCCGAACGAATGCGGGATCCAGTGCTGATCCCGCTGCTTTGATAATGACATCTTCTAGAGCCTTCAGGTCGAATGTCTGAGTGTGCTCTTGACGCTGGCGAGGCTCGTTCCAAAGCCAGCGTCCTGCAGTGGGGGAGAAAAGATCTCGGGTGGCAGAACGGCCGAGCCGACTGCGTTGCCACGTTCGAAAGAGGTTTCTCATCGGCTTGACGGCTAACACGCCGCTTCTTCCAAATCCCTTTCGGACAGATTAGTCGGAGGTGAAGTTAGGTCAAGTCCAGAACTCATCTCTCGAACATGATTATTGCTTTCGAACGGCGTGAGACAAGGAGAAGGAAAAATCTGTGTGACTGTTGAAACAGCAAGCCAGAAGATGATCTTGGCAACTGAAGCGAAGTCAAAACTGCTTCGAGGTCATGTACGACTCACCCAGGCAGCTGCCAGGCCCTGCACCTTGCTCACCAGGCTCACCAGGCTCTCCTCCCTCCTTCCCATCGACTCCGAACCTCTTGCAACCTCTATTAATTACAAGTCTACACCTACCATTCTAATGCTTTTGCGCCCCAGGCTTCCATCATGGCGTCCTCGTCCTCGTCCCCGAAAACGTTTGCCTCTCCTCCATCCCAAACCTCTTCGCCGCAAAATGCTATAACACGCGATCGCTCAGTGGGGCGAAATGTCCACATCTACGACTTGAACAACCCTACCACCGTAATTGGCGGCCTACTCCTCCTACCCGGTGTCACAAATGCCAACTTCTATGCAATGATAGAGATTATTGTTATATTCGAGGGCCCTTTCTTTCTACAATATGAGAACGAAACGAAGATTGAGAAAGATGACTATCCACTTCAACCTGGAAAATATTATATTATTGGTTCTTTTCGACTTAACAATGAGCTATGGCTCGTCCGGGCAATTAGCCTAGCTACCGGAAGTCGTATTACCGCCTTCGCCGAGGCTATTCGTTTACGAGATCGTCAATGTGTTATATCTGGACGGCCTGTACCTACATTTAACGGTATCGACTTCTGGAGAGGCTTCGAAGCTGCGCATATTTTCCCACTCGCCTACGAAGGTGACTGGATTAAACAGAATTACGGCCAACTAGTACAAGGGGGATCTATTAACTCAGTTCAGAATGGATTATTACTCGACGCCGGTATTCGTCAACTATTCGATTCATACTCTATCTCGATTAATCCGGATGACAACTATAAGATTATAGCCTTTGAGCCTACGGGGTACGATTTTGAAGGTAATTATCTTAATCGGGAGTTATTCACTCGCCCTAATGCGCCTATTAATCCACTTCTACGATGGCACTTTAGACAGGCTGTCCTAGCGAATATGAGAGGTGCTGGAGAGCCGCGCTTCGAACATGACCTCCCGCCTGGTTCTGATATTGTTGGTGAGATACTTCGGGGTCCGAAGCCAAGAGAAAGAATGGAATTTGAGCTGTTCAGTCGTCTTGGTGCTCAAATGGAGTTGTTTCCGTCGCGAGGGGGGGAGGGGGGAGACTAACTAATGAATACAGGGCGGCATTATCGCCGTCCTAAAGGGGGGAGCTCGCGGTAGTTTTTACTTATCTTGACAAAAAAGGGGTATCAATCATAGTGTGTCGGGCGGACACGGCGGAGAACCGAAGGTAGTACCAAGTATGAGGTACTGGTAGTTCCGTGTACAGCTAATCCTGTTTTAATAATCTTTTTGTTCCTTGTTATTACACATAGCAGATGTGTACTTGTGTGGTCTGATGTTGGGCTGCTAGTACTAGTACGAGGTAGGTATACCGGAAAACCTATACCCTTTCTTCTCTTCAATGCTTCATGGTCTGGTTCGTCTTGTTCATATTCCAGTTCGTCATGTCCTTGTCGCGTTCGGCTTCTTGTTCGGCGGTCGCATCCAGCTTGAGTGGACAGAGTATAGAGAGAGCAGGTGAGCAGAGGGACCAGTTTTGATGGACGGCGAGGACAGGTCCGGGCCCCTGTTGCCGCTCTTGTCTTTTTTATTCTGATCCCCTTGCTGGTCCGTCAACTTAAGCTGGTCTTCGTCTAGTTTAATTCTTCTCGACCATGTCGTCCCGAGCCCTTATCCATTTTCCTGTTCCTTCTCCGCCTGACTCAGGGTCGTCTTCTTCGTCTTGGGTCCATCTTATTCCTAATCCGATCCATCTCCGCGTGATTCAACTTCTTCAACTTCTTGTTCGCTTCGTATCGCATCGTTGCGATCATTTCCGAAGTCTTCGCGAGATTTTGTCTCCATTTCGTTAGAGACCATTTTTCTTCTTTTGGTCTTGCGAGGTTCTGACGGAATACCTCGCTTTGCTTATTATTTTCCATGTTAGTATAGCGTAGGTCTGTCTGAAGCAAGACCCTGCCTACCGCGAACCGGGGAGTGTCCTTTAGCCTAGCCTGACTCTGGAGATTGTCCAGCTCGATGGAGAGGTTGTCTGCGAAATGGTGAAGATTTCTCATGTAGTCCGATCCGGGTTTTCTCAAGCCAGAAAAAGTGGTATTGGGTCCTTGGGCGGCGACACCTCCACCGTCGTCTTCCTTTTCCCTTGAACTCTTTCTTTTCTTTCTTTTTTTCTTCTGCATTTTGTACCTCTCCCGTCGTCGCGCTTCCCGAAAAAGCGACGTTACAGCTCACAACCCACGGCACCGTGGATCGATATTCGAAGGCGAGCCGTGGGGAGCAGTATATAATTCCCTTGGTCGGTGCCGTCAAGCACGCAGTCGCAGAGCGTTTCGAGTTCGTCGATAGACTCAAGCTGAACCTCTTGTATCGATCACGTCAAGCAAAACGTGTGTTTTCGACATCGGCGCCCTGCCTGGACCAAGTCTCTTTCCCTCCATCACCATCCTCCTCGTCACTTCCACTTGTCGAACCAGATGCATCTCTGGTTCCGCATCAGGTTTCATCTGGTTCAAATATTCTGGACCTCTAGATTTTTTTTTTAAAAAAAATCCAAGTAGCGACCATAGATCACCTCGATGACAGGGGATGGAAATGTTATGGGGTGGGACGAAGCGGGAGTGGAGGGAGATGGGCCTTATCAATGCGTTTCGTCTATCGTGGCTTAGGTCCCTTGGTCTATTGCGTCGACTCCTGTAGCGCTCGACCACCTGCTGTCCGAAATGATCCGACATTGTTTCTTTGGAGTCAAGATGATCTGACTCGGGTAGGATCGGTTCGGGAAGTGAGGAATCGAACTCGAGGGGCAATGATGTTGTGAAGGTTGCTGAGGTCCCTTTCTCTGTCATCACCACGCAGCTCAGTCTGGAGCAAACCCTACCTAACTAAATCGACCCTCACAAAGGTACACGCTCTGTTCTTTTGTCTTCTTGTAGCCTACTCGGGCAACGTGAAATAAATCGAGGTCGCCCCGTCCGGCGCGAGGTTAACGTCATCGGCTGAAGGTTCGTCTTTGCAAAAAACAAGCCGAACGGGCTCTGCCCCGAATCGTCCTATAAACTCAGCTTTGACGGGACATCCTTTGGTGTCGGTGTCGTAGGTTTTCTATCGTATGTTGACGGTAGTGTGGAGAGAGTTCTCTTTCGTCACCCCCAGCGGCGAATATTGTGAGGTTGAGATGAGGACTTTTCTTTCTGTGTTATAAGAGTCCGGTCTTTTCAATCGTCGAACTGGATAATTCTTTCGACCGGGTTCTCGCTTGGAGAAGAGATCGGGTGTATTTCTCGAGGGTGTTTTTGCCCCAATAATGGAAGCAGGAGTACTGTAAGTAATAGTATTAGGGACTCTGTATTGATGCTTCTGACCGAATGGATATTTGTAGATATCTGTCTGAAGCACTCCGACGAGCAGTCCGCGGTGAGTGTTCGATGCTTAATGTCTGTTGCTAGTGTTGTTGCTGATATTTTGTTATGGTGTTTCGTATGGTAGCCACGGCATAACGTGGCGTCATTTGTAAGGTAATTTAATCGTGGTTTGATAGGTTGTCCATATTTGTTTCTTTCGAAAATCGATATACCCGACTTTCGAGAGAGCAGAGTGCCCCGCGTTCTAGTGAAGCTTAGTATATGGGACCGCTGAGCTGACGGCCGATAGTCGATGGCAGTCCTGCAGCGTGAGGGGTAACAGTGTCATGTGCCCTGGCCCATGACAGTCCTTTACCCATGGATAGGTGTCTCTGTTGTTTATAGATGCATGTATAGAGCGGTGCCATGGTTGAAACGGTTGGAGCTTCGGGACAGAAACTCGGCCAGGTAAGGATGAGAAGTAGATTTTCGCGGTGATCACCTTAGTGAGCGGTAGACCTTCAAAGCTCTATGAAGCGAATAGATCCTGGTCGCACAACGAGGAGTGACAGCAGTCGGATATCCGAAAGCATGTGTGATATGGTTGCGATAATGAAGTTGATATTCTCCGTGATGAGGCAGACGTTTGATATATTCAGGCTTGAACATCAAGTACGTGTCGTCGGGCATCAACTGAGACGATCCCTGTTCAACCGACTGGCCAATGCACTACCAATGGCAAACGTGCCACGTCATCAAGCTGGACAATGGCCACGGCTGGGCGCGGGCGTTGTAGAGGGGGAGAGCTCTTAGCTTCCTCCTGAGTCACTTCTGGTCCTTGAGGAATACGGGACCTCGGAGACCATTCTCAGGAGTACTAACACCCTGCACCACGAGAAGGTGGCTCTCCCTCGCAGGGTATCATTGATGGCCTTGTGTGTGGTCTTGTACTGAGAAGTCGTGAACGCGATGAATCCTCGTCTGTCCCGGAGACGCGTTGTCAAAAGATGCACCTGAAAGAATTTGTGTAACTCTATACAGTTGGACAAATTGGGTTCCAGTAAAAAGTGGGGGCATATCAAAGGCGAAGGAGGAGCATGAGGTGTTCCTCGTACTCGCGAGTATTGGGGAAATAAGACCATGATTATTGCCCATTGCCTATTACCTGAGTGCATGCATCTCCTTCATCAACGAGATGATCATAGAGTGGCGACAGTCACTGCAAGGAGGAAGTCTAAATAGATTTTTAAGGCCTCCCTGTCCACTTAATGCTCGGTCAAGCTCCGGCATCTCCTTTTGCATGTGTAAACAAACTCCTCTCCTAAATGATTCAGTCAACTTCTGGACATTTACAAAGTACCGACTAAAAAGGTGTCAAGAATGCCTCGTAATGTTCTCATCACAGGCTGTTCTGATGGTGGCCTTGGAGCTGCCCTTGCTGTTGCCTTCCACAAAAATGGCGACCGTGTCATCGCGACGGCCAGGAACACTACTAAAATGGCGTCTCTCACGGCGATCGGCATTGATACCCTTCAGCTTGACGTGCTTTCAGAAGATTCGATCAAAGCAGCAGTCCAGGCCACTTCCAAAATGACGGACAACTCCCTCGACGTACTAGTCAATAATGCGGGACAAGGCTATAGCACACCGCTAATGGACGCCTCGATACCTGCACTCTCGCAGCTGTTCGAATTGAATACTATATCTGTTGTCCGTGTTACGCAACTGTTCTTCCCTCTACTACGGAATGCGAGGGACGGCGCCCTGCTGGTGAACAACACTTCATGTGCAAGTGTCATGCCCGTACCTCTTCAAGGGCCCTACAGCGGCACCAAGGCAGCCCTTGCATCCTTTTCTGGTGTGCTCCGACAGGAGCTGCAACCCTTCAACATCAAAGTCGTCGATCTGAAGACCGGCATGGTGAAGTCGAACTTTTTCGCCAATGCATCGTCGTCAGGGGACTCTGCAGAAGGAATTTTGAGACTCCCCGAGGACTCGCTCTATCTGCCTGGGAGAGAAAAGGTCGAGAAATTCATGCGGTCAGACATCAACGTTCCTCAAATGCCAGCGGATGAGTGGGCCGCGAAAGTCGTTCAAGATTTGTCCAAGAAAAGTCCTCCCGTGCATGTATGGCGCGGAGGAAATGCATTCCAAATGTGGCTGTCGTCCTTCCTGCCGGTGGGGATGCTCGACTCAACGCTCAAGAAGATGACGGGATTAGATATCGTGGAGCAGTCCTATCGTAGTTCGAGGGCGGAGAAGACGAAATAGGCGGAGCACAGACACACAGCGATCTCCATGCCTCCTGCCTATTCGCCGAGTCGTGAGTGGGATTTGCTCAAAGGATCCGTACAAGGCTCTCCACTCTCCTCCTGTTCATGGGCAAAGCATTGGTGAAGAAAGTAGATCCAAGGCTTACACATGGGACTAGCCATCAATCACATAGTAGATGATAGAGGCAACATAGACAAAATGTATGATCTCGGCATAATTCACCTTCCACAAGCACAAGCGAAGAGGGAGGAATGCCCTAAAACGGTATAGTTCAGCCTTGTCTCTCGGCACACTTTCCCCGTTGTGGGGTTGTCGAAACTTTTTTGACTGCGGCGACTTGATGATCTCCAGCACCGCCGTGCAGCAATTTCTCCAGGCAAAGTCGAAAATGCCGCCGTCGCAGCTCAAGCAGCTCAAGGCGTCGCTGCATGAGAGCGGCGTCCTTGGGCCCCAGAAATCCAAGAAACAGCGAAAGCTGACCTCCAAAGATGCGCAGAAGCGGGCGCAGCGCAATGCCGCACTCGAGGGCATTCGCGAACGATTCAACCCTTTCGAGGTCAAGGCGCCTGCTCGAAAGGCCAAGTATGAATTTGTCAATGGCAAGAATACCAAACCCACAGTTGGTCGGCCGGGTGTCACTCGTGGCTTGGGCGAAGAGCGCCGGCGAGAGACGTTACTGAAAGAGATGCAAAGCCGCAATAAGGTGGGCGGTCTGCTCGACCGTCGGTTCGGAGAGAATGACCCCACGATGACGCCAGAGGAACGAGCGGCCGAGCGGTTCGCCCGTCAGAACGAGCGCAAGATGAAGAAGACTTCCATGTTCAACCTTGAGGATGACAGCGAGGAGGAGATGACGCTCACGCATGGTGGAAGATCGCTCGACTTTGAGGGTAATGCCGGAGATGACTTTGATGAAGACGAGGTGGAAGGCTTGGATAACCCAGACAGAGATTTTGACCAGGACGACCGGCCTCGGAAGAAGCTGCGACTAGCCGAAAACGAAGACGTCGATTCCCACGAGGAGGACGATCAAGATCTACCCCAGAGAAAGAAGACGAAGAATGAGGTGATGAAAGAGATTATTGCAAAATCCAAAATGTACAAGGCCGAGCGGCAAGCTGCAAAGGCAGACGACGATGACCTTCGAATGGAGCTGGACAAAGGCATGGCTGAGTTCTACGAGGCGCTTCGAGGCCAGAAGGCGCCTGAAAAGGAAAATCTACCACCACCGGTCCCGAACTCAGAGCCGCACATGGATCCCTCTCGCGCTGCAATGCTTGCAGGGAAGAGCAGGGAAGAGGCAGAAAAGGAGTACGAGTCCAATCTTCGACAATTGAAGCTGGAGGCACGCTCCAAACCGAGTGTACGGACCAAAACCGACGAAGAGAGAGCTGCCGAGGAGGCCGCTCGACTTGAAGAGCTCGAGCGCAAGAGAATTCGCAGAATGAAGGGCGAGGCAGAAAGCTCAGAAGACGAGGAGGAAGAGGAGCCAGGGCCAGATGAAGATGATGAAGTCGACGACGCCGAAGCGTTCGGTCTGGCTGCCCCTGATTTCGATGCTGTCCCTCGGAAGGAACTGGATGTTGAAGACGAGGACGAATTCCTGCTTGATGACGACCTAGTTGCTTCAGACTCGGATCCTGACATGGCAAGCGAACAAGGCTCTGAGGAATCCGAGTCCGAAAGCGATATTGAGGATGATGGTGATGATGATTTCATCAACGGGCTGGTCTTACCGCAGGAAGCCCAGAGCACGTCAAAAACGATCTCCAAAGCCTCAAGCAACACCAATCTAGCCTACACTTTTCCGTGTCCTCAGACGCACGAAGCATTATTGGAAGTGGTCAAGGACTCTGACGTCGCCGACTTGCCCACGATCGTGCAAAGAATACGCGCACTCTACCACAAAGGTCTCGCCGAAGGCAATCAAGAAAAACTCGACACGTTCGCTGGTGTGCTGACCCAGCATGTTGCGTTTCTTGCGGACACAGAACCCGATGTTCCTTTTTCTGTTCTTGAGAGCCTCCTTCGACACTTACACTCGATGGCGAAGTCGTCATCGGAAGCTGTGGCAGCCGCCTTCCGCAGACATCTCCAAGAGATCAATGATGAACGACCGCTCCAGCTGTCTGCTGGCGATCTTGTCATTCTCACAGGTGTCTCGACCATATTCCCAACCTCAGACCATTTCCACTCAGTAGTTACGCCCGCCACTCTCACCATTGGTCGGTATCTTGGACAGAGCTCGATACAATCTCTCCAGGACCTCAGCATTGGGGCTTACTGCTGTTCCCTTGCGCTTCGGTATCAGCAGCTTGCAAAACGATATGTTCCGGAAGTGGTCACTTATGTTACCAATGCTCTGGCCGCTCTTTCACCAACACCGCTACCAGACCACGACCAAGACGGTGTGCCGTTGCACGTTCCTATTAGGTTGCCCACAAGACCATTGCGTGTAAGATCGACATCAGCAACTGTTTCAGAGAAGCTCTCATTCAAGGATTGCATCATGAATCGAAGTGAGGAAGATGGGCCTTCACAAGGCATCACTCTGCTGAATGCCTTTATTCGCCTAACAATGCAAGCTGCCTCCCTTTGGAGTCACAAGTCCGCACTCCCTGAAATTGTTCAGCCTTTCGTCCACGCCCTTACCCACTTATCTCATCAACGCAAAATGCTGCCGCCACAAACTCTCACGCTAGACAACAACACTCTCTCCGCCCTCCTCGCCCTTCAGTCTGCTTCGGTCAAATCACGCCTCCCCCTTCTCTTACATAACCACCGCCCACTCGCTATCAAAACCTCCCTACCTGCCTTCATCGAGAATTACAACCCCGACCGACACTATGATCCAGACCGCCAGCGAGCCGAGCTCTCCAAGTTGAAGGCCGAGCATAAGAAAGAGAGGAAGGGAGCGATGAGAGAATTGCGGAAGGATGCCAACTTTATTGCAAGACAGCAGTTACAGGAGAAGAAGAAGAGAGATGAGGAGTATGAAAAGAAGTACAAGAGGTTGGTAGCAGAGATTCAGGGAGAGGAGGGCCATGAAGCAAAAGCTTATGAGAGGGAGAGGAGGAAGAGAAAGGGGAAATTCTAAGGAAACCGGAGCGGGAAGATCAGGGTCTCGCTATCACATGCCGCCTCACGCTTTGTTTTGAAATGTACGATGGCTTGAGAGGCTTGTTTGCCTTTTGTCGGCGTGTTTGGATGCCGTCCACAACTAGATCGAAGACGACTCCTACAATACTACTGCTTACAACCCCGCTCAGCTTTATATTGGAATTTGGATCGGCTGCTTGGTATCAACCTTGCTGCGGAGTCTACCGGTAGTCATGGAAGTCTTTCCGGCTCCTTCAGCCGTTGGCCTTAGAAAAGAGTTTCACAGTCCCTGGACAAACCAAGCATCCGAATGGCTCCCACTGGATCGTCCAACGTTGTTATGCCGACACGCCGTTTCAGATGCGCATGTCCGGTCTCTCTCCGCAGTTTCCAGACAACGTCTACGCTATCTTCGTGGCTATCAAAACGCAACAATCGATACTTCGTGCTAAACATCCATCGAGAGGTATGGATCGTCATACTAAGCAGCACGCAAGAGGCGGCATCAAGGGAACTTCTAATTAGCATAGCATCAAGACAACGGATTGACGCTCGGACTCGAGAGCCAGACCCTTTTCCTATTTATGGAGTGAAACTTTGCAAGAGAAAGCCATGACAACACCAAGAAAGTCGGGCTACGGACTTTTCTCGACATGAATCAGGGCTGGGGAGAATCAATGAAAGCGCGGACATTCGGCCATCATGGATAGTCGCAGATGGTTCTTTCCTCATATTTCTGGCATATTCCTCCGTTGTGGCCGACAAAATAAACCGATCATCCCCTGATTTCTGAGCCTTTGTTGCAGTGAGGAAGCCATGAGGAGTGCAATGCGGCAAGACGGTGGGCGTCAGGGGAAACAGCCAGAACAACTCACAGAGTCAAGCTCGGGAGACATTGACGATGCCTCTGTGCAGCACCAGGCATACCACGAAACCGCAGACGCCAACAACAGCCTCTGTCCCGATTATGCTCTTCATTGCACCACCGTCCGGAGATTTCCCAGTCTCAACAGGAGCATTGACAGGACGGAGCAGTCTAGCAGCACGCTGGCAGAGAAAGAACAGGGAAATGGCCATGATTCAAAAGATCTAGAGGAGACGTACAGCCTTCACGCTCCCGATGCTGTCGGCTTCTTCAATCCTTCTCTTTCTCAGATTCGAAGTGCTGTGTTCCTGAAGTATTCATGGACCCGTGGGTGTCTCTCCAGCACGTAATTTTCTCCTGGCCCCTTGCTGACTTGAACCAGTCGCCCTACTTTGCGTTTTTGTACTTGGAGTCCTTTCCATATACTGGGGAGTCCTGTTCAGAGTACGCGAGAATCTCCGCTCTGCCACCATCGCCGTGGTTGACTTTGACGCAACTTCACCTCCATACGAGACCGTCGAGCCGATTGTCGGACGTTTTGTTCAAGCTGCCATCATCCACGAGCGTGCCTCTCAGAGATATCCGCTGGGCTACGAGATCCTGGACCCTATCACATTCAGGCACGACCCTGTCGCAGTCCGTTTGGCAGTCCATGAAGAGAAATACTGGGGAGCGATTATCGTTAACAACAATGCTACGGCGCTCTTGCGACTCGCGGTGGAAAATGGAAACGTGTCCTACGACCCGTTTGGTGCAGGACAGATTGTGGTCAACCAAGCTAGAGATATCGAATCCTACAACCAGTACATTACCCCCGTGCTGGTTCGACTTGCATCGGATATCAGCTTTGCTTTTGGTCGCGAGTGGACGCGGTCTGTGCTCACAAACGATACTCTCGCACAGAGCGTCTACAGCAATGCCCCCCAAGCTTTATCTCCTGGAATTGGCTTCAGCATATTCAACTTGCGACCTTTCGGTGAGTACAGAGCCTTGTGGAATCCTCGTCCGTCGTGATCACTGACATTCTATCCAGATCCTCCAACGGCAATCCCCGCTGTCAGCATTGGCCTCATTTACCTCATCATCATAGCCTTCTTCTCGTTCGGCTTCTTCGTGCCCATGCACATGAGATTTGTTCAGCAGGATCCCTCCAATCCCCATCCACCGCTGAAGTTCACTCATTTGATCGTCTGGCGCTACATCTCTACAATCATTGCCTACTTCCTCCTCTCGTTCTGCTATAGTCTTGTGAGCCTGGCATTTCAAATCCCGTTTTCGCGGAGGCCGCCACATGGTCACAGCGACTGGCTCCAGACCGACGTGGCGAACAACGCAGATCATTTCGGGCACGCCACTTTCGTCGTTTATTGGATGTTGAATTGGTTAGGCATGTCTGCTTTGGGTCTGGCTTGCGAGAACGTTGCGATGGTAGTTGGTCAACCGTGGACAGCTCTGTCGCTGATATTCTGGGTCATCACCAACGTATCAACAGGGTTTTACGCATTGGAACTGGCACCGGGGTTCTTCAAATGGGGATATGCATGGCCATTGAGGCAGGTCGTATATGCGAGTCGGACGCTGTTGTTCGACACCCGCGATCGACTTGGGTTGAACTTTGGTATTCTGGCTGCCTGGGTTGGTATTGGGACAGTCCTGTTTCCAATTTGCTGTTGGATTATGAGATGGAAAAGCATGAAGGCCAAAAGGAATCTGGGTTGACTGGGCTTGGAAGGATTGGATCATGGTCGTACGTGGTTAGGATATTAGATCACGATAGAGGTACATACTCTTTTGCAAGTACACGAATACATTTTGGCTTGATTTTACTCCATGATCTATATTTTGAGCACACTGCAAAAACAAAATCGTTCGAGGAACAAAGGTGAAGATGAACAATCGAGCAAAAAGAATTGATCCTGGCGAGACTTGAACTCGCGACTTTCGCATTCCTCGAAAGAAGTCATACCGGATGCCACCAGGGGCATACAATATAAGAACGACACGCTAACCACTGCGTCACAGGCTATGGGGAAAGTCAGCGTTACTGCGCCAACTCTGTGACCGACAGGTGTGGTTGAGAGAACTCACATCATAAATTTTGGCGAAAAGCGTACCCTGAAAGTGAGGTCATTTTCGGGACAATTTCAAGACCATTTTTGCGGGGGTTCAATATATATACTTGCATTTGAAGGCACGTGATTAGATAATTGGTGGGGCATATTCCAGCCACAGGCCAGCCTACCACTACCTCGCCAACTCGCTACGAGCAAAGCACAGCTCTCTCTGTCATATGTACCCGCGACTGTAGCACTGGGTTCCTCAGTTAATGACCGAGACAGGACTGTTTCCATCTCTCTAACGGTAAGGAGCACTAGGGCAAAGTCTTATTTTGTGCCTCTCTGTGTATTTCTCCTCCCGGGAGGGTTCTTGCGCCTCTCTGCCGTGCACAAGTTTCCAGAGACTCGCTGCGACAGATCAACTTTTTTTTTTGGTTCGCGTAGGATCATTGACTTTGCGCAGATCTCGCGACTCCTCTACTACCTACTTCACAAGTCGCGCTACTTTACATATTTCCTCCCTCATCTCTCTATTCTTCGCGAAAAATGGGCTCTCAACCCGACGCTGAGGCCGGCGCGAGTGCCGATGAGGACGACTACATGAACATGACCTTTGAGGACACGGCGTCGTCCGCGACGACGAAGAACGAAACCCTGACGCAGCGCAAGAAGCGGCTCGCGCGAGAGGCCGAGATCAAAGGCCGGCCCAAGTCCAAGGCGGAGCTGGCGCAGGAGGAGCGCAAGAAGCGGGAGGAGGCGCTGAACACGACGACACTCGACACGAGCAACAGGGGGTTCAAGATGATGGCCGCCCTGGGATATAAGCCTGGGACCGCCTTGGGCGCGGCACCGCGGACGACGACTGCGGACGGCAGCGGCGGCGGAAAGGACGATCGTCTTCTCGAGCCGATCGGGCTGGAAATGCGTGAGTCACGTTCCGGAATCGGCGCCGACGCGGAGAAGAAACGCAAGTTTAGAGAGGAGGTCGAGGCGCGGCAGGAGGCAGATAAGAAGAGGAAGGTCGAGGCCGGCGAGTTCCGCGAACGGCAGCAAAAGGAACGCGAGGAGAAGAAGATGGAGGGTCAAGTCTGGGCAGCCATGAAGGTCTGCGAGAGACTGGACGAGGAGGACGATCTAGAACAGTCGGTCGACGGCAAACCTGATCCTGCACAGAAGCCCAGAAGGTCAAAACCGCTGAAGGCCGTCAATGTCTTGTGGCGCGGCCTCGTTAAGCAGAGAGCCATCAACGAGCGTGATCGACGGATGAGGTATGACCTCCACCAGTCACTGTCGAGACGGCCCGACTACATCGACCCCGACGAAGAAAAGGAGGATCAAATGGCAATGGGGAAGAAAACGGAATTGGAAGAGGTCGACGTCGATCTCGACGAGGAAGACGAAGAGCTCAACGAGTTCGAGACCCTCGAAGTATCGGAGAAGGTGTCAAAGCTAGTGGAGTATCTGCGAGAGAGATGGCATTATTGTTTCTGGTGCAAATACAGGTACCCAGACGAGAAGATGGAAGGGTGCCCCGGCACGACGGAGGAGGATCACGACTGAGGTTGGGAGTGTGGTGTTGATCTGCAGTAGAATCTAAAAGGAACCAATCAATCTATTGATCAATCGGGTAAAGACACGAGCTACGCTCCGTTTGTTTGCCGTATCTCTGTATTATCTTGTCATCATACGAGCGTAGACTGTCACGACTTGTCAATCCTTGATAATTCGCCGAACATGAACCGGTCGAGGGACTTCAGCCTTGCCTTGCCTCCTCGAACCCTGTCCAAAAATACTTCTTTTCCTCCCCTCCCATCCTACTCGATGCATCACCAGCCATGTCTTTTTTCAGCTCGAACCGCTTCCTGCTGACTATCCTCGTCATAAGTTTGGGAACGGCGTGCGCGACAGTTCCCGTTCTTCTCCGCAGAGTCAAAGACGCGGCGAGGGCGCCGCCACCAGACCCTCCACCCCCGGCCAAGCGTCTCCAAAAGGACTCTGAGAACTCGCTCAAGCTCGAGACGCTGCGCACCCTGGCAGACGGGTACAGCTACGACCTCCGCACTTCGGCCATCAAGATCGTCGCGAGTCGCACGGTCCGGTCCCGCACGAGGCATCTATTGCTGCGCGACCTGGCCAGCGCGGACGAAACCCGTCGCGAGAACGCCCTCCATGCGTTGCACATGCTGCTCACGCACCCGGCGCTCAGCGACACGATCTGCAGCCACTTCAGGGACCCCAAGACCGTGAGGGCCATCGTTCTGGGCCTGATCAACGTGCTGCCTCAGCATAAAGTCCCTGTCAAAGAGGAGCCCCCCGACTGGCGCACGCAGCACTGGGTGGAGAAGATGCCGCCCCCGTCGCCCATCCGTCCCCTGGACCGCCCGGCGCACGAGGCCCAATTGCTCGAGGTCTTCACCGTTGTGGTCCACAGCCTCTCGCGGCGGGACACCAAGTACACGGCCGTCATGGACGCCGCTTTGGACGCAGGGCTGGTCACCAAATGGCTGGCAAATTATCCCTTCCCGTGCTCTTCACCGGACAACTCCGAACTCAACTTCCGCCGATACGACGTGACCAGGTTATTCGACCGTAATGCTTGGCTGTCCGATGATCTTCTCATGGGGGACGTGATCCTGGTGGTCATGCAGTATCCTCCCGCGAGGAGACAGATGCGCGAGGCTGGGTTGACTGCGAGCAGTTATAGAGAGGACATCTTTACGAGCGGGCCCGACCGGGGCCTGTGGTGGAATCAGGGCGCGGGAGATCGAGATCGCGATCGCGATCGCGACTGGCAAGACGAGGACGAAGATGCCGACGAGGACAACGACGTGAGAATGGTCAATGGCGAGGACACTGCAGGGCTGGCTCCTCCTGGAAACGGCGCCGTGGGCCACCACGACAACATCACCACCCTTTGGGACGAGCCTTCACGCCCGACGACTACGAGGGCTGCCGCGCGACTACGGTCGGCCGAGCGGAGTCAAGAAGAGGAGCACCTGAGAAGGCGGCACAGGGAAGCCATCGTCGTCGCCGAGCGCGGCACCCCACTGAGCAGGGAAAATATCCTGCAAAGAGCCAACAGCGAGATTTTGCAACCCATGAACGGCGTCAGCGAGGTCGAGGGGGAGTTGAACGGGCTGTTGAACCTGTCCGAGACCTCGAGGGATGCTCGGCGGGATGAAGATGCTTCGGAGCTACCTCACGCGGCCGACACGGCCGCTGTTGACGCCACCCCGGCTTCTGATGGCGAGGATCAACTGGTCAAAGAGTCTACGGGAGAGGAGGACGAAGGAGAAGAAGAGGAAGAGGAAGACGAGGACGGGGAGGAGACGAATCGCGCTCAACGGCGGCACCGTGAGATCGAACAATTGATCGAGCATGACCCAGAGATACAGGGCACGAACGAAGTGCAGTCCAAGCAGCAGCTGAGCGAGTCGAGCGAGGAGATCGCGGCTAGTGCTACTTCTACGATGGAAGATGACGACGGTCCGAAAGAGCACGAAGACTCGTCGTGACGACCAGAAGAAGAATTGGGCGTGGGCCACGACAGATTGTACCACTATTGAGATATAATGTATCTGCTTGACATTCACATGGCGATGGCGTTGAGGAGGTTAGCCCATTTTGCCAGAGACACTGCTGAGCGAAAAACATGATGACACTGTGTGTTTGTGAGAGAGGGAGGGGATGGTTTAGATCCTGGTTTCAATACGGTACGGCGTCACTTCTCCTCTTCGGAGGGGTTCATGTCAAGAAGCCGTTCCCTTTTCATTTTGTTGCAGCCCTTTTGACTACTGGGTCATTTCTTGCAAAGAGTTATGTATGTTTTCGAGCCACACTTTCATCCTCGCAATTCTCCCCATCAGCGTCCCTGTCTCCCGTGATCCCATTGCAATTCGGATGAAGACAAATCCATCACGACTCCCCAACATTTCAGGCGTGTGAAGAAAACATGTTCCACGTAGCAACGGCCTCCCGCAGCCATGATTTTCTCCCTCTCTCCCGCGCGTTCAAGCCAACACCGTTTGATTGTCTACTTCAAGGGGATGAACCGTGAAGAGTGCGTGGCACCGATACCGGGTCGACCGTGCTTGACGGGCTTGTAACTGATCGAGAACTCGCCCAGGTAGTGGCCGACCATCTCGGGCTTGATTTCCACCTGGTTGAACTCCTTGCCGCTGTAGATGCCGATGACGCTGCCAATCATCTCGGGCACGATGATCATGTCCCGCAGATGAGTCTTGACCAGGTCGGGCTTCTCGTTGGGTTTGGCGTTCTGCTTGGCTTTGCGCAGTTTCTTGATCAGGCCCATCGGGCGGCGCTTCAGGCCGCGGTTGAATCGGCGGCGGGCGCGGGCATGGAGGATTGTGAGGAGCTCGTTCGAGGGGATGTCAAGCAGTCTGTAAGTGAGAAGAGCGAGTTCGTTAGTCTTCCAGTTCTGTGTCATTGAGTTGTCTTCCCCCTCTCTTGCTCTCGATGAGGGACGCGGAAGGATGTGTCCAAGGAAGAAAAACGTACTGGTCGAGATCGATGCCTCTGTACGAAAACTTTCTGAACGTTCTCTTCTTCTTGAGCTCGGCGGCCTCTTCGGCATTCTATTCCATCAAAAATCAATTAGCAACCCATCAACTACCTGGATCATCGGCGGGCGATGATAGAAAGAAAACGTACGTATTCGGTGTCGGCCATGATTGCGGTCGAAGGGTCACTGCGCGTTCGCTTTTCGATGAGACTGTCGAAAAGCGAGGAGAGATGGTTGCGGTGGGCAGTGATATTACAGAGACAATTGCAGTCAAGGGCTTCGGGGGCTGTGGAGTTGGATGTTTCCGGCGAAAATTTAGGGCAGTGTGCACCACGTGACCAAAACTCTTGGCATAACTTCCGCAGCGTATGCGAGGCTTTCGATTGGCACGGTTTACTTATTCGTTGTAGAGCACTGTCAAAGTACACAATATTGATGTTTTAGTGGACTTTAAGAGCAGGAGATACATGTTTGAATCAATGTTGGATCAATTGATTGCATCGAATCTCGCCTCGTTCTACGTCTGGCGGGGAAACAAGTCAAAGATGTGAGGCAGCGACTGCCCATTTCGCGTTGTTTGCCGATGTGGAATTGCTTGAATTGCCCATGCGCGAATAGACTGTGCGCCCAATGACGGTACAACAGTACCGTCTGTAGGGGCCGTTGCCATCCTCCTCGACCACGCATTCCCCGTAATTTGGTCGTAGATCGTACATAATCAATTCCCATAGTCTTTTTGCGATTTGACGCTTAGTCGAACAGACCGAAGCCCATATCCTCATCAGACTCTTCCTTCTCCTCTTCCTTCTCGGCAGGCTTCTCTTCCTCAGCGGCAGCAGCACCGCCAGCCGCAGCACCACCGGCAGCGGGAGCAGCAGCGCCACCAGCACCCCCAGTTGGCACGGAGGCGAGTTTGGTTGAGCCCTCTGCGATCAACTAAAGTATAGTTAGCGACTCTGCATGTTGCTGGAAAAGTATCCCATGTTACCTCATTGATGTCTTTGCCCTTCAACTCTTCGAGCAACTTGGAGAGGCGTTCCTCATCGGCATCGATACCGACAGAGGAGAGGACGCCCTTGATGTCGTCTTCAGAGGGGTCGGAGTTGCCGGCGAGGCCAAGGAGGAGGTATGCTGCAAGGTGCTTCATTTTGAATTTATTTCTTCCCACCCAATGTTAGTCGTCAGTGGGATCCAAGACCCAGACAAACGTACCGAGAATAGAGGAGTTGGCGAACAGGAGAGACAATCGATTTAACCGCTGAATTGAGCGGAGACTGGCACTTCGAGTTCTGGTGATTGTTCGTTCGTGGAAAAATCGCTGGGAAATCGTCTATTTGCCTGGTGGTGGTTGTGCGACTGGCGAAATTCAAGAGGAAAATTGGATTAGGAAAGTTAGCCGGTGCCCGATGCGGACCAGTCGCGAGTCTCGCCAAGCCATTCAAAGAAATGTTACTGGGAAAGTGAAGTGGCCACCTGGAGGCGGGGACGATCGACTTTCACCTATTTCTACCACATCATTCCTCGATCTTTCCTCTTTCCTTCCTTCGTGTCACTCGTCGACCACACTCTTCCAAGAGCTTGCATCTGGTATTGTTTGTTACATCTATATGAACCACGCTTCACGGTGATTGCGCCAGCTGCCAGCGGGCGGAAACAATAATCATGCACAAGATTCGGGCTTTGAATCTTCTGACTTGACCGCCTTCGAGTTTCTTCTAACTCGTCACTCTTCCCCCTTCACCATGAGCCTCTTTAGCGACATTGTCAACTCGATCGGTAGCGACAAGTCTCCAGCACCACCAAAGCCGCCGTCGGGACCTCTCGGTGCGAATGCGCATCGACCGAGTCTCGACGTCAGCAGGCATGGTTCCCGGCCCGGACTGCCCGTGGCCCCCTCGCCTCTGAATGGTACAAAACGGAAGGCCGACGAGAGCTCTTCGAAACCACCTGAGAAGCTTATCAGGCCGAATCCTACACCTGGCTTGACCAGCACCATTCGGCAACGTCCTGTTGCCCCTCCTCTTAACGCCCCAAGACCATCCAATGGAAACACTGGAAAAACCCTCGCTATGCCCAGACCGAAAGTTGACGCTCAGCTGACCTCACCGAAACCCGGCTCTGCGCCATCCACTCCGACTACTGCAACAACCAAAGGTCCAACGAAGGGCTCGTATGCAGAGTTGATAGCTCGGGCAAAACAAGCGCAGGTGGAGAAATCTCAACAAAGCCAAGTTGGCCTAATAAAGCATCAAGCAACCAACCGGGAAAAGCCATCGAAACTGGCCGAGAGGAGACGGCAAGAAGAGGAAAAGACAAAGGGTGCCAAGGAGAAATCCAGTGGCGGCCGTCTGGCGAATGGTGGTAAACGGCATGATAAATCTCGAAGCGTTAGCCCTGCGAAAAAGACGGATCATCCCAAAGGGCCCAAGGCCCCCCGACCGCCATTACATGCTCCCCCTTCGTCCTCTTACAAAGGCACTATGGGCACTGCTGCAGGTCGCGCCAAACCACCAGCCAAGCGCGGGCACAAATATGATGAATACTTGGGCACCGACGAAGAAGATGTTTCAGATGATATGGGCGGATATGGAGAGGGCGAAGAAGATTATGCATCTGATGTTTCGTCTGATATGGAAGCTGGAGCGTTTGATGTGTACGAAGAGGAGCAGAAGGCGCTCAGGGCCGCAAGGGAGGAAGATGCCCGAGAGTTGGCATTAGAAGCCCAACTGAAGCGAGAGAAAGAGGATCGGCGTAGGAAGCTCATGAGTCTTGCAGGGAAGAGGAAGTGAAGCTGGGACAAGAAACCTATGTGATATCTGACTTGGGACACGACATGGGGACTTCTCTAGCTATATTGATATCTTAGCATGGGCGTTGGGGAGTTTTTGCATTCCAGGAAGACACATGGTGTGGTCCATTGCATTCTGTACTCGATGGATATTGTTATTATGCAAGTGTCGACTGCGAGTATTCGCATCAACCAGCCTTTCTTTCGGGAATGTTTGTCTGTGTTTCGTCTCTAAAGTGACGCAGAGCCGATACAAGACCTTGGCTCCAGCAATGCCTTTAATGACCATCGCTCGTGATCAGTGAGCCATTAGATACAAACAGTCCAGTTATACTGTAGCGTAATGCACAACCAACATTGTTAAGTCTCGTCATCATCTGACATATCCAAGGGCAGCCGCACCTTTAATCAGACACCAAACTCTCACTATCGACCCCTTCCACACGATAGAACCCCAGTGACTTCAACATGGGCTTATCGTGAAACCTGTATAAATACACTGGCTCTGACCCTTCGGCAGCGGTGTGCTGATACTTGTTCCAGGCGGGTACGCAGAAAGTGTCGCCCTGCTTCCAGTGGAACTTCTGTCCGTCGATCTCGCTGTATCCCTTGCCCTGGACGACGTGGTAGACGGACGATGCAGTCTCTCTCACGGCAGGGGACGTGCACCCGGCATTCAAACGTTCGGCGGCACCACCGAGGATTTTGGAAACTGTTTGTCACCCCATCGATGTTAGTCGCTGGACAGTCTGCGGTCTCGGGTAATGGAAAACAGAGGGACAACAAGCTCTCCCTTACCTGGTCTTCCGTCGTCCTTCAGATAATCCTCTTCAGCCCAGTCGCCTTTCTTCTCGTCGAGCTTCTTCTGCATCGTCTTCCACGGATACACAATCGGACTCGTGTTTGAGTCCACATCCTCGGCCGGATATCTCGGCTGGTTAAAGTGCTCGACGAAATGTACGGGGAAATGCACGAAATTTGGCAGATCCAGGCCGTCAAGCCAGATCATAGGGCCCGACCCGTCCTTACCGTGGTCGTGCCAGTTCCAGGTCGGCGTGAGAATAACGTCGCCACGCTGCATGGTGATGCGTTTACCGTGTACCGCAGTGAAGCCACCCTGGCCCTCGATGATGAAGCGCATAGCGAACGCTGTGTGTCGGTGTGCGCGGGCGGTTTCGTTGGGCATTACCAGCTGCAGACCAGCGTAGAGTGTGTCTGTGGTGAAAGGTGCGTCTGTAAGAGGCCAGGCAAGTCAGTATACGCATTTCATCTTTTCCTCTTTTCTGTCGACCAACAAGTCCCCGTTGTAATAGGAGAACAGAACGCCATACCTCTGGCGGGATTAACCAACATCAGCACCCGTCTCTCAGCTTGCTGTTCTGTAACTATTTCCCCGGCCCTGAGGAGACTTGGTCGGACCTCGTCGTATCGCCAGATGAACGGGACACACTTTGGGTTGGGCTCTGGAGGGTTCAACCGCGCCATCTGTGTCCAGAGCGGCTTGGTATTGACCTTGAGAGCATTTTCAACCAACTCTTCGTTGGGGTCTGCCTTTTGGCCCCATATCGGAGGAAGAGACTCTGTGACCGTTCCAGTTGCAGTGGCCATGTCACCTTCAGACGGGTAGTTGAATGGTTATATCGGGGTATAAATGGTACACGGGTGACCTGCTGAAGGACAGATGGACGTTTGCTGGCAATGGTTTTGATGTCGAGATCTACTGACGACGATGGTCGTTCAAGATATACACGGGCTAACTGGCTATTTAGGAAAAGGTCAGCATCCAAAAATGCCGAGATCAAATCACTATGCGTTCCCTCGTTCACCGATCAAACAAACTCGTTAGCGAGAACTTTGGTGAGGAGGAGGAGGACCTTGTCGTACAAGGGGCCATTCCGGCAGTGGCTTCCCGATATACACCCGACCACACTCCCACCACCATCTCCTTCCCACACCCACTGTGGGATACTGTGGCCATAGTGGCTATTCCCACGGGGTACATACAATACAGACGTTGACTTAACCTTGCCGCGCGCGGCGGTACGAAAGGACGGTGGGTTAACATCGGTAGTGGCTCAGGTGCTGCCTCCAGTCGAGTCCCATCGGCTCGAACGCGAATTCAGAGTGGGACGCCATTTGTACAAAGTCCCAAGTGTTTTTGGACAATTTCTTTCCGTTCACTAAAGCACTTGGTCTGGGTCTCCGGGGATCAGATCAACAAAGACAACTTCCTTTAACCCCCCAGATTCTCCTTCTCGCGCCACCCGGACCAACTCTTGTCAAAATGGTTGGGATACCTTCCGGTGTTATGGTCAATGGCGAGACCAGACCAGTCAATGGGGTCACACCAGTAAAAGAAGACTTTATCAAAATCCCAGACGTGAGTACTTCCTGAAGGCTGGATGATGTGTAATGAGGTCTGATACGTTAAAATAGGTGGCCTCATACCCAACGGGAAGTCTCGACTTTCTCGTCAAGCTGCAAAAGGAAGAGCAAAAGCGGACCAAGGCAATGAGGACTTCCAACTTACTCAATCACGATGACTTTTCCCGAGTGCGGCTGAACATCATCATCGTTGGGGCCGGACTCGGTGGACTGGCCGCTGCCATCAGTCTTGCTAGAAAGGGCCACAAGGTCACGGTCTTTGAACAGGCTCCGGAACTTGGTGAGGTATGATTGTATTCTTGAATGTCAACTTGTTGTGGTGTGAGGTTGAACGAGTGCTCTAGGTCGGTGCTGGCATCCAGATACCATCCAACTCAAGTCGATTGCTTATCAAATGGGGGCTTCAACCGTTTTTGGCGTCCAAGATCGTGGAGCCAGAGGATATCAAGTTCCGGCGGTGGGAAAACGGCGCCGTCATTGGTCTCACCAAGCTGGTCCCTGAATTCCAGGACAACTTTGATGCTCCCTACTACGTGGTGCATCGTGCACACTTCCACGATGCCATGTATCAGTTGGCGTTGCAACTGGGTGTCGAGGTCCGAATCAATTCCAAGGTCATCGATTATGACGAAGATGCACCTTCAATAACCACAGAGCATGGGGAGTCGTTCTCAGCCGATCTTGTCATCTCTTCAGACGGCGTCAAGTCAATTGGACGAATGAAAGTGCTGGGTGGTGACGACCAGGCGCCCTTGAGGACCGGGTTCGCGGCTTACCGAGCGACGGTGGATGTGGAGGAGATGAAAGTGCACCCCGAGCTTGTCGAGCTGCTGGCAAAACCAGGGCTGAACTTGTGGATCGGCCATATGAGACACGTCATGACCTACACCATCGCTGGAGGCAAGTCCTTCAACATGGTCCTGTCGCACCCTGACCGCACAGACCCGGCGGATTGGAACCAGCAAAGTGCTGACAAGATTCTGTCCGACATGCGAGGGCACTTTGACGGCTGGGACCCTCGACTGACCAAGATCATCAACATGATCCGGACCACCCTCAAGTGGCCACTCGTCAGCGGGTCAGCGCTCAGCCGATGGGTTGCACCCTCCAACAAACTCACAATCATGGGAGATGCGGCGCATGCCATGGTTCCTTACATGTCAGAAGGGGCTGCCATGGCGGTTGAAGATGCGGCAGCCCTTGCAGAGGCGATCGACCTGGTCAGCAGCACCAAGGAACTGCCTGAAGCTCTGCAGGTGTGGCAATCTGTGCGTATTAAACGGACAAGCCAAATGCAGGAGGCCAGTCTAATCAACGGCAAGCTATGGCACTTTGCCGATGGTCCCCTGCAGAGGGCGCGAGACGAGGCCATGCGACCCGAAGTCGAAGGAAAACAGTTCGTATCAAGCCCGAACCAATGGAGCGATCCAACCACACAGCGATGGTGCTATGGCTACGATGCGGAATGGGAAGTCCGAAAAGCTTGGGAAAACAGGAGTACCTCAACGACGAAGCTGGTGAATGGCGACACAAGGGGAGTTTAGGATGCGAGCAGTAAACAGGGATTGGAATGTCTCTTGGGTCGACGACGGAGTTCAGGGGTGTCCATGCTATCATTTCTCTCATCCTAGCATCCTATCCTATCATTAGGGGCAGCGTGCTTCCTCTTTCTATGCTTCTCCTCCTAGACCTTGGCGACGACATTGGTACATGGTCCTTGGTCCTTGGTCCTTGTTTGCCCATGGTGGTGTCAGCGGTGCCAGTTCAACGGAGTTGTGAATGCCACGATGCATTACCAGGTACCTTGAATATAAACAAACAAACAAACAAACAAACAAACAAGCACAAGGCGGACCAAAAACAGGAACAATGCATTATTTCATTGGCCATTTCATTCATCACTGCAGGGCGGTTGACGAGAAAAGTTCAGCCTCATTATCGATACATCCATCCATGCTCTCGAGTGTCTCGATTAACCTCTGAGATTGGGATTGCCAGGAATGGGAAAAGCAAATCGAGGAAAGGAGGGAAGAAGTCACCTCGACATTATCGCTCTATTCTCTGCGTCCTTTCTCTTCACGATCGTGAGTGCTATTGCCTGCTGCACCTTGTAACAGACATCTCGTTTCCTCTTTCGAGAGAAGATAAATTTTGACGGAGAAGAAACTCCTACTTCGAAACACTCGAGGCCGAAAGGTCCAAGACCAATTTCCCGCCTCCCCCACGCTCGTATTCCTCGACAAGCTCGTCCAGCCTGTCAAACTCGTAGACCTTTTTCAGCGTCTTGACGCCGTGCTCGACCACGAAATCCAGCATCTCCTTGACTCGCCTGCTCGTCCCCAGCTGGGTGCCGATGATGCGAATGTCCCTGAAGATGACATCGCTCGCGGCGAAGTGGAAGCCCTTCTCGGGGAACGATACCACGAGGCAGGTCCCGTGGTTGCGCAGCAGGTCGACCCCGTATTGGAAAGCTCTCTGGTTCTCCGGCAGGATGATGGCCGCGTCGACGCCCATCTCACCGCGGTACTTCTTACCGTCTTCCTGGCCGAGGCGCTTGACGATATCCATGGCTGGTGTGACCCGCGCGTCCACAATCTCTGCTCCCGTGTCCAGACTCGACGCAATGGCCAGGGGCCCGTCGGAGGCGTCCACGCCAATCACTTTCAAACCCATTTTGGTAGCAAACTGTAGCCCGAGATGGCCCAGGCCACCTCCACATCCCATGATGGCCACCCGCTGCCCCGGTTGGAGCCGGCACTTCTTCAGCGCCTCGTAGATGGTGATGCCTGCACACATCAAGGGCGCTACCTCTACTGCGGTCAGCTGTTCGGGAAACTTGGCGACCTGTCTCGCGTCCACGACCAGGTATTCTTGAAACCCCCCATCCCGTGCGATGCCGTTACTTTTACCCACGGGACAGTAGTTGGAATAACCTACGGGGTCGCCGGTGCCATCGGGTCCTGGCCCCTTTCGACACTCGTCGCACTCTCCGCAGGGGTGAAAGTTGCGACCAGGTGAGCCGACGCGATCGCCTGGCTTCAGACCTGTTGACGGGTCCGCCTCGACCACGGTCCCAGCGATTTCATGGCTGCCCACCATGGGGAGTTTTGGCGGAAGGGGAAACTGGCCGGCTGCGAGAACGGCGTCCGTGTGGCAGTAGCCTGCGGCGTCGACTTTGATCAGGACATCGTATGGACCATCAGGCTTCGGCACAGGGACATCGCTGCGCAGTTTATATGGTGTGTTGAAGGACTCGAGAACCCAAGCCTTCATGGTGGTGGACCGTGTTTTTTCTTTCTTTCCAAGATATTCTTGTCTGCGACCGCGTCACTTTCGGTCGAGTGTGGACACAAATACACCGCAAGAGGTGTCTAGTCGACCCAACAGAATACGAGACTGAGGTTTCGAATGCACTTGAAAGCTAAAGCACGTCAGACCTTCGTGCCTCTCGAAATGACGAGACGGAAACGATGATGCGCGAAGTGATCGTGAAAAAGCCCCCCAAAACACCATTGAGTACATCGATGGATTCTAAAAATGCTTGACTGGATCAATCCCCAACCATCTCAGGTAGCTACCTACCCAGTGCCACCCACCTAGGCATGCCATTACTTCGGCATGAGTTTCTGGTTCATGAGAATGGATGATTCGGCACGTATGAGGTTTTCTCGGGGAAACACAATCGTTAGGCTCCGTGGGCTCAAGGGCTAGGTAAGAACTGAAAGGAGTTAGCAAGGCTAGGTACCTCACGTAGGACAGTGATTGAGCCGCCACGCTCGGCAGGGGCACAGTTTTTGCTTCCCATGGATGGGAGATGGGCGGGGGAGGGTGCCGAGGTGGTTCGGATGGTTGTGCCTCTGTGGAAGGAGGGGAAGGTGGGAACGGGGGCCTCTCAGCCACACACACACATTCAGATCTTAGGCGGTGAACCTTCAGCAAAGGCTCTCCTCCTCTCCCTTATCCAACCCATACCTCTCGAGACAGCAGGTGGCCCAGACACGGAGCACCGAACATCTCGTACCTCATAGACAACAATCACAACTCAACCGCCAAGAGCCAATCTCGTGCCCAGGATCTCATTCCGGCTTCTCTCTCAGCAACACGATCGTCTCCGAAGCATTTGTTACGCTCGCACAAACAACCCACCCTCCCCTCCGTACCTCCTTATCGGCCTAGCTCCTTCTCGGAATCCCTCGATCGGACGGGCATGAAGTCATCCACGGACTTGCGAGACAACGAGGCGCTCCCACGGACCCAATAGAGCCAGGGATAAAATACGAGGCCCAGGGAAAAAACGGCCGGAGTGGCCACTTTACCATCGACCCGCCTCGGTAAAATGGCAAATGATGTACTTCGTAGTTTACGGGTCATGCCGACTATAAGACTTGTTAGCAAAGACACTGACGGCCGAGGATGTACTGCCACATTGCTCCTTGCGACACTTTTTCTCTCCTGAATCAACAAACCACCTTGGAAAGCCCAGACAGCCCCAGAAGGTGAACGCGTACGTGTACCATGGCCGCACAACGTCTCTCGGCGGTTCTACCGCACCTGAGCTCTGCTCCCACTGGCGTGGATGCAATGTATGTCATCCCCAATCTTGCGCAGTTTTGGATGGAAGGAAACAGGATGCTAATGTCGAGATGGGAGGAATAAAGCACCCAGCAGAATCCAGATGATATAGTCATCACGCTCGCGATCAGAACAGCCATGTGCAGGTCCGGGAAAGGTGCCTTCAAGGATGTTGGGCTCGATGGCTTGTGTTTCAAGCTCCTGGAACAAGTCCGATTGAGAAGTCACCTCGATCCGAGTTTGGTCAATGACATTATTCTTGGAAACGTAAGGACAAGATTCGTCGACGGGTTGGGGAATTCTACAACTGACCTATATCGATCATTTTTAGGTCCGCGATGGTAAAGCTGCGTATTACATTCGAGCTGCTGCGCTCGGGGCAGGCTTTCCCAATACCACGACGGCTACGAGTACCAATCGCTTCTGTTCATCCGGGTTGACGGCGCTGCAACACGTCGCCAACGAGATCAAGAACGGCATCATCGAGATCGGAATTGCCATCGGAGCGGAGACTCTGAGTGAAGGGAACGAACGACTGAGTAGGCCCTTTGATGCTGAGATCTTGGCTGCCAGTCGCGAAGCAGCAGATTGCATGATACCAATGGGTAAGGAGACAACATCTCAGGCCATCTGACAATGTTTAGTCTGACTCTCTGGTATAGGTGGTACCTCCGAGTTTGTGGCTCAAGACTTCAACATCACCCGCGAACAACAAGACAGGTACGCTGCGGAGACATACAGGCGAGCTTACCTCGCACAAGAGAATGGCTGGACCAAGGACGAGATCGTTCCCATCACAGTACGGAAGGATGGTCATCAGGTCACCGCCACCGAAGACGAAGTCCGGCCCGGCACCACTTATGAAGGCATTAGCAAGATCAGGCCGGCGTTCCCAGAGTATGGCAATACCACCCACGCAGGGAATGCTAGCCAAATTATGGACGGCGCGGCTGCGGTCCTCCTCATGAAGCGCTCGAAAGCGCTCGAGCTCAAACAACCTATTCTTGGGAAGTACGTGGGAACAGCACTGGCGGGCGTCCCACCGAGAATCATGGGTATCGGACCTGTCTATGCAATCCCCAAATTGCTGGCCCGGTATAATCTCTCGCTGGACAAGGACATTGACGTTATCGAGATTAATGAGGCCTTCGCCTCGATGGCAGTCTACTGCCGCGACCAACTCAAACTTGACTGGACCAAGATGAATCCTCGAGGAGGTGCCATCGCCATCGGTCATCCCTTTGGCTGTACCGGCGTGCGACAGGTTGTGACGGGCTTGAGTGAGTGCAAAAGGCAGAAGAAAAAGATCTTGTTGACGAGTATGTGTCTGGGGAGTGGGATGGGCATGGCAGGCTTGTTTGTGAACGAGCAACTCTGACAACACTAGCGGGACATTATATATGATTTTATTGTGATCTTGCAGCCAAAACCCAGTCGATCAATTTAGGGACATGGTATTGTAGTGAGACTCGTCTCGCACTTGTTGTCTTGGGTGCTGCTGGAGTATCTCGTTCTGTCGCAGGTCAGCAATGACCTCCATATTCTACCGAGTACAGCAATCTGAAGATCCGGACAAACCCACCTTCACCTGAGTCTGGCCAGTGATAGACCACACGCCCTTTGGTGGCTTGCTCCGGCCGCGGGCGGCGATTCTCGGAACCAGACCGAAGACTCCGGTACTGGCTGCTGTGGCCATCCACCATCGCGCTTTGGGTTGACCACCGGCAAAACGCCTTGTGGCAACCAGCAGACGAGGCATGTTTGTGGAGACGGTCGAGCCCGAGGCTAACATCCCAGCGACTTGTACTTGTACAGACAGGACTGAACTGGTGGTGGAGAAGTGGACGACGCTCGCTTTTGTTTCTTCTCCAACTCGCACTTTATATGCGCCAAGGATCCAGTTTTCGAGACGCGAAGAAAGAGTCTCCGAGGTTCTTCGATCCTGGTTTGCGGCGTTGAAGATCTGGCTGTGTACCACCGACTTCGAGGAATCTCCCTGCTCGGACGCACAGTGCCATACCTCCACAGAAACCATCCAGTCCAGGATTTGCCTCTCACCAACATGACGTCCCCCAGCGAGCCCGAGATCCTGTGGCGCCCTGCGAATGGCGACGCTACGCCCATGGGAGTTTACCGCCGGCATGTCAATGAGAAGTTTGGCCTCAATCTGCGAGACACCAAGGAGCTGCATAAATGGTCCGTGACGCAGCCTCACGACTTCTGGATCGATCTGTATGGGCATCTGGGTATTGTGCCCCCGTTACCCAAGACCACGAAGAAGGCCTACGACGACAGACTACCCATGAGCAAGATCCCTCCGTTCTTCCCTGGGCTAGAGTTGAACTACGCCGAAAATGTGCTCTTCGCCAACTCCAATCCGGCAGCACCGGCGGTGATTGAAATTCGGGAGGACCAGGATATTTACAATGGCCAGCCGATTGTTCTCACCTGGGAGGGATTCCGAGAACAGGTCCGTCAGGTTGCGAGCGCGCTGAGAGCTAGCGGGATCAAAAAGGGAGATGTGGTCGCCGCTCTCGTGGCGTCGTCCAACTGGGTCATTGTACTGTTCCACGCCGTGGCTTCGATCGGAGCCATCTTCACCTGCATTTCCCCAGAGCTCGGAGTCAATGGGTGCGTGTCGCGACTCCAGCAGGTCAGCCCTCGCATCCTTTTCGCAGACAGCCACGTTCTGTACAAGGGCAAGGTCGACCCGACCGCGGCGAAACTGGGCGAGATTCTCCAGAAATTGCGACAAAAACCGCAGGTTTATGTGATCCCCGTCTCACACACCACCCAGTCCAAATTCCCCTTCATCAAGGACTTTGTCCAGAAATCAAACCCCAGAGACCCTCTGACCTTTACGCGAGTCCCTTTCAACCACCCTCTCATGATATGTTACTCCTCGGGGACGACCGGTGCGCCCAAATGTATTGTGCACTCACACGGATTCATCCTGAACGCGAAAAAGATCTCGGCTATCCACAACGGTCTCCACGAAGGGGACGTCATCACGCAATTCTCCAATACTTCGTGGGTGGTGTTTTATGTCATGACAGGCCACTTGACGACTGGTGTCACCTTGGTGATATATAATGGCAGTCCCTTATTCCCTGATTCAAAGCAGCTGCTTCGTATCTGTGATAGGTTTAAAGTGACGTACTTGGGCGTTTCTCCGCGCCTGCTCCTGGAGATCCAGATGCTGGGGACGATCCCGAAGAAGGAATTCGACCTCTCACCTCTGCGGTTGGTCTACACCACCGGCGCCCCTCTAGCAATCGAACAGTATCGATGGTTCTATCGATCTTTTCCACCCTCGGTACAGATTTGTAACGCCGCCGGTGGGACAGACACGGCCACGTCGATTGTCACCATAGACACTTGCGGGCCCCTTTATGCGGGCGAGATGCAAGTGGCGGCATTGGGGATGGATCTCGACATTCTCGATCCCGACACGGGGGATTCGATCGCTCATACTGGCGAGGCCGGCGAGCTGGTCATCCGGAAACCCTTCCCCACCATGCCGTGTTTCTTCTGGGGCGACCGAGACGGTTCCATATATCACTCTGCCTACTTTGAAAGCTTTGACCATCTCGACGTCTGGTCGCAACATGACTGGCTGAGTAAAAATCCCAAGACGGGTGGATACACGATGCACGGGAGGAGCGATAGCGTCCTGAGTAAGTCAAGCATATAGCACACTTGTAAGTGTTTTACTGACAAAAACCCTTACTTAGATCCATCGGGAGTCCGCTTCGGGAGCGGCGAGGTGTACGGGATCGTCGAGACGCAGCAGTTCACCGAGTACATCAGCAACAGCCTCTGCGTGGGCCGTCGGAGGCCGCAGGACAAGGACGAGCAAGTGTTTTTGTTCCTGGTCATGAACCCGGGCGTCACCCTGACCGAGGAGCTGCGCAACAAAGTCCGCACGGCGATCCGCAACGGCCTGTCGCCGCGCCACGTGCCCAAGTTTATCATCCAAGTCCCTGCCATTCCGACGACGATCAATGGCAAGAAAGTCGAGATTGCCGTGAAACAGGTGATCAGCGGCAAGGACGTCAAGCCCAGTGCCACGGTGCAAAACCCCGAGGCTATTGAGTGGTTCAAGCGGTACCGAACCCTGGAGGTGCCGCCGAGGGAGAGCAAGTTGTAGAGCTTCGCCGGCGATGGTTTGGAGAGGTGGTGGTGGTGGCCTGGAGTGCAGGCTTGTGCCATACTTGCTTGGGACTTGTGACGAGGATTTTTGGTCAAATCTTTGGATCCTTAGACGCGTCCAGCCAATTGCGTGGAGATATACTATTTGATAGAGAGAGCATTGGCCGATCTATTACCCAAAATTGAACCATATACTTGCGCGACGACATTCGATCTCAACGTCACTTTTAAGGGCGTTCAGTAAGATATATTATACCAGATCCTACGTATGTTCATATATTGGTAAGTAGGTAGGTGGGTAGGTGGTAGGTACAGAGGTAGATTCCCTTGGAGCTTTTGTGTGTTTTCTCTGTAAATCCCCCGCGCGGGGATTGGATGTTATGTGGTCATGTATCGTATTTGTGTCAAATGACGGGTGTATCGGTCTGCGTATTACCACTCGTCACGATACTTGCATACTCATTCCTGTCACCGTCCTCCACTGCATAAGTACCTACCAAGCCCGTGCGAGCATACCTATCTGGACCCCCGTACCCCGGACAAGTACATAGGTAATGGGTACTTTCAGGTCACGCATGGGTCGTTCGGGACCAAACCTCGGCTTCCCAAGGTTGGGGAGTCTTACATACGTACATCCATACATACGAACATCCATACATACGAACATCCATACATACGAACATACATACATACATATATCCTCGCCCTGGTACCTAACCACAATCAGACGTATACTGTCGACGAATATTATCCACAGTCGACCCTCGACAGTCTCGTGAGCAAACTACACAGACAAGCCAACTTAGTCACAAACCCTTCTTCCAGCAGGAGCACCGGCCCCGAGTAGTCACAGCTCCTACAGTATGAAGGCGGCACGGCTGTATGGCGCCAAAGACGTTCGCGTCGAAGAGGTCCGCGATCTGCCACTCTCCGGGCCTGACGCCGTGGTGGAGGTCGAATGGTGTGGCATCTGTGGCAGTGACTTGCATTTCTATCTGGGAGGTGAGTGACGAATACAGAACGATATACATACACCACGCTATATCTCGTATCAATGTGTCCTCTGACTCTAGACAGGCGGCGTGAGCGGCGTCGAACTCCAAGACAAATGCATCATGGGACACGAGATATGCGGACGCGTGGTGTATGCGCCCCCAGGATCGCCCGTCAAACAGGGCCAGGCCGTCATGGTCGACCCCCGGATCTACTGCACCAGCTGCTCGAACTGCACCAAGTCGCGCACAAACGGCTGCAACGTCCTCCGTGGTCTGGGCGTCATCGGCTCCTCTGGCGGACTGTCAGAGAGAGTCTCGGTGCGACCAAGCATGCTCTACGCGTTGCCCGACTCGGTGGACCTGAGCACGGCCGCCCTGATCGAGCCGTTGGCCGTGGCGATGCACGGGGTCAAGCTGTCCGGCATCCTCCAGAGCGACAAGGACGCCGCCACGGCCCTGATCCTCGGTGGAGGTCCCGTCGGCATTGGCGTCGTGCAGGTCTTGCGGGCCTTTGGCGTGACCAGGATCATGGTCTCGGAGCCGTCGACGGCACGTAGGGAATATGTCCAGCGGTTCGGCGCCACGGCCTTCAACCCGCTCGCCGTCGACGTCGTCTTTGACTGTGCCGGCGCGGCTGCGGCCCTGAAAGACGGACTCGGCAGTCTCTGCTTCGGCGGGCGCTACGTCAATCTTGCGCTGTGGGAGACGGAGGTATAAGAAGGAACCATGACCCCGAGAGGAGTTGTGTTGACGGTGAGATAGATTCCTCTCTCCCTCACGGAATTCACGCGCCGCGAGATCCACCTCGTCGGATCGTGTGCCTACGACGACTCGGATTTCAAGGAGGCGGTCGATGCTTTCATTCAAGGTAAACTCCCAGGCAAGCATATCTTTGGAATTGGGTCTCTAATCAGGCGAGCGACACACAGGTAGATTCACCGACTTGTCCAGTATGGTCACCGCGCGGATTCCCCTCAACGACATTGTCACAAAGGGACTCAATGCCTTGCTCGAGGAAGGGGAGAAGCATGTCAAGATCATGGTCAATCCCAAGTTGTAGTCCTTTTCTACGTGGAGATTAATGAAATGTATCACTCTGATGTTTCTCTACTCTACTTCTAATCAGAATGGAAACGTTTTGCTCGACAAGGACGAGGAGTAAAGCAGTCCTTCTGTGGTGATTCCCAGCAGAATGATATGTATTGGCACTGTAATCTGGCTCTTCACAGTAAAAGCTCCGGCGCAGGTGATTCACGAGTCTCTCCTCTGCGGCTCTGCCCATGTATGACGTTATTCTCTCTTGATATGCCCCGGCTTCCATATTCGTTCGACTGTATCGCGCCTGCCAACCTGGTCGGTGTCAGGGAAAGTGAGAGACTCTTGTCTTGGCGACTTCCTCTGTGCCCAGATTTTAGCTTAGAACTGGTCTTCAGAGGTTCGTTCGTGTACGGATTCCCTCCACCAGCGACAAATTCTCGTTGCCTCCCCGAGAACCACGACTGTTACTCTGTCTCCTCCTTCCCCGGATGACTTGAGCCTCCTTCCGTGCATAACTCGTGTGCAGGATATCAATTGTCATCCACACACCAAGAACCATGTGAACAAGAGTAACGTAACGAGGTATGGCCGAGGGGTTCGGAAAGTTTGTTGGTCGTTCGACGAGTAAATACTGTGGGGCAAAACGACTCGTTAAAAACCTGCCCTTGGGACGAGAGTCAAAAAGCCTAGAAAACCCAAGAGGCACACAAAACCACGTGAGGACGTTATTACCGGAAGAAGTCTAAGCCTGGAGAGATTGAAAAGACCGAGTTGGTCTCTCTGGTCTGATGATACCAAGAGAGTCGAGTGACTTTTGAGAGAGAATTGTTTTCTTACAGGAGACAAAACAAGGACAAGGACAGAACAAGACAATTCGATCTCGGCTAAAGGCGAAAAAAGTATCAAATCATCATCATCGTCATGGCCGGAAACGTCGCCTTGATCACTGGTGGGGGTATGTCACGTGTCGACAAGTGTCCATTTCGCTCTCCCTGTTCTCCGGATGACATCTTCGCTGACGGTCATGGGGTGTCGTAGCTTCTGGTATGGGCCTGGCGGTCACAGAGAAACTGCTCTCAAAAGGCTGGAAGGTCACCATCTTCGACTTCAACGCAAAGACCGGCGCAGAGCTGGCCGAGAAGCTGGGCTCCAATGTCCTCTTCGTCCAGGGCAATGCGGCAGTCTACAGTGACCAGGCCAAAGCGTTCTTGAAGACCTGGGAAAAGTGGCAGAGATTAGATTTTGGTGAGTTTTGTGCCTCGTGCCCTGTTTTCAATCTCACAGCGCTCTCTCAACTAACTAAATGCTTCCAGTCTTTGCGAATGCGGTACGGTGGCTCTTTTACTCGCAATTCCAAAGGACAGCTTCTAAACGGGCACATTAGGGCGTTGGTGACCGCGTCGACTTATTCGCTGATGCGCCAGAGGCCGAGAATGGCGCTCCTCCTCAGCCAGATATCCTTCCCATCGATGTCTGTCTGAACGGCGTCATCTGGTCCGCATACCTCGCATTCCATTATTTCAAGAAGAACGCTGGCCGGAAAGGCAAGTTGGCCATAACGGCCAGCTTTGCGGGTATCTACGCTGGGCCAGAGGTGCCCTTGTATGCGGCAGCCAAGCACGGAGTAAGGCTGACTCTGGCGACGGGAGGGGAACAAAAGCTAACCTCCATGCTCGAACAGGACGTCGCACTCGCCCGCAGCTTGGGCAAGTTGATGAAGAGCCGCGGCGAGAACATCACCGTCAACTGCATCTGCCCGACCGTTGTAGCCACCAACCTGATCTCGGCCGAGTTCGCCCAGGCGATCCCCCCTAACATGATCACGCCCATGACCACCATCGTCCGCGCCATCGAGAAGATCATTGAGGACGACTCGGTGAACGCCTGCGTCTTTGAGACCTGTGGCGAGGATATCATCCCGAGGTCGGAACCGGCCCCAGCCAACAAGGTCGCTGCGTTTTACTTGGGCGCGGATTTCTCGGAAGTTAATGCAAACGAGTTGGAACTGATCAAGGAGAGAGGCAAGGCCCTGGACCAGATGGCAACTAGATAAAACAGTATCTGGGGGAATCCCTCGACCTTGTGAAGTATGAAGTAGGTAGGGAGCAGCAATGATTTCTCTACCATTAGCTAGCATAGTGATCTTGTCGAGATGATATACATCCGAACCTCTTCTGAACGTGTTGAATGTCTGAGAATCTTATCTCATGTTGTTAAAGACCTACCCTGTAGATGTCCACATGCCTGGCAGGACTAGTACAAGTATACCTCGTGCTTGGACGGCGGTGGAGGCCCCCACCCATGATGGCCAATCACATAGCATAATCTGCCTTCAGAAGGACTCTTTGTAGTTAGCTCCATGAACGTGGGGCGGAGAATTAGAAATACAACAATTAAGGAGCGATGACTTGTATTCTCTTGGAAATATCTTGTAATCTCTCCGGGCCCTCAAAACTACAAGGAAAGGTCGTCGCTGTGAGCATGTTTCCATGTGAAGGAGCATTCCTTGCGGAAAAATATTGCTGGTGGTGAGTTGGTACAGAGGAGTCTTTGCGGGGAATAAGGATCTTACCGGGGCTGGCAATGCTTCATTCCCCGGACTTTGTTCAAATATTCGCCACCACCACTAGTGCCCTTTTACACTCTGTCATAATGTGGCCTGTGGATGCAGTTCTTAATTATCATCGTACGGAGACAAAACAAATCAAATTCTCGTGACGACCTCACGATAATGTCGCTGCCGGCTATCCAGATTGACCACAAGCACAAGGGACAAGCTATGTCCCGTCTTGGTAGAAGCTTGTTCAGTTCCCCCTTTCAGGCTCAAGCTCGGACCATGCCGAGGTTCGTTCCCCGTCGTCACGGGACCTGTACCACATGTCTCTCACTCCGACACCGCGTATACCGCGACCGATACTGATTTTCGAAAACGAAACGGGTTGACCGGTGGTTGTATGCATTTGTGCTCGGCAATGGGGGGTAGGTACCAGCATTTTTGTAGAGTACAAGTACGATGGGTACTTGAAGCCACCCTGGACGGAACGGACTTTGGTCTATATCGTGCCAAAACTGGCTGTTTGGTTGCCCTGGCTCTGTCGGAGACTTGGAAGAAATTTTGATTGGAGCAGAGAATCAGAGAGAAGTATAAGACAATGACGTCCAAACCAAGCACCAGATGGTCCCAGAAGGGGACACGCCCCGTGCGTGTGGCCAACTGCTCAGGCGCTCGAGGTGACCCCGGATACCAGATGCGGCGGCAGGCGACGTTGGGGGATGTCGACTTCATCACCGGCGATTACCTCGCTGAAGTCAATCTGGCGGACAAGGCCGAGCTTTTCGTCGCCGGGCAGGCCGACGGGTGCGAACCGACCGCGTACAACGGCATTGCCGAGACGCTCGACGTCCTGGAAGAGAAGCGCATCAAGGTCATCGTCAACGGCGGCTCTCTCAACCCGGCAGGACTGGCGGCCAAAGTCCAGCGTCTGGTCACGGAGCGCGGCTACAATCTCAAGGTAGCGTACGTCGCGGGCGACGACCTGCGAGAGGTGGTCAAGCAGGAACTGGAACAGAAGAAACGCCTCCCGAGTCACCTGGACGCGGAGAACAACAAGGTCTCGTTGGCCGAGAACGTCTATTCCCTCATGGACCCGTGTAAAGGCCGACTCGAATCTGTAGTTGATGATTATGTATGTACCAACAAAGAATCGGTAGGGAGCCATGTATGCGTATGTGTATGTGTATGTATATTCATGTATATACCTAGGTATGTATACAAGCTGCAGCGTGTGGCTCACGTTCCTCACCTGACGAGAGGATTGATCCCACAAGTAGGGTCACGTAGGGAATGCTTTCTCAGTAGACACACAAGAGACACGACGCGCCTCTCAGGAGCGCGGACCTGTCAAGGTATTCAGTATCGTCCCCAGTCTACTAGTGTCTAACATTCCACCACTGGGGGCAGAATATCAAGGAGATCCCCTCTTTTTGCTCAAGGGTGACAAGAGCAAGGAATGGATTGAGGAAGATGATCCTGACGGCATCGAACTCGGGTTACACGGTACAGAATTCACAGCGAGTCACGCCGAGATCAGGGAATCGTTTTATAGGGAGCCTTGTTCAAAGACATGACCATGGATGAACTCATGAACTAGATGATATTTAAAACGGGATGTATATATATATATATGTTATATATGTCATATGTGGTTGAAACCAAGGCAGACGTGTTACTCATGTGTAAATATTTCCACCATCCTCCCTTTTCCGCGCGTCACACATTCACACATGACAGAGCAGCACCAGTGCAGCGTTTCTTTCGTTCTTTTGCTCATTTCAGGTACTTGTCGCCCAACTCATCAATCACGACGTCAAACATGGGTTTGCCGCAGAACCAGCCGGCCACGGGGGAGCCGGTGAGGCGGTAGGTGAACTCGACGTCCTCCTCGTCGATCTTCTTGGTCTGGCCCGCGGCGTCGGCGAGCAGCTGGGTGTGGCAGCACCGGTCGAGCGAGACGAACCAGAAGATGGCGGCCTCGATGGTCGACGCGGCCGTCAGGAGGCCGTGGTTCTGCAGGATGCAGGCCTTTTTGTTGCCGATGGCCTTGACGATGCGCTGTCCTTCCTCCTTGGCCAGCACGACGCCCTTGAACGACTCGTACAGCCCGACGTCGTTGTAGAACATGCAGCTGTCCTGGGTGATCATGTCGAGTTTCTTGCCCAGCGCGGCGAACGTGCGCCCGTACAGGCTGTGGCAGTGGGCCGCGCAGTTGACGTCCGGGCGCGCCTGGTGGATGGCCGAGTGGATGGTGTAGGCGGCCTGGTTGAGGATGCGGACGGGGCCGCCGTCGACGACGTTACCCTCCTCGTCCACCAGGAGCAGGTCCGACGCCTTGATCAGGCTGAACGGCACGCCCATGGGGTTCACCCAGAACATGTGCGGGTTGATCGGGTCGCGCACCGTGATGTGGCCCGCCACGCCCTCCTCGAAGCCATTCTTGCCAAAGATGCGGAACGCCAGCGCCAGCCGGCCCTTGAGGTATTCTCGCTCCTGCAACTTGTCGGCGAACTTGGGGGGCCCGACCCAGCCCTCGACCTGGATGTCGTCTGGGTTCTCGGCCCACTCGTGGCCCTTGGGAACGTTGCGGTTGTGTCCTCCTTCGTCCTTCTTGGCTTTTGTGGCGGTGAAGACGTCTTCCACGTCGACCGTCTCGGTGTATGTCGCGGTTGGGGGAGCCATGTTGTTTTTTTCTTTTTGGATATTTGTTTGCTAGTTCGGAGAAAGTAATGAGTGAATTGTAATGGTAGGAGTAGTGATGGTGATGACAGCGATGATGAGGTTTGCTTTTTTTTGTCCAACCTTCTGGCCTCAAGATATGGGTGTGAAGAAAGGGGAAATGGGAAAGAAACCGCGGGGGATCTCGCTTGCGGGGTCCTTGAAAATATAGACGACGTTGCCGCTCAACCTCGGAGACGTCTCACTCAGTTTCGGACCCGTCGATGGACGTCTACAGCCCCGAAAATGGATGGGAGAGTCACGATACGTAAGGACCCGCGAGTGAACCAACTGGCCAGAACGAACGGAAATGGGCCCAATAGACCCAATCGATCTACGTTGCCACTCCAGTGATCGGTGGACATGGCAGTTGAGGGAATCTGGATCGCAGCGCTTCGAGGCGGGAATCCGGTAATCCCATACCTCGGGAAACTCCTACTCGTCATGGTCCTTGTACAATTAGATCGAGGTCAGCCAGTCAGGAGAGGCCAGGCTAGACAAATGGTAGACCGGTAAAACGACGTCCTATCTCACAAATACAAGTATGCGCACAAGCACCATGAGGGGCAGAAGAGACCAGAATTGTGAAGATTCATCCCCGGCAACATCATGATTCAATGGTAGGCTCGACCATGAGTGCTTGTTCATACATGGCATAAAATGGGAACCCACAGACATACCATCTGGTTTGCCATGGGTGCGTTGGACCTTTGCTCTCTCGATGGTCTCAATCCAAAAAGGGGAAAGAGGAAAATGGGAACAGAACAAGTGGACCGGGGGAGCCTTGCTCGGCAACTAACTTGGGGCTAACGACTCGTAACCGACGGGGCCGGTCAAACTCTGATCGCACGGGACCCTGGGGGCCAAGATGGGAGGAAGAAGATGGGACGTTGACGCTAGTGAGTGACGTGCGGAATTGTGGCGATGAATGTTCACGGAGGAAGAAGAGAAGAGGATAGAATTCTAATTGTCATCATCCTCGTCATGATCATGTGTTGAACAAGGAAGAGGAGAGAATGAAAATGGTGGCCAATGCGTAGTCTTAGAGTTCACACCCTCTGTCTTTGCAGGTTCTTGCTGCTCCGGGTGCTGGTGTCTTGCCGAGCTGTGACAGTAATGGCCATCTATCTACACAGCTGGCGAGGCATTGTGTCTTTTGGGGGTTTGATACAGGCAGCCTCGTCAACTCTGTCAAACTTCTCCTGGACATATGTTCTAGGTTTTCGTCATGGATGACTGCGAATAAGAAGGAATATGTACCCTGCGATTTGCCCATTGAGTAAATGCATGGTATAATTACAATTGAGGCCGTATTATTGGTTATGCCAGGTGCAGGAGACAAGGCTGGTTACTATCACCATACTATAACCATACCGCGTCTTTCTTCAAGCCAGAAATAGGTTCAGATTTCATGTTGCAAGACTCAAACAAGACGTAGTGGGCGAGGTGAACAAAGTATCTCAATATTTGTACGAATTCATCCCCCCCCCTCGAGCTTGGGCTGTCAGCAATGGACACACAATCTAGAGCACCCTGGCTATATCGAATCAATGCCCAATGGACAACCGCCCAGAACCAAACACTTTTAGAGAGCCTATCTGAAACCACGGAGCCTAGTGCTCTCTAATAAGCAACAGTATCTACTCGGTACTATACACCATCTCCTAGTTTGTTGGCTCTTCCGCACTCAAGTCTTTCCTTTTCTAGATTCCCAGTGAAAGTACATGGAGAGGGGGGGTCGAAGGATATCCTCGCTAGGCTTGTAATTTAGGAGATGGGTCCCATAATATGTGAACCTTCGCTCAGACCGAGTGTTGGTCAGCATGGAGGACCTTGGCTTCACCTTCACCGTGGGCGATGAGATGGGGTTTATCGAGCATGACTGCTTTTTGGCTGTAGAGGGGGGAAATGATAGTTAGTGGACACGTTCCATTACCGAGAGAGGCATGTCAGTAGCTTACTGGGTCAATTTATGGTCGACATTCTTGACAAACGCCGCTGCGATAATGGCGATACCTATCACAAACACACACGAGACCAGATCAGTATTCTTGATTCCTCGTCCAAGAGTGCTAGGGAGATTGAGGATGAGGGTCAAACCTACCGCCAAAGGCTATGCTGACGAGGTAAACCAGCCTGAAGGCGTCCGAGTGTACCGACTTGATGGCCTCTGCGCCTGTGTTGATGATTGCCGGGGTAATGTTCGGGATGGCCCCCAGTGCCGCGGTAGAGCCTGTCGTCAATGCAACTGCAAGACCAGGCACATGTTAGCGGGGGGAATAAACCAAGGCTGGGGAAGCCGGGGGAAAGGTGAGTCCCAGAGGACAGATTGATAGATAGATAGATACGTAGATCACCAAACGTACCGATAAAGGATTCGAGGTTATCGGGGTTCAAGCCCGCCCCGACCGCTGCCTCAGCTACGCGCGGCGCAAGCTCGTCCGCGACCTTGTTGTTCATGATGCTGCTGTAGATGCCGACGGCGATGGCGCCGCCAAAGGCCAGCGTGGAGCCTCGAATACTATTCAAATGGTCAGTCGGACAATGCGAAGAGACACGGGACAAACTCACCCTGTGGCAGCACCGATATCCTTGTCCTCAACACCAAACTGGACGAGGAGCACACCGATGACCTGCGCGGCCGAAACCCAAAAGGACGCAAATGCCACCAGCACAATGGCTTGCGCGGGCGTGTTCTGGTTCACAGACGCCATGGCGCCGATGAATGCTGTCTGCAATAATGTGGTGACAAAGAATTGCCAGTTGGTCCGTTTGACCACGCCGAACATGGTTCCGGATACGACGATTCCAACTGTTCTCTATATCAGTCTCGGGACTTTCAGGACACCCCACCCCAACCAGTGGTGCGAGGGAGAGAATGTGTTGCTTACTGGTTGCCGCGAGATTGAAACCCAGACTGTACCATCCAATGGTTCTGGGCACCTGGGTAAACAAGTACTGCACCTCTATTCACACAAGTCAGCGGTTGCCATCCCGGAGTCGTTTCCTGGATGCGACTTACGCTGGGGCCACAAGATTTGAAGAGATTGCAACTATGCGATGAAAACACACCACGGTTAGCGGACACAATCGGTGGGAGTGGCAAGACTGTTCCAGCACGTACCGACATTCCTGAAATCAGGATCGCAACCAACGGCAGAGTGAATCCTCTGACGTTCTTCATGACGCCCGGAGGGAACAGCTTGGCCAGGTTGTCGGGGCTGTAGATTTCCCAGAGCGGGAATGCCACGATGAGGGTGAGAGCTGATGATCAAACGTGTCAGTGTCGCATCTCTCACCGGAGAACTAGCGTCTGAAGAGGGACATCGCATACCTCCGAGAATCAACGGTGCCAGCACCTGTGCGCTGGTCCAGGGATATGGGTTGCCGCCCCAGGAGATACCGAGCAGGAAACAGGTCAGGCCACCGCCAAACAAGACCAGCCCGAGAAAGTCCAGCTCTTTGAATTGCTGGAACCTGGTCTTTCCGGGGTGAAGGCCAACAAAGCCCGGGGGCCAGTAGAAGATGGTGATCAACAAGAACGCCCAGCCGTTGGCAATGGCCCCGATATAGAATGTCCAGCGCCAATTCAAATCCGCAACGATCGCATATGCTATGGACAAACCCACGGTCAGCAGATGCGCACGACGATATCAGGCTTCGTTCGACTCACCAATGACGGAGCCAAATGCGGACCCGGGGAGCGCAAACACGTTCATAAAGGCGATGGCGCTGCCTCGATGTTTTCGGGGGACGATTTCGTTGGCGGCCGCATACGCGATTTGCTGAATACCACCAGCAACACCCTGGAAAAGGTAAGCAAAGGTCGGGTTCGACATTGGGTCAGATGTTAAGCTCACCATCAAGGCTGTGCCAGCAATGACTTGGTTGACCTTGTCGGCTCTGAAAAAGAACCCAGTCAGCACCATCTTCCTCCTCCAGATCATCCCCATCACACGAGGAAAAAGACTAACCGGCTTGCCACAATAGTTCCTGTATTGTCATCTTAGTCCAAACAACTCTCAAGTGACAGTGTCGCAGGGGAAACTCACCAACTAAACCAAGAAGATTGCCTGCGATGAAGAAGTTCCGGCGACCAAAGATGTCGCTGCAACGACCGGCCACGGTCTGAGTGACTGCGCCGCCCACCGTCCAGGCTTGGGCGACCCATGCAATTTGAGTCGAAGGCCCAATGTCGGCGTTGATGGTCAACAGAATGACGGCGGGAACGATGAATGACAGGATGCAGGCTTCATAGGTAAAGGCCAACGCCTGCGATATGTGTGTTTAGCATCAGGTCAATCCGACCAGGGGGAAACCAACGTACCACAATACCCAGGATGCTTCGCAAGTCCAAGGCCCGATTCTCATAGGCCTCGATTTCATTCTCCGGCGAGATGATGGCCGCGTCGTGCTTCTCACTCTCCCTCTCCTTCTCCTCCTCGTGGATAACCTCAGCTTGGGTCGTCATCTTTGTGGGGTCCATGCTCAGAGAGTTTGCGGCTTTGAAGAAAGCAACAGGAGCAGGTTGGGGGGCCTGGGGCAAACGAGACGTGTGAGATGAAGATAGATGGGTTTATGAGGTTCGGCGTTGGTGAGCTCTCCCACACCCCCCCCCCCCCCCTTTTTTTTATGCGTAATCTCTCGGATGTCAACAATGGAGAGGGTCGATACATGCACGGGGAACCTGAGGGGGTGTGATTCCGGGGTGAGACGCCACAGTGCGAACCTTTTGGACCTTGGCAATTGGGTATTCCTCGTATAGGGTTCCTCGACTTGGCCCGATGGTCCAGCCAGCCAGCCTAGACCATCCGCCATTATCAGACACTAATGCAGACATGGTGTAGGCGTGTCTTTTCATCCCATTCCCCCCCTGTATTTGTCATCCGTGCTATCCTGCGCATCCTACTCTCTACAAGGATACTGGGAACATAGTATGTGATCAATCCCAGCTGAACGAGTTCTGTATCTGGACGAGTCTTCACGTGTGATTTGGGCGTATGTAGATTATTGTGAATAAAAACAGTCACAGGCTTAGTTTGTCGCGTATTGACCAAGTATGTACCTTGAACCACGTCCGTCGCAAGCGATATACAAGCTAGCCACGTGGAGCTTGGCTGGTCTGCTTCTCCTCGTTGGTGAAAGACACGGCGGCTAATAGAGTGTCTCGCACGAGAGATCGCCTTTTCTGACCGATTCTCGGTGCAGCCGCAGATCACACTGAATGCTTAATTGATACTCTATCGAAGCTGAGCTTGGAGACCAAAGATATATTGACTTGAGGCCCTCTTTCTGGTCGATGATTCTGCAAAAACGTGTTTGTTTTCCCCATGGGGTTCGCCCACATGCGCGAGGGTCTCTGGGAAAGAATCCTCTATTGACTTGGGGTCCCCGAACAACCATAAATGCCGGTTCGACTTCGAGTCATTACAATCGAGTGGGGTCAATAATACCCTGACTAGGTTTTCTTGTGGATTTCCCTTTTACAAAGTCCAACGAGTCAGGCAGGCAGGGACGAGGGACTCTTACTCGGTACAGGTCATGACCAAAACTGGTGGAAAATCGCACCCTCCCATAGGCCAATGCCGCTGTTTGTACCGAAATTGCCGCCCTGAATACCTGGAAGGGGAGCCCCCCATGAGGGTGAACCCCATTATCGTCTACCTTGAGGACTGGAGTTGTGGGGATCATTCCAGCGCTTCCATCGGAGCCGTTTGGACTCTGATTCGCCCCGCGTCCCTCAAATTCAACCCAACAGACGAGGCAGACGAGGCAAAGACGAGGCTTCGGATCCCCGCAGACTTGGCCTCGTTTCCGACTCGTATTACGCAGCCAGTTCTATTGGCCAGCCTCGGCGACCTCGGAACGAAGCCGGGAATCCCAAGTCCGTCCCGGGAGACTCGATGAGACGCCAGGAAAACATGCCGGGCTGTTTTTGTGCATTGCCGCGGCTCACAGATCAGATCAACTGACTGGAAAGGCATGGTGGTATGACGCCAACCACAAGAATCGACTGTTCTGCTGGTCGACGAGTCTACCAAGTGCGAAGTGGCAGCTCTGGACCACCTGATAGGGTTTACCTAGGTAGTTTTTTTTCCCCCCCACTGGTGGTGGCATGTTCCTAGGAAGTTGTTGACCCTCCATAGTGCACTGTTTCCTCTTATATGCGGCGAAGCCATTAGATCAAAGGAAATCAAAAAAACATCTTGTCCTCATCCCAGACGTCTTTCTTAGTTTCCAGCCTGCTGCTCTCGAGAACAATCCTCAACCATGTCGGACGTCTACCTCCCAGAATTCAATGCCGACAAGCAGCCGACCGTTCTTGACAAGGTGGTCGGTCTCCCAGATGCCCCCATCCACGCAGAGAGACATATCAAGGTCATTTGCATTGGGGCCGGAGCCTCTGGCTTGCTCTTTGCCTACAAGTTGCAGCGAAGCTTCTATAACTTCGACTTGACCGTTTATGAGAAGAACGAGGATATTGCCGGGACATGGTATGAAAATCGATAGTGAGTCCCCCCAATCCATCTCTCTTCGGTAGTAGCAATGTGAACCATATACTGACTTTTTATGCCAGCCCTGGGTATGTCTATCAAACGATAAAAACCAACTTTTTGAACGAAACATGATCGATGGCAGAGGGACTAATTACTGTGAATCTGTAGATGTGCATGCGATATCCCCGCCCACACCTATGTCTGGTCTTTCGAGCCCAAGACCGACTGGTCGTCAGTCTACGCCGGCAGCTCGGAGATTTACCAGTATTTTGACAACTTCTCACGCAAGTATGACCTACGCAAATACTGCAAGATGCAGCACCAGGTCATCGGAGCCACCTGGGACGACGACCGAGGAGTTTATATCGTCAAGGTCAAGGATTTGGCCACCGGCAAGGAGACGATTGACTACTGCAACATTCTTATCAACGCCGGCGGCATCTTGAACGCCTGGAGATACCCGGCCATCCCGGGCCTTAACAAGTACAAGGGCACCTTGTTGCACACGGCCGCCTGGGACAACTCTGTCGACCTGAGCGGCAAAGTCGTCGGCCTCATCGGTAACGGGTGAGCACATATACATCTCTTTCGCATGGGAAGCCCAAAAGGCTAACGAGTGATTGCCCATCAGGTCGTCTGGGATCCAGGTTCTCCCCACCATCCAGCCTCATGTCGACAAGGTCATTACTTTTATCAGAGAGCCCACTTATGTCTCCCCCGTTCAAGGATTGAGCCAGCACGTCTACACCGCCGACGAGAAGAAGAAGTTTTCCGAGCAGGAAGGGTCGCTCACCTCGTACAGAAAGCAGATTGAACGTGATACCAACAAGCTCTTCAACCTGTTCATCAAGGATACGCCCTCTCAGAACGAAAACCGAGCTTACATCACCGGCCTTATGAAGGAGAAGATCGCCAATCCTTACCTCGAGGAGAGGTTGATCCCGGAATGGTCGCTCGGATGTAAGGACTCCCCCTGACTGTCTCAGTCGTGGCGATACTGACAAGAAGCTACTACAGGCCGAAGATTAACACCCGGTATTGGCTACTTGGAAAGCCTTTCCAAGCCCAACGTTGAAGTGGTCTACGGCGAGATCACCGAGATCACCGAAAAGGGCTGCATCTGCGACAACGGCCAGGAATATCCCGTCGACGTCCTCATCTGTGCCACCGGATTCGACACGTCGTTCCGCCCCCGATTCCCGGTCATTGGCCCCAACAAGAAGAACCTCCAAGATGTCTGGGGCAAGCAGCCGCACTCATACCTGGGTCTTGCTGCCGCCGAATTCCCCAACTACTTGGTTTTCTTGGGACCCAACTGCCCGATTGGCAACGGACCCGTGTTGATCGCCATCGAAGCCCAGGCGGACTGGATGATGAGCGTGATCGACCGCTACCAGACCACCAACATCCACTCCTTTTCGCCCAAGCAGGAGGCCATTGACGACTTTATCGAGTACAAGGACAAGTTCATGCAAAAGACCATCTGGTCCGAGCCCTGCCGCAGCTGGTACAAGGGCGCCGAGATTGACGCTCCCATCACGGCTCTCTGGCCCGGCTCGACTCTGCACTACCTGGAGGCCCTCAACCAGGTCCGATGGGAAGACTTCAACGTCCGGTTCAACGGCAACCGCTTCGCCTGGCTCGGCAACGGCTACAGCCAGACGGAATTGGACCCCTTGGCCGACACAGCCTACTATATCCGCGAGAAGGACGACAGCCCCCCGGCATCGACGCGCGCCAAACGGGAGGCTCTGACGAGAACGGGCGAGGTCGGATCGACGGCCGGTCCAAGAGTCGGTCCACCTCAACAGCAGGCTCATCTGTAAACGGTTTGAGAAGGAAAAAGATTTATGAAGGGGAAAGGAGGGGGGAGGGAGGGAGGGAGGTGATGACTTTGGGAGTCAAATCGTGAGTCAGTCTTTGGGAACATTTCCAGACATTTGTTTTGTTCTTGAGACGGGTCTACAAAGTATAGTACAAGTACAGTATATAGTTGAAGCGAGGCTTATGAGTATACCGACGAGACGAGAATCCTAGATTCGACATATTAGAACGAAGGTCAATCGTTGAACTGTGTTTATCTTCGTCCATCAAAACGTATGCATCACAATGCTGCAGAACCTTGCGCACCAGCATCGCCAATCATCAGACGTTCTTGACCCTCTTCGAGCGAGAGAACACGCTGACTCGCTCCTTCTACCGAGTTACTCTTTTCGGCCTCTTGCGTTCTACAAGGATGACTTGCACCTGCCGAGTAATGAACAGTCGGCCCGGTCTGGTGAATGCAACTGCCCACTTTCCTCCTCCGGCGGACCAGGTCTCTGACTCGTCGCCCTTGCCAGAACAAGGACAAAACACTCACGGATATACAAGGATAGACGGGGATCCATGCTTGTCAATTTATCCATGATTGTGCCATATTATCCATCATTCGTTTTTCCTCTGCCGAGGCACCCAAACCCTCCCCTGTGCCCACCCATCCACCGTCCCATGCCGAGGCTTGCTGAAGCCTCGTGGGAAGCAGTGCTCGAATAGTGTGTGTGTGTAATGCGGTCGGTGTCTTGTCCACGGCGCGCGGTGCGTTACACGTTTATTTCTTTCCCCGATGGGAGGCCTGCCACTAGTTCCATACGAGTAGTTACACGTACCTAGCAGAGAGAAGAAAAAAAAAGGCTCCCCTCCAATCCTGATCTGCGTGATTAGGTGTTCGGTTAGAACGTGCATTTTTGTCGGAGTGTCTGTGCCTTTGCTTGTTTTTGACTTTCGATCGCTGTGGGATTTCGTTACTTGGGACACGGAAAGAGCTGCAGTGTACTCGGTAGGCCTGTCAGTCTGTCGATCAGGAGTCAAAATGACTATTTTCCAATCATCACAGCCTCCCGTCAAAGGTGCGTTCAGAGAAGTGAATTCGGGTTCACCTCTTACCAAAGGTATCGCACAGAGCTAAATGCCTCAACTAACCATCTGAACCTTCTCTAGTTCCCAATGATACACCGGTGTGGACTTGGTTATTCGAGGGCGAGGAGAGTCCACTGCGCAGATTCCCCCCGGAAGCTGTGAATGGCTTCTCGGACGCCGCGACGGGAGAGGTACGTGATCACCTCAGAAGACAGAACCAGTGACGGTGTTTTGCTCGTGGAGATGGGACTGACGCCCAAGTGATGAACAGCACATCAGTTTCAAAGACCTCAAAGAGCTGAGCACCTACGTATCGACCGCCCTGGTGCAGAAATATGGCCCTCGACAGGGCGAATGTGTGTGCCTCTTCAGCCCCAACACCATCTGGTATCCCTGTGCCCTCTTTAGTGTTCTGCGGTCCGGCGGCATCGTGGCCGGCCCATCCCCCGCGTACAATGTCGAAGAGATGGCATATGCGCTTCGACTCTCAAAGGCGAAGCTCATATTCACGGTGCCTGGCTCTCTGAAAGTTGCTGCGGCAGCCGCCAAAACGGTCGGAATCACCCCGGATCGGATCCTGATGCTCCACGGCGAGGTGGACGGTCATGTATCGCTCTCCCAGCTCATCGACATCGGCCGGTCGCAAGGGCCGCAGCGACAGACGGCACCCTTCACGATCCCCCGCGGCCGGCAGAACAAGGACGTCTGCGCGTTCCTCTCCTTCAGCAGTGGTACGACGGGCCTCCCCAAGGCGGTTGTGATCTCGCACAGCAACATCATCGCCCAGTGTCTGCAGATGAAACAGGCGGGAGCCAAAATCGACCGCATGATTGCGGTCCTCCCCTTGTTCCACATCACTGGGCTGGTTCACCAGATGCACCTCCCCATCGTGCTGAACGCCAACGTCCACATGCTTCCGAGCTTCTCGATGGACCTGATGCTGAAGGTCGTGCAGGAGTACCGACTACAGGAGCTAATGCTGGTGCCACCGATCCTGGTGCGCCTGGTCCACGACAAGTCGATCGAGAACTACGACCTCAGCTCGATCCGGTATTTCACGTCCGGGGCCGCGCCTTTGTCGGCTGAGATCATCGCGCGTCTCCAGAGACTGTTCCCCAACGCCGGACTCAAACACGGATACGGCATGACCGAGTCGGGCGGCTGCATCACCGTCACCACGCCGGACAAGTACGACTTCAAGAACGCGACCAAAGCCGGCACTCTCCTCGCCTCGACCGAGATCAAGGTGGTCGATCCCGAGAGCGGTGCAGAGCTGGGACCAAGCACACCCGGCGAGATCTGGGCCCGAGGGCCGCAAATCACCACGGGCTACCTGGACAACCAGAAGGCGACCGCCGAGACGTTTGACAAGGACGGCTTCCTCCACACGGGTGACATCGGGTACATTGACGACGAAGGATTTTTGACCATCACGGACCGGCTCAAGGAGCTGATCAAGGTCAACGGCATTGGCGTCGCCCCTGCCGAGCTGGAAGATTTACTTCTCGGCCACGCCGACGTGGTCGATGCCGCCGTGATTGGCATCCCTGACGCGACGTCCGGGGAGAAACCCAAGGCCTACGTCGTCCTGCGCAGTGGGCTGACCCGTTCGCCGGAGAGCGTGGCCAGGGACCTGATCAAGCTGGCGCAGGAAAAGAAGGTGCGCCACAAATGGATCAGCGAGGTCGAGGTCATCGAGGCCATCCCCAAGGCTCCGTCGGGCAAGATCCTGCGCCGGGTGCTCCGGGCCCAGCACAAGGCCGGGAAGAGGGGACTGGTGGTGCTGCGCGAAGCCGGTCCCCGGGCCAAGATTTGAGTCTTTTTTTTTTCTATTGTTTCTGCGACTTATAGAGAGAGCATTCATGGGGATAAACGGGTGGGAAGAGGGAAAGAGGGGCGTCTCGCTTGTCTCACTGTCTCACAGCTAGTGATTATACATATACAAGAAAATAAGTATCGATCGTATCATCATGTGCCGTATACTTGCCCCTGTATCCCGCACGGACGTTTGGTGTCCCCTACTAACTTGAAGACCGAGATGCATGGAAACCTGTGAGTATAATTTTTTCCCGCCCCCTGGCAGAAGAAGGGGATGGATTTCGAGGTCGGAATCTCTCGCCACGAGGACTTGCCTTTCCAATCTCCGGACCTGAGCGTGGCATTGAGCCTCGCTGCTTCAAACCTGAGATGCTCCTGCACGTGACTGAGCATTGAAAATACACTACAACCCGACGCAGGTTGCAGGGAAATTTCCCACCGAAGTTGGCGGCCAGCGCCCGCCGCTTTTGAAGGTTTTGCTTTCCTCGATGCCAAGATCAGCCCCCCCCCCCCCCCCCCGCCCCCGGGATGCTCCCTACGGTGGATAGCGACCAGCGAGTAAAGGTGGGCCTGGAAAATAATTACACGTCGTTTTGCAGAGTGAGGATGCAACAAAATGGCTTCGTGACCGTTTTATTACTAAACTATGAGGACTTGGACTTTCCTGCAACATTTCATTTTCTTCTCCATATTTTTTTGAGTTGATCACCTAGGTTTCATGCTGGAATTACTTTTCGATAATCCCGAGCATGTCGTAGGAAAGCTGCTTCAGTGTCCCTCCACCTGTCCCCGCGGAAGAGGGACGGTTCTAACTAGATATGGTTTAATCTACTCTGACGTCACACCCAATGATCAATGGCGCCTGGTAAGGCAGATTGTATTGACTTGATGCAATAAAGCGAATTAGTCGACAATGCCGAAAGGTTGATTGTAGCGCCATACCGGTACCGTAAGTGGGAAGCCTCAAAGTGCTCGTTCTACTCGTAGATGTCAATATCGGGGGATAGTGGTCATGTCGGTGCCACCGCTATAGCATCCACACTGCAACTCCGAGATAGTCCTCTTGAGACAGTGGAATACATTGGCTAATCAACGACATCCACAGTATATGCGGCAGAGCCGCTGGGGCCGGTGCTGCTCCACACGATGCGCCGGATGATGAATTCCAGTCAGGGAGCTTGGGCTCCAGCCAGGGATCGGCAGGGTGTACGTAGCCTGCCACAAGAACGGCCGTCATTCACCACGACTACAGGCCTGCACAACCAGGAACCCAGCACCAAGGTCCTTGTCCCTAGCAGCCTTCATCAAGTTCATGGCCGTCGTCCCCAACACGTGAGACTCATCACATCGCGAGCTTTCTGCTATTTCCTCTGAGCGGGATGGAGCAGCTTCGACGGCTAGGTCTCCGGTGCGGCGGCCGACGATCATGATCGTTTCAGCAGCACTGGGGTCCGCAACAGCCGTTGAGACAGCTTCGAGACTTGGGAGAGGGAGATCGTCGAACGAGACCCTTTTCGCGATGGCCTCGTCGACAGAGTTGCGAAGGAGGAGGAAATCATGGTCGGCTAGTGACGAGCCGCCAATGTCTTTGAGATCCTCCTCTTCGTCATCTTCAAACGCCCGCGCAACGAGGACTCGTAGGTCCACCTTTTGATTCTTTGCGAGCTGCAGTCCCAGCCGTACGGCGAACAGATCATCATCATGGCCAGTGTATAAACAAAAAAGCCTACATCTTCTACCGGTTGCGGGTTTTGGTCGCGCACCGTGATTGGTAGGTTCGGTCATGCTCCTTTCCGTCAGCATGCGGCTCGACTGCCGGGGCTGCTTGTCCGAAAGAGTCTCAAGAGACGGAATGTTGGATCTGCGGAAAATGCTTGGCTCAATAAAAACAGCCACATGGCAAGTCGAATTCGCCTGTTTAAAGAGCTCGCCCATGAAGGCCGTAAACTCCTTGTTTGCGAGTGGATCGGCTGGCTTCTCATCGAAAGGGCTTGGATAGTCTGACATGTTTCCCGACTCGGACCATGGAACGAGGACCAATTGCGACCCGAGTTCGCGTGCACGCGATAGAATGCTGCTCGAGAATGACGGTCCTGGGACCACGGCAATCTGCCCATTGGCGGAGATACCGCATGACTGCGTAAATGCACCAAAGGTTTTGATGACAGGGTCTCGGGGCGCGAACTCTTCAACCTGAGAAACTCTCATCACACTACTTTCTCGGTCGGTGAGCTCCATAAGACGCAAGCCGTGCATACTTAGGGGCCGGCGAAGGGCGACAGCTGATCCCATAGTATGCAAATTCTGCGCCACAGGATCGTCTCGGCCCACCAGACCATCGGTAGGCGGCGGCGCTGTAGAGGCGATGCTCTCTGGATCATGAGCGAAGAGTGACACCAGGGTAAATATGCTTGCGAGGCCGTCGAGTCGAAGGTAAACCAGAACTCGTTGAGCGACATTTGCCTTTACCCGGGCGCCGTCGTCGGAGTCATCGTGGTGAATTGGATTGCCATTCCAGTCGATCTTCCCTTGCTTCCACATTTCCAGTTTCTTCTGGTACCAAGGGGGATATAACCACATCGTCAGTGGCGTTGTGGCAAAGGTAGTAACGAGTGTCATGACGACAAACATAGTGAAAGTCCGGGTGCTGAGGATTTTAGCCTGCAAACCAATATTCAGCACAACCAACTCGACGACGCCTTTACATGACATCAAACAGCCAATGGCGAAAGATTCTCGCCAAACGAGGCCGTTTAAACGTGATGCCAACGTTCCACCCGTCACCTTGGTAATGAAGGCAATTGCGCAGATGCCCACCACGTAGGCCCAAGTAATGCCGCTGTCGAGGAGGCCTAAATTGGTACTTAAACCAGACGTCGCAAAATACAAGGGCAGAAAAAGAACGCTGATAAGGTCCTCGATCTTTTCTGTCAGCTTAATGGCGAAACCTCCATCGTGAGGTAACATCAGGCCGATCGCAAAGGCCCCAAAAATAGGATGAATCCCAATAATGCCGGTGAAGAAAGCCGAGGCGAGAGTAAGTAAAATCGTCAGGGCGACCATGGTTTGGCTGGGGCCATTAGCCAGACTTCCGGTTCGTCGAAGAAGATACATGAAACACGGTCGCACGAGGAAGGTCAAAAAAAGGACGTATCCAAGTGAGACAAGAAGGATCCACACTGCAGTAACTCCAGTGCTGGAATTCACGAGGACCACACAAAGAGCAAGCAAAATCCAGCCCGTAACATCATTTCCGATTCCAGCGGAGAGGACAATGACACCGACAGGTGTCCCGACCAAGTCCAGGGACGTTAAGATCCGACAGAGGACCGGGAATGCCTAAACTAGTTAGAACAAGAGAGATTTGGAGAGGCATGGTTCTTACAGTGATTGCCATGGCCACGCCGATAAAGAGCATATATACTCCAAAGCTAATAGCAGCTGTGCCAGGCTCATCCCGGAACTCATGGTACAACCCCCAGGCGATAGCGGCTCCAAAACCAAAGGGAAGCGCCATTCCAGCAACCCCAACACTCACTGCGACCCGCCAATTACGCAGGAGGAACCGTAAATCGACCTCTAGGCCGACCAGGAATAGGAACAAAACCAGTCCGATATTGGCAACAAGGAGGAAACCCGGCATTGAGGCTGGGGGGAAGATATGTGACGTGAAGCCTGGAATCCTACCAAAGACTGATGGCCCTAATAGGATACCAGTGACAACTTCGGCGATAACTCGAGGTTGCCTCAAATACGCGAGTGGTATGTGAATGAGCCGGCACAGGACGATGACAATACTAGCCTGGATGATGAACAGGATGAGAGGATTCTTGGGATCAAAGCGAGACGGGTTGACATGCTCGAAGACACCGCCTTGCGGAGCTGCTCTGAGTGTGCTGGTGCTGGACGCCGCCGTGCCGTTGACAGTTTTGGTGATCAACTCGGTGACCGTTGCTGTCGCCATGGCACCAACTGATTCAGAAACGATAGCGAGGGCAACTTCGCTGACAGAGCTGGCTGGAGGAGTCATCGATAGGTGGTTGTTGAGATGCGAATAGAGAGTTGAAGAACGGTTGGTGGTAATGGTTATTAAAAGTCGAACATCAGTGGCTTGGGGAGCTTTTCTTAACCAATGCTGGGGACATTAGCCAAAACTGGTGCTCAGGAGATAGGCAACCTCAGGGAATCAGCGAAGAGAATAGTTTTTCAAAGATATGAGGTGACGACGCGAAAGCTGTTCTCAAGGCGGTAGAACAGGGCCGTTTGGCTTGCAATCCTCCTGTGAGAATGACGGGTGCCTAGAGACTCCCCTTTTAAGTAGCCCGACTCCGTATTGGACATGACCCCTCACTTAAGCTATTCACCGCCGAAACGCGCGACTCGGATCTCGTCACCTGGCCTTGGTGGTGGTAATTGCCAGTGACGCTCCGCGGAGTTAGGTGCGAGAACTTGAGGTGATAAAGTCGTTCTCGAAACCGCCCGTCCCCAGCTCCTCCCCCACACACGCAACTAGTACGAAGCCAAGCACTAGGCTCGGGTCTTCCTCGGCTTAGTCTGTCAATCAATTGCCTTGTTCCATGATGAGGGTGGATCAGCCAGCAATAGTTCTACGACTGGGGTGAGCGTAGGCGGTACGGTAGTCTTTCACTAATTACACTACCAAATTTGTCCTGATTGGTGTAGTCGCTGCATGGAGAGAGAGAGAGATTGGGATAGGAGACGAGGTTCTTATAGCCGTCAAAAGCGGCGGCGCGCCCAGACCGCGACCATACCCGAAGCAGCCGGGCCACCTAAACCGCAGGCGGATTTCCGAGCAACGACTTTACCGAAGAAGCAGCAATGGGTAATTATATCTCCGGTACCGAAAGTTGCTATTTTCGGCGGCGGACAGAAGAAGCCCCACCACCACGTACCGTATTCTCCGTGATCGTTTTCCCTTCCTTGGGCTACGAATTCATAGCATTAAGAAATATATTTCAACTCTGGAACAATGGCAAGGATACTTGTCACGGATGCGGAAGGCCTGGTAGGGAAATACGTGGTGTCGGAACTTGTTTCCAAGCGGCGCGCTCAAGATACCGCAACCCCAACATTGCCAGGGTTGGTTGGCATGATTGTCCGTGCTGGATATCACAGCCAAGAGGCGCTCGAAGCAGCAATCGCGAGTAATACCCATCCGGAAATGGTGGAGCCGGTGATGGTCGACTGGAAAGACGAAACCACCTTTCTCGATGCGCTGACGGGTGTGCACAGCTTGTTTCTGCTGACACCGTTTACGTCAGCAAAGCTTTCTCAGTGCCGCTCGTGGATCGATGCAGCAGCCAAGGCCAAGGCCGTGACTCACGAGGCTGAGAATAAACTGCACGTCGTCTATGCCGGCGTGCATTGCAACGACCGAGACGAAGCTGACCGGGTACCACATGAGACGTGGCATCTGCAGGCCGAAAATGCAATCTCTGAAGCCACGCACGTCTTCGCGTCCTCGACGTTCCTCCGCATCAACTTTGATGGCTACAACGGTACGCTACGGCCAGGGGAAATCGCATACTTCCTCCCGGCAGACAAGAAGTATGGGTGGATTGCCCGCGAAGACATAGCTGCCGTGGCCGCCGTCTCGCTGCTTGAGCCGTCAAGACACGCGGGTAGGACTTATCCGCTCGCGACGGAGAAGCTGAGTCTGGTAGACATGGCAGATATCGCAAAAGACATATGTGGCTTCGACGTGGGGCCACGTCGTTTATCGAGCGACGAGTTTGCGCGCATGGCTCTCAGTCCGCTGGCGAACCCGGACGACGACCCAGGCTATGTAGAGTACATAGAGTCGGTTGCACAGATGTTCCAAGGACTAGAGAAGGGCCAATATCCGAGTCATACTGAGGTCTTCCCTGAGGTGGTTCGGGAGATTTGTGGACGAGAGCCCATCTCGTTCAGGGTATGGTTGACTCAGTCTCCATTCCGTGTGAAGTTGGAGCCTTCTTGAGTCAAAAAAAGCGACAACACCTCATATTACGCCTAGAAAGGTATTTTCCAAATGTAGGTAGCAGGAGAACCACCGGTGTCCCTATCATCCCTTGCCGAGATGGCGCCAGTCGACGGGATTCGAAGACAGTAGCGGTATAGCTTGGGGCGTTATCCGGTAGGAGGCTCTGTCCCTGTGAGAGGAGGACGTTGAGAGAGAGATCCAGAGAGAGGCACGCACGCACGCACGTAATAACAAAAAAAAAACCATATGAAATGGCGATACGGATGCTGGAGGCGTATTCAATATATATATATCAGGCATGCAAGTAGCCATATATGTACACATGTACCTACGTTGTACGCAGTACGCAGTACGTAGCATAAAGTATAGGTATGGAGTATTAAGTACATAGTATGACATATAACACATGACACAACCCCGGCGATCATCACCGCTAAGAATCACCAGGATGAAATCACCGGCAGAAAGTCATTGCGTTTCACTGCGCAAACATGCCCAACCGCCTCGTGGCGGCCTCGAGGAAGGAGATGGCGCTCTGCGCGCCCGCGTTGTTCTCGCGCAGGCTCTCGAGCAGCTTCAGGCACTGGCGCAGCTGGTACAGGCACGGGGCGCGCACCTCGTAGTTGGGCGACTGCAGGCCCGAGACGTGCGTGAAGCCCGCGACCACGATGTACGAGACGCTGGTCGACGGGAGGAGCGGGATCAGGCCGCGCACCACGAGCCGTTGCGCCACCGTCGTGATGGCGGACGCGGCCTGCGCGGATATGGCGCGGAAGTTGAGTATCTTGTCCCCCGGGGAGGAGGTTGAGCCGGGGGCGAGGGGTGTTGTTGTTGTCGTGGGTTTGGTAGAGGCAGAGGTAGATGATGAGGAGGAAGAGAGGTTGGTGGTGGTGGTAGTGGAGGAAGAAGAAGAAGAAGAAGAAGAAGAAGAAGAAGAAGAAGAAGAAGAAGAAGAAGAAGAAGACGAGGACGATGCGGCTGCGCCCCCAGGGTTGCGCGGGAACATCTGCGGCGCGTACAGGATCGACAGCACGGTGCAGAAGAACATGTGGAACAGGCTGATGTGGACGTCGACGGCGTCGTCGCCGGCCGAGCGCGGCGGGCTCTGCGCCTCGAGCGGCAGCTGGGTCAGCATCGCCTCCAGCTCGTCCTCCTGCCACTTCATCTTGTGCTGGTCGACGTCCTCGCCGCGCGGGATCAGGTAGCTGCGCTTGTTGGGGTCGTCGGCGTCCCACCCGTGGCTCGACGTCTGGTACTGCAGCCCCAGGATGTTCTCGAAGCACGCCGACAGCTTGCACATGTTGACGCACATGACCGCCAGAAGGCGCTGCTTGTTGGTGTCGCGCAGCAGACTGCGCTCGTCGCCCGGCCACCGCACCGTGGGCAGCAGCATCGCGATCTCAAAATCGTCCTCGCTCAGCACCGGCACCGTCGCCCCGTCGTTGGGCGCCTTGCACGGGATGTGCACCGACAGCGTCACCTGCTGGGCCAGCATGAACACGCACCACCACAGCCGCTTGTGCAGCCGCTTCGACGCCGCCGAGTCCGAGCCGGGCCCCGTGTCGATGGTCATCGGGTCATAGTGCAGGTTGATCGAGTAGGCCGTCGAGATGGCCATGTCGATCCACCGCCAGTTGTCCTTGTACATGGCCCCCGACGTGCAATAGGCCATCAGGAGCAAGGACTGGATGGTGACGATCTTGTCGCTGTCAAAGTCGTACTTGCAGAGTAACTAGACATGAAACGTCAGGATCCGGTATGACCATTTTTACGAGCATCCTCCCCATGCTTTCTCTTCCGATTTTTCAGGAATATTTGTTCAAAACTCACCTTGACTTTCTCGACAAATTCCTTGGTGGCTTCCGACCTTGACGGGTATCCCGCATTGAGCAAATACTCTACGTCCACAAACGCCGTGCCCGCGAGCATCAGCGCTTGGAAAAGCGTCAGGCTCAGTTGACCCGTCGATGCATCGCCCGAGGCCACGGTGCTTGCCAGCTCATGCACATTGATGAGCGGGAGGAAGGGATAGACATGCTCGATAAAGGCGTTGAGGAGTTCTTCTCGGAGTTGCGTCGACGGGATCTGCAGCGCCCCTTGCGAGGTCAGATAGGCCAGGTCCGTGGCAGAGATGCAGTGGGGAGGAGGCTTGATGAAGCCCGGCACGGCGGCCAAGTCGGCGATCGACTCTCCCAGCGACGGTCTCGAGGGGCGGGAGCTCTGCGAGGGAGACTTGTACCAGTCGCCCATGGGCGGCTGTCGAGGTTCCTGTGCTGTGGTTCCCGCTACAATCATACCAGCGTTTGTTAGCTCATTTGCCTGTTACGGCAAGGTGATTCACGACGTACCAGCTAGCCCGCAGGCATATTGGTACAGGCGACTGCGAGCATTGCGAGGCTGGCCCGTGAGCCCGTCGATGTCGCCCCTTCCATTGTTGTGCTCTCCGCTTGGCTCCGCTGCCTCTAGAGGTTTCGGCTTGGTAATGCCATTCCCACTGGCGGAAGTCAGTTGAACCTAGACACAGAGAGAAACCTTTCTGGGGAACACAAGGAAGGTCACCTCACGCTTTGTTCCCGATTCTATCCGGGATAATACAATCCACCCGATCCAATTTACAATTTGTGCATGGTGCCCCCGTGTATACAAAGTCGCACCGGACCTTGCGTGCTCTGCACGACCGACAGGCCTTGGACGCGCGCTTTGCTGTCTTGTTCCGGGGCTGGCGTGGTTTGGGGGTCTCCTCGGCACAGGGCACGGGTTGCGGGACTGACGAAGTCTCGGCAAATTCAAAGAAATCTAGCAAGTTGTCCACGGACATGTTTTGTCATACGATAAGAGAGAGGGGGGCGGCCCTTGCTTCGGAAATGGAGGGGGGGCGCGAGTTGTCTTTCTCTTGCTAGCCTGCTTTGTGAGGTTCTGGGGGAGAGTAGGAAAGGGTCGAAATTAATAGAGGGACCGTGGGCCGAGTCTGTTTCTGTTACGACTCGTTACCGGTTCTCCCCCACATTTGGCAAAGTTGAAGGTGGTTGTGGAGTACTGATTTCTGAGCTGGGGAGCACGGGAGGCAGGATTTGTACCAATCTGGTTAGTCCCTGTTGGATTAGGTAATTTTTAGTGGAGCGACAACCAGCTGATATAGAAATGGCTATAATACAGGAGAAAGAGACTGTGTCTCCCTCGCACGCCAATCACTACACGCCCCCTCTCGACGACTTGTGAGCCGTTGCAAAATACTCTATCTGCCATGGCCATCATCTCGCATCCCAACCATGTCGCGATCTCGGTACCGGATGCCGCCAAAGCGGCCGAGTTCTACACGCAAGTCTTGGGCCTCAAGGTCCTGGTGCCAGATAACACTATGAATGCCGAAGATGCTGGTGGCGTGCCTCGGAAAAGTGTGTGACGCTCGTGATCGGTATGTTGAAGTTGTCTGGACCCTGGAACTAACACACACCCCAGTTTATGGCAAGGAGCTGCAGCGAGTTCGGTCAATTATCCTTACTGCTTCGAACGGGATCGGCTTCGAAATCTTCGAATTCGTTGCACCAAAATATAACGGGCCACACCAAAGACCCGAATGGGGCCCAGACAGTTACACGCGAGGCGGCTTCTTCCATGTCGGGTTTGTCGTTGCAGACATTGACGAGACGGTGGCGGCGTGCGAGAGGTTGGGAGGCAAGCTGGTAGGCGAAAAGGTCCATCCGGTGCCTGGGGAGGCTGCTCTCTACATGCAGGACCCATGGGGAAACATTATTGAGCTCATGACTTGTGGATTTGATCAGATGTTCTCCCAGGTGATTAGCGCCGGTAGATTTAACAACTCGCGGACATAAAGTGTACCGTCACCACTATACGTCAAGTATAGATGACCAGTTCAGCGCTGAGGCCCTGTCCACTGTGATCCCATGCCAGTAGTCCCCGTAAAATTCCCGATCCCTTGCACCATTGTTCGCTTGAATTGAATTTACAATTTTGATACAACAAATGTTGGCTAAGCAACAGCCATGTGTGGAAGGCATATAATCATGGTCTCAGCGTCGGATCGGTCAACGATGTTGCACAATCAAAGTCGAACATATCGTCTAGGAAATTGAGATCGCGGAATCCACCCATTGTACCTCCAGGGGACATGGGCATTCGATGATCATCGGCCATGGACGCGAGCTCTTGTGAGAAAAAATCAAAAAATGGATCTGTGGATCCGAGATCGGGTAGTTGCGCTGCGGCGGGATGGTCGTTTTCGGGCATGAATTGAGTCTTTGGCTGCGGTGCATTGTTCATGACCGGAGACACCTGGTGAAATAGCACGTAAGCTTCCACGGTCATCCCTGTGGTTGTGATGAGGACTTACCTGCGGATAAAGCGGACCCGAGTTGCAAGGCTGCTCTTGTGGAAAATCATGCGGTTGATGACCGGGGGTTGAATCGGCATCACTTCCGACGTACGGAGCAAAACATTGCTCCTCGGCGGTGGAGATGGCTAGGTCTGCGAACTCGGGACACGAGCGCCGGAAGGCAGGTAATACCGTGAAGCTAGACGGATCACAGACGATGGACCTCAGGGAAGGTTCCATTTCAAAATCCGACACATCCGGCTTAAGCGTCAACAGCTGGTGTGGGCGGAGGCCGTGAGCGTTGATTCTCATGTTCCGGGTCAGAGCCCAGATGAGCCTCTCTTCGTCGTATTTCGGGAACCCGACAATTAGCCGGTCGCGCAGTTCAGGCCTGTTCAGTATCAGTAATCAGGTCACTATCCCGTCACGCATAGCCGCAATGACACCCGCCCATCGACCGGTATCTGCAACTCACCATACGATTCCATCCACGAAGCAGGAGTGCTGGAGGAGAAGCTGGGATTTGGTCGGACGCTGCCATCGAGGGAACTGCGACCAGTTTTCGACTGTTGGAAAGATGAGAAACTGTAAAGGCTGGTTAGTCACGAATCTTGCACGGTCCATCTGAAGTCATGACCTACCAGGTAGTATCTGTAAGTGGTCCAAAAAATTGCCACAAACTCTATTTCGGAAAAGAATCTGTCCCTCCATCGATACAGTCCCCGGAATGCACACAGAGCGGCAGCACGGTGATGACGGCTTCGTTCGCTGAGATTGGGGAGAAGATCTTCCTCCAATGTTGCTCGGGATGATGGGGAAGGCCACGGATGCCCGTAGACGAGTGCGGCGTAAATATCCTGCATCAATGTTTTGGACCTCACGGTTCGATCTACTTCTTCTGCAGGGTAAACCGTCAGCGAGCTCGTACCAGACAAAAAGCAGGTGGCGGGTGGCTGTACTCACCAACTGTGGTCTGGAACGCGTAGTTGGAGTAGTCGATGAGGAGTTGTATGTTGTTGTTGCCGTAGCCGTGCTGGATTTTCCAAGCCATGAAAGATTCGAGGAAGTCATTCACGGATATATCGTCTCCGATGTCTTTGGTCTGAAACCCTGTATCCTTGGCCACCTGGAAAAACATGGAGGTCCTCGTCATGAACCAGGGTACATCTTCGTGCAGGACTTTGGAGGTGGTCACTGAGGTGGCCGAGGGAGAGGAATAGTCCGATGGCGGGGGAAAGTTGTCTGTGCCGCGCATCGGACTGCCCCCCAGCACCGATGAAGGAGGGGTTCTGGCAGAGATGGACATGGTGGCTTGATCCGATCGATCGTGGGCACCGTGCATCAGCACGATGGCATCGAGCCTGGACTGTTGCCATGCAATCTGGGTTTTGTAACGGTTGTTCTCCTCCATCAGCTTTTTCAAGACTTCGAGCTGGTCACTTCTTGCGAGGAGGCGCAAGTAGCCCAGTTCGGCCTCGCTCTCCTTGAACTGACTCCGATAATTTCGCTGGTTGATTCTATCCAGCCTCCTCTTCCTTTCCAGCTGCTTCTCCGTGAGCCTCTCCTTCCACTTTGAGTTCATGTTGGCCATGGTTGGTGATGAGCTGAGGGACAATTGAGAGGGGTGGGTTGTTGAAGGGAAATTGATCTCGAGAGTATGTGTGTGAGAGAGAGAGAGAGAGAGTGTGTGTGTGTGTGTCTTGCAGGCGTGGGTGGGATGGTTCTTGGTGTTGACGGGAGAGAGCTGTGGGAACTTTCTGAAAAATATGCTAAGCGACATGTGAGGATATTGATTTCATGCTCCGGACCACGCACGGGACAGATGATCCTGGTGACGCCCCGCGTTCCCCGGGCATGGCGATGCGGGACTGGGGCTGCGCAAGCGTGAAGGATTTGATTTGTCTCACGGGGGACGGATGAAGGGGAGTGGAAGCGGCACTTGACCCGAAGTGAGAAGGAGAGTAGAGGTAGCGGCCTGAGCAGGGAACGAGCAGCACCATCAGGTTCCCTGCGACCCAGCAGTCTGGGCCCTGGGCCCTGCGTCCAAGTGGTTTGCCACCTGCCGACCGCCACCAGAGGGTTCCTCTGAAAGGGTGGACCAGTACCTACAAGTACAAGTAGAGGTATAATTTCAGGCACAGGCCCCCCCTCTCTTTCCTCCTTCAGCTTCTTCTAGAGGTCAGTGGTCACTCTTCAAGGGTAAGTTACCTAGTCACACTAGCCAAGGGTTCCACGAGCGACAAGGATCGTACAAAGAACGGACCAGACACCACCCATTATCGAGGACAATCGAGGACCATTGAGCAACCTTTGAGTCTAACCCAAGTCGTGATGGCTCCTCTCCATTTTTGTCTAGCTGAGGTTGTTCCGTGTTTGGTCCGGGCAGAGCAGGTTACAAGTACACAGCAGTGTGGAAGGCTCTGACCATGCACAAGGGTCACTCCACTCTAACCTTGGGAGCAAAGTTCAAAACTTCTAACTCCAGCAAAACCCCAGCAAACATCTGGGTGGGTGTCTTGAGGCTACTGATGTCACCTAGAGCGGAGACACCGGTTGAGAAGGTCCAAGGTCCAAGGCCCAAGGCCTATTGAGGAGAAAGATGACCATGCAGTTGCTCCCTGACCTTCCCAGTCCAAATTATCCTCCAGCCCGTCCTCAGTCTGTGAGGGGTAAGGGGACGGGGAGCAACAGGCACCTGACTCCCTTTTTTGTTAGGTGTCATGGGGGACTAGGTAGGCTGCGGCCTAGTGTTTGTGCTTGTCTTTGGGGCTAGTGACACTGCACTTACTGGTACCTGTACCCCCCAGCTGCCCCCCAGTCTGGCTCTCTGGCTCCCAGGGCTTTGGCTCTGGTGCTGCCCAACCGTCGCCCTTGCGCCCTCCCCCTTCGTACATAGTTGTATTTGTACTTGTGCCCAACTGTGAACAAGTCACAGGTTCCACGTCCCGCCGAGGCAGAAAGTCGCTGGCTTGGCACCAATTCGCCCACTTGAATCGTCGCCACTTCAATCTTCCCACTCTTTTGTACCTCAGGTGTCGTTTGTCCTTTGTCTTTTACAAATCCTCGCTGTTCTCCCCCTCCCCCCTCCACCTCCTCCCCCTCAGAAAAATATTGTATAGCCATGTCTGAACAAACTGAGACGGCCGACGCTCAGGCTCGTGGCATCAAACGGGTCCGGCAAGCGTGTTCAACCTGCAGGTACCACGCTCGCCTTCTCGAGTGATGATGCCTTTTGGCTAAGTTTGTCCGCAGGCGCAAAAAAGTTCGCTGTTCCGGAGAGAGACCGAGTTGCTCGTTCTGCGAGCGCTTGAACCAGGAATGCCACTATCTGGGTGACACCAATTGGGGTGATATGGATCCTACGCCATATCGAAACAACTCAACATACTCGAAAGAGGTATTGGACATTCAGATTCCCTTCTCGAGACATGTCATAACTCGCGCGTCGTCTAGGATGATGTTTTGGCCCGACTGGGTTCCTTGGAAGCCAAGGTATCTCAACTTACCAGCCTAAATTCGTATGTGGCTCCCTCCCCCCCGAGCTCCCCAAACCCCCAAACCCCCCAAAAGTGTGTGTGTGTTTGTGTAGCTCTATCACATGGCTGAACTCGACCTTGCAGCTGTATACCCATGCTTGTGAATGCTCTGGCACAACAGCAGGGCCTCTCCACTGGTTCTGGCAAGAATCTACGCCCTCGCAGCGTATGCAGCGAGAAGCCGCGTTCTCCTGAAGGCACCAACCCACGAAGTCCTGGTCAACCGTAAGTCTACCAGTCTTCACCCAAATGGAATCTCCTCTTTGTTCTGACGGCACAGAAATTACAAGCATCTACCCCCAAAGCCGGTATTATTGAGGGCTTGCGACACTTTCTTCTTGCGTTGTCATAATCAGCCATATGCATTTTTTCATGAAGCCAAATTTCGTCAGAAGCTTGAGGATGACACTTGGCCGGACTTCCTGCTTTTTGCCTTTTTGGCCGCTGCCATGCGATACTCTAGTGACCCTTACTTTCACGGCAAGCATGCTGAGGCACGAGATGGATACGCTATGAGGTCGTGGGAACTGATCGTCACGGCTGGTTATGCTCTAGACGAAGCGGCGGACACAGCGATTGTTCAAGCGCTCGCCCTGGTGTCGGTGATTGATTCAGCTGGTAAGAGCCCCTACCCTTTGCCTTGCCAACCGTTTCTAAACTGGAACAGCTGGACGCAGACGTGCCGCATGGGTCAAGACTGGCCTTGCCGTACGGATCAGTCAAGATCTTCATCTCATGCGAGAACCCGACCCTGCACTTCCCATCGTGGACCAAGAGGAACGGCGCCGATTGTTCTGGTCCGTCTATCTGCTCGACCGCTTTGTTGCTTGCTCCAGACAGCGACCTTCAGTTATACTTGACGCCGACTGCCAGGTACAATTACCGTGTGATGAAACCCACTTTCGTCAGATGATTCCACAGAAGACGGATTTTCTCAACAATGTGGGCGCTCTCAATGAGCAATCAACCTACCGACCCGGGCAATTCGCCCTCGTGGTCCTCATGGCACGTACGTTAGGTCGTTGTGCTCGGTATATGCTCGATACGCCAGAGACGAGTCACGAGGCCCCGCCTTGGAATCCCCAGTCCGAGCATGTGGCCATAAGCTCTAGCTTACTGTTCTTCGAGTCTTGTCTGGATACTGGCGCCCCATTTAACGGGCTAATTCGCCAGCACAGCCTCAAGGACGATGGGAGCACCGATCCTCAAGTGGCAGGGCACATGATCTTCTCCCGCATGATCTTTCATCTCTGCCACTGCCTCCTCGCTCATCCCTTCACCCTTCGCATGCGCAGTGATGCCACTGCAGCCAAAACACCGACGACATGGTTTGCGCGGACGTTGAAGCTAGGCCTCGAACACGCCGGTCATCTGACAATGGTATTTGGAGCGGCAAAAGACGTCGGATTTCAAGCTTCAACTTCCTTTTACGGCTACTGTCTTCTAGTGGCGGGCAGCATTCATGCCCTGTACACCAACGCCGACAATGTCGAGCTTTCACAGAACTCGATGAACTTTCTCAATTCCACTCTCGCCTATCTGGATGATATCGGCAAATACTGGAACAACACGAGACTCATGGTTAGTATATCTTTTGGATCATCCCGCACTCGCGCTGAACCCTTTGAAACAGGCATCGGGTCTCCGGACTTTCTGGTCCATCAGTTCCAGATACGCAAGGTTACTCGCACCAGAACCCCTGTCTACACCACTCGATACTTCGGATCTACGAAATTTATGGTCCGTGTTGGACTATGGAGTCATGTCCGACCCAGAGAAGACCCTTTCGAGAGCTATCAATGATCCTTCAGCGCGCTCGCACTGGGAAACTTCCCCAGCGGGGGCAGCGTCTCAAGCCGATTCCACCGTGACCAGAGGCACTTCACGTGGACCCCAAGCATCCATCGACCACATCTCTCCGGCCAGAGATACGGTCTTGTCTTCGGATATGCACCTGCCACTGCCTCCGTTCTTCTCCTTCTTTAATGAGACGCAACATGGTGGAGATTTCATGGCTGAAGAGGATAACACTTTTATGACGCTGGGCAATGGTGCATTTACGGGACCCCAGCCGTCTTTGTCAACTATTCATTGATATATATATCACTTGGTCACCCGTCACAAGCAGCCTTGTGGCTGGGTGGTTCCGGCATAAATGGGAAAGACGCGGCGTCAACCCGGCCTCGCAGCAACGTGAAAATGTTATTCACAAAATCCATGGGACGCCCAATGTCGAAACGTCAATTCCTCACTTCTTTCCACCTATCCCTTCCTGGACCAAGCGCCGATGTATGCCGGCCTTGCCCTGAGTGTGGGCTCATGGACCCTTACGGGAGATTCATACTGTGTTCTTTAGTTAGTCACACAGTAGTTTTGACGACACCAAAAATCATCAGACATACTTAATAATGATGGTCTTCGGTTCGGTATAAGCTCGAAGCACCTATTCTCGTCAGCAGGCCAGCATTTGACTGATTGGGGAAGCACCTTACGTAGGAACCAAACTCTCTGCCAATGCCAGAAGCCTTCTTGCCGCCAAAGGGGACTTGTAAATTCATCTGACGCAGTGAGCCAAACCGTGGGCAGAACTCGAGTTTGTGGAAGAAGGGGACGAAACACATACCACACTGACGCAGTTGATGCCGACGACGCCCGAATCGATTTTGGCCGACACCCGAAGTGCCCGGTTAATATCTGTGGTGAAGACGCCTGCCATCAAGCCATACTCGGTGTCGTTGGCCAGGTTGACGACCTCGTCTTCGGTCTCAAATGTCTGGACCACGGCGACGGGGCCAAAGACTTCCTCGCGTAGGACCTGCGCGTCGGGTTTGGGGTCGACAAAGACGGTCGGCTCGATGAAACAACCCGTGTTTGACAGCGTGTTTCCACCCACGACCAGGCGTGCCTCATCCTTGCCCCGCTCAATCATCTTCTTGACGCGTGTAAAGGCAATGTCATCAACCAGTGGTCCGTATGAGACATCCGGGTCCTGAGGATCGCCAAAGTCCTTGACCGCGTCCTTCAGCCTCTGCACGTATTTCTGGGTGAACTCTTCGGCCACGGACTTTTGCACGTACACCCTCGACGCCGCGACGCACATTTGGCCCGTGCGGGTAAGGATACCGTTGCTGGTCCACGTGACAGCATTGTCGATGTTGGCGTCTCCAAAGACCACGGCGGGGCTTTTGCCTCCTGCAATCGTAACAAACAGGGTCAACCGTGTGATTTCGAAGAGAGAAAGGGGCAAGAACACTAGGCTTACCCAACTCCAAAGTCACTCTTTTCAGATTACTCTCAGCAGCCAAGATCTGGATCTTTTTCCCCGTGGGGACCGACCCCGTGAACGAGACCTTGCGGACACGCATGTGGGCGGCCAAGAGGGCGCCGGTGCTGCCAGGACCGGTGAGGACCTGGACGACGCCATCGGGGATGCCGGCGAGTTTGAACAGGGGCGCTATGGCGAGCGGGCCGAGGGGTGTCTTCTCGGACGGTTTTATGATGATGACGTTGCCGGTCGCGAGGGCTGGGCCGACCTTGAGGATCATGGTCGAGACGGGGCCGTTGAACGGGCAGATGCCCACGCAGACACTGTGGGCGAGTTGTTATCAGCCATTGTCTTTTTTTTTTTTTTTTCTCGTTTCAAGTGACGCCAGTCAAGGTCGCATGCGGCATACGTACCCCAGAGGTTCATGGCGGACCAGTTTAACGAAGCCGTCGTCGGCAGGGAAATAGTCGCCGTTCTGTTTATCGCACCAGCCGGCTATAGAGACAACATGATGAGAAACGAATCAAAATTTTCTTGGACAGCTCCCTTTCCTGACAGGTATCAAAGCCGCGCACCGCAGCCGCAAGGACATCATTGTTATATGAGGTAGGAAACGTACCAAAATACCGCAACGTGTTCACAATGTAATTCTTTTCACGCTTCGGGATCAACGAGATGGGCACGCCCGACGACAGCGAGTCCAGCCGCAGGATGTCCTCGAGATGCTCCTCCACCAGGTCGGCCAGCCGGTTGATGAGCTGGCTACGCTGCAGCGACGTGATGCGGCTCCATTCGCCGTTGAAGGCGGCCTCGGCGTGCTTGACGGCGCGGTCGACGTCGTCGCGCCCGGCGACGGGGATGTGCTCGGTCACGACGGACCCGTCGGTAGGGTTGAGGAGGGTGAGTGTCGCGGGCTCGCTCGACGGCACGTACTCGCCGTTGATGTAGTGGTGCCTCAGGTCCACGACCGCCGGGACTTTGTAACTGGTCGCCATGGCTTGTAATGATTAAAATTTCTTTATCGCGATCAGGTTTTGGGAAACGGGGGGGCTGGTGTGTTTGCTTCAGGGGTTTCTTGGTACTGCTATACCGTAGGTAGGGACTGGTATAGGTACAGCTATAGGTATAGGTATAGGTAAGAGGTGACTGGTTACAAAGGCCCCTAAGCAACGCGCCCGCATTCGCTTGAAGATGTGCGGACCGCAAGCCCTGAGAGACAATACACACAAAACCAAGCCAAATACTTCCCCCGCTTTCTTACCACCCATCCACCCCCTTGGCAAAAACTCCCAGATTCCCAGGTGCGGTAGGTACGGTACCTACGAGATGTCTCGAAAGAAAAAAACCCAACTCCCCTCCCCCCCGGTGCCCGCGCCTCAACGTCCGGAAAAAAGGCATGACTAGCCCGTCTCTGGGGTAAAGCTCGGGGGAACCAGGGACACCGGTGGCGATAAAAGTCCATCCACGAGGCTTGTGGAGACGATCGCGGGGCACAGCCTCGGAAGGTTCGGCTCCTTGCAGAATTACGAGTCGTAAGCGCGGGATCTGGGATGCGAGGGATCGCGGGGTCCCACCTCGGTTGACCCGAGGGTCTCCATCCATCTGGCCCATACCCTTGTAAGTAAAGAGTAAAGTATGTACGGAGCAGGAAGAGGGTTTGACGCTAGTGGGCACACTATTCGTACCTCGTAGTAGTATGTGTACCTACTCGTATACCGAGTAACTCGTCGACACACGAGCGAGGTATCTGTGTTTCCAAACCTGAGTGTGCATTACCCCCCCGGTGGTGACCACCAGCGAGCACGCAACGCTTCTAGATTCGAAAAGAAAACCCCGGAAGCCACGTATTCCCGCGTCCCGTGCATTACCACTTCCTCGGGTCATTATCCATGGTCTCAACGTCTCCAACGAGGTATTTTGCACAGTCTTTGGAGATGCATATGCCCGGAACGGCGTGTTCTGTTCCCGAGAACAAAATTTCCAGAGTCGAGAAAAAGTTATCAACGCGTGTGATCACCGCCAGACCATCTTCTACGAACGAGTAGGGACGACCTATCGTGCTCGATCACGTGACTGTGACGAGGGATTTGAGCTCGCTACAAACCATGTACCCCGGTATTGTTATTACCTGCGTGAGACCTCGTCATCTACTCTCGAATGAAGTGCCTCGTAGCGTCGTGGGAGCCGGGGCTCTTTGGGGATGACCTGAACCACTACGAGTAGTTTCTCACCTCCATCCATGGCATATACTCGGTAGTGACCAAGTAAATTACCGAAACTGGGGCTATTTACAATAATAAGTTGATTTGCCAGCCATTCGTCTGACGGTCATTACAATCATCTTGGCAATACTACCCGCCAAGGGGGTCACAGCCTTGTTTGCCGGCGCGACGAGGGAGACGTGTAGACAGGGTCATTCAGTCCTGAGAAAGACGGGTCGTAGTATGAGCAATGTCTTGAGAATTCCCCAGAAAGATATTCTACAGCAATCACCAAGAGATGATGATATGGACGACAAAAGGTCCAAGCAAGGCAACCAACCAACCAACCAATTTGCAAACTCGGTCACGGGGAGGGGGAAGGTCCCGTATCACCCGTGCAAGAGCCGATGCCGGTCTAGCCAGCCACCTCAGTCAAGGGGAACATTGCTCCGTGGTATGCCGAGACTCGCAGCTTCTATTGACAGTACCTAGGTAGCAATGTGACTTGGAAATTTTTCTGAGAGAAAAGTGATAATCCGGCGGGGTGCACCAATAGAAGAGAAGTAATCCAATTTCCCGCATAATAGTCAACAGGCAAGGACGGACAGCGAGCGACAGCGAGCGACAGCGAGAGATCTGGTATAGAGAGATAGAGAGAGTGTGTGTGTGAGTGTGTGTAAGGGAGGAAAACAAAGAGAGCAAAGTCACTCAAGTCACCCATCACCCATCCAATATGGCGTCAAAATCAGTCGGCAACCTTCTCACGCACATCTCGAGGCGGAAAACGGGCACCGTGGCGACTCTCACCATCTCCCGCCCGGACAAGCTCAACGCCCTGTCCTCGCACATCATGAGGGAGATCCCCAAGACCTTGTCCGAGGTGGTGCAGCAAAACAAGGACCTCCTCGCCATCGTGCTGACCGGACACGGCACCAAGGCGTTCGTCGGCGGCGCCGACATCAACGAGATGGCCACGCTGACCACGCCCGAGGTCGGCCGGGCCTTCATCACCACCATGCACCACGCCTGCAAGTCGCTGCGCGAGTGCCCCGTTCCCGTCATCGGGCGTCTCAACGGGTACACGCTGGGCGGCGGGCTCGAGCTGGCCGTGTCGTGCGACTTCCGCGTCGCGAGCCGGAACGCCGTCTTCGGCATGCCCGAGGTCAAAGTGGGCGTGCCCAGCGTCGTCGAGGCGGCGCTCATCACCAGCCTGATCGGCTGGGGGCGGACCCGGCGGCTGTTCTACCTGGGCGACAAGATCGGCGCCGACGAGGCCGAGCGCTGGGGCCTCGTCGAGAAGGTGGTCGAGGACCAGGAGAAGCTGGACGAGGCCGTCGAGCAGTGGCTGGTCGAGCTGGAGGAGTGCGGCCCGCGCTCCATCAAGATCCAGAAGGAGATGATGCGGCGGTGGGAGAACGTCACCATGGAAGAAGCCATCAGGAACTCGATCGACTTTTTCGGCCGCTCGTTCGAGACCGAGGAAGGCAGCGGCGGCGTCTCGGAACCGCAGAGGATGACTCGTGAAGTCCTGGCGAAGCTGGCCGCGAGGAAGTCAAAGTTGTAGATCAAAATGGGGGAGATTCGATGAAGGGCAGGAGGGCAGGGCAGGGCAGGGCCGCCCGTTGGTTGGTTTTTCGAGGGAATTCAACCTATAGCACATGGCTTTGTTCGTATGGAAAGTGAAGAACCGACCACTACATCTCTTGCTATTAGGCAAGGAAGATCCAAATATACCTACATCTACCCTATGTAGGTATGAATCTAGGCTGGGAAGACGCCCACGCTCTACTGTAGCATATACCATCTCTGGAGATGGGATGCAGTCCCCCGGTCTCATTCACTCGGGTTGTGTATACGAGATAGAAAGTACGACAAGGCGAAATCCCACTTTCGATTCAGAGGTGGTGGATAGCAATAGATACCCAGATCTCCAGCTCCAGCTCCAGCTCTCCATCCTCTCCAGTCTCCCCCCGACTCGCCAAGTTCCTTTCATTCATTTCGCTACGAGGTGTTTCAATCAATGTCTAGAGGTGAGTATCTAGAGTTGTCTAGGTCGGTCTAACCAAGGGCGGGGAAAGCCACCGGTTGCATTCCGCCGCCCTCGGGGTCTTTGGGATCCACCAGCATTTGTTTCCGAAACCCGTCGTTACCATGGGTAAAGAATGGCAAGTGAAATTGTCAGAAACGTGGGACTCGAACAAAAAAAACAGGCGGTGCGTTTTTGTCTCCCGATCACCCTCCACGCCCCTCCCAATACCTGGGCCATGTATTGCTGGCAGACCAGTAATACTCTGGTAGTTTTGTCTCCTTCTCTTCTCTCTCTCTCCCAGTTTCTCACCGCTGACAATCACCTGGGCGTGTATGGGCGCCGATGAGTTCTCTCTATGTCGGCTGACATCCATTTGCAACCTGTCGGCGTTTTGACTTGAGAGTGTTTCACTAGACGCAGACGCGATTCCCCGGGTTTGTGGTTGGGCGGGGTTTTTCTTCTATCAATCATCCTTGGCTCACTCATTTGGAGGTAGAGAAAGGGAGAAGGAAAGAAAGACTCGTCCGTACTTGGAAGACGGCCAAATCATTCTAAATCGTTTACAAAACTTGCCTCCTTGTCACTCGAAATGTCGGCGGTCAAGTTGACTCCAGTGCCCGTCGTGGACGGCGAGGCTACAACCGCCGCGGCACCTGTATCTGTACCTGCACCTCAAATCAAAGAGAAACAGGCCACGGTGCCGTTTCGGTATCAGTTCCTGGCAGGTGCTGTCGCTGGTGTTAGTGAGGTATGTTTGCTTTGGTTCTGCCTTTCACTTTTTTGGTCTGTCCTTCTAAAGCTCCATTTGCAGGTTCTTGTCATGTAAGCAAAAGAAATGACTTTCCCCCCTTCTGGGAGGTATGAGAAAGGTATTGACCAGAGGGACGATCCCCACGCAGGTATCCTCTGGATGTTATCAAAACGAGATTGTAAGTTCATCTTCTGGGAAGGAGAACAGGGGGGACAAAACCCTTTGGAGACCTTTGGCAGAAGGCACAAGGCTATCGTCAAGTCAGTCTGCTGACGATCCCCCTTTTTATTCCTTGGCTAGACAATTGCAGAATTCAACCTCTAGACAGTACACCGGGATGATTGACTGCGGGAGGAAGATCCTGTACCAGGAAGGGTGAGTCTCTCATCTAATGGATGGTGGCCAACTTGAATTCCCTGATCTCTGACACCCCCGAGTGACTTTTAGGATCCGGGTCTTTTACAGAGCCATTGGAGCTCCTATACTCATGGAAGCACCAAAAAGGTAAGAAGCACAACCATGTGGCTTTCGTTGCTACCTACCCCCCAAAGGGGGCCAGGCCACTCGATCCTCACGTTGTTTTCTTTATGGCTTAACGATATCTTTTTTGCAGAGCAACCAAGTTCGCCTCCAACGCCGCCTTCGGCAACTTCTACCAGAAACTCTTCGGGCAGGAGAAGATGACGCAGCCGCTGTCGATCGTGACGGGGGCCAGCGCGGGTGTCGCCGAGAGCTTTGTCATTTGCCCCTTCGAGGTGGTCAAGCTGCGGATGCAGAACCCGGCCAACGCGAGCCAGTACAAGAACGTGGTCGACTGCGTGGGCAAGCTGGCGCGGAACGAGGGACTGTCGGTGTTTTTCCAGGGGTTCGAGTGCACCATGTGGCGGTCCGTGGTGTGGAACGCCGCCTACTTTGGGTGCATCTTCCAGATCCGCGCGTTGCTGCCCAAGGCCGACACAAAGGCCGGGCAGATGACCAACGACCTGATCGCCGGCAGCCTGGGCGGTACGGCCGGCATCTTCGTCAACACCCCCTTCGACGTGGTCAAGTCGCGCATCCAGAGCGTCGCCACCTCCCCGCACCAGGTCCGCAAGTACAACTGGGCCTTTCCGGCATTAGCCACCGTCATCCGCGAGGAGGGCGTCAGCGCCCTGTACAAGGGACTCGTGCCCAAGTTGGCCCGCTTCTGTCCCGGCGGAGGGATCTTGTTGGTCACGTACACGACCGTGATTGACTTTTTGACGACCATGAACAACAAAGCGAGGTCTTGATAGCGAGCGGAGGGAGAATGGGTAGATAGAACATATTTATATCGGGTTTCACCAAATGTTGGCACTTTACAGATTATTCATTGATGCCATGCTTCATGGATATACATACCAAGTATCTCCCAGCCTCGTGCCCGTTAGTCAGCAACCCAGCAAGCCAGCCGGCCAGCCAGCCAGTCATCAGCCCCTTCGGCTTCAACCCCCGCTCAAAACCACACTTCTTGCAATGTGCGTGTCAACAGTGTCGTACACGGCATGGGACGGGTATCGTGCAATGAGTGACGGGTGACAGGCCGGAGGCATCCTGGGTCTAGAGACACCGACCAAGCATACCATGACAATCAGCAGGATTTCGCAGCGCATACTTTGTACTTTGTAAGATTCTCAACTACTTATGCTGTGCTGGGATGGTCTACGTTGGGAGTCGAGTCGGAGAATCGCTATTGCTTTTGCACACACATACAATTCAAGCCACCGTCCATCGCCAATCATGAGTTCGGTCCGGAAGTTGTATCCGCCATGACCACAGTGCTGTCTGCTCGCAGCTCACATGACAGAATTTACGTACAGACACATCGCCAGCTGTTTTATCCGCGTAGTCTGTCTACCCTGCTACTCCGACTTCTCCACCTCTGCCTCTGCCTCTTCGACATCCCGCTTCGCCACCCCCGAAGGAGACTTCTGATCGACGTGAATCACCGTCTCCTCGTCGACAAAGCCCCGCGGACCCCTCTTGGACAACTGCTTCGCGACCTTGACACAGTCGAAGATGTTGTTGGAGCGGGTGAAAATCTCGTCGATTTCTTCCAGAGAGCGCCCGTTCGTCTCGGGGAGGAGGTAGTAGACGATGGGGACCCACGAGAGGTTGAGGACCGCGTAGGGGATGAAGTAGCGCCAGTGGACATGGGTGAAGCCGATCGGGGTGACCTCGACGACGAGGAAATTGAAGAGCCACGACACGGCGGTCGAGACGCCGCAGATGGCCGCCCTCAGGTGCACGGGGGCGATCTCGCTGGCGTACAGGAAGGGGATGCCCAGGAACCCGATCGTGTAGGTGAAGTAGTAGAAGAAGAGGAAGAAGACGGCCGCGTTGATGGCGGCCTTCTCGGTCCGCGACGTCAGCCCGGCCAGGCACGACATGCACACGGTCATGCCGCAGGCACTGGTCAGCATGAGCGCGCGGCGCCCGAACCGGTCCACCGTGTAGGAGCAGACGATGCTGCCGAGGACGATGACGAACATGCTCGAGGCGGCCAGGATCTGGGCGACGGTCGCGCTGAAGCCGAGGTTCACCTCGTAGATCAGCGCGGCGTAGTACGAGACGATGTTGACCCCGGACATTTGGAGCATCATCTGCGTGAGCGCCGCGAGCACCAGGCGGTGAAAGATTCGCTCGGGCCCCATGGTGAACATGGCCGTGAGGGAAACCGACTTGGCGCGCTCGAACGAGGCCAGAATGCCCTGGATCTCGGCTTCAACCACCTCGTTGTGGTCGTCGGTGTCGTAGCGGAGATGCATGACCTCGCGGGCTTCGTCGATCCGGCCGACCTTGATCAGCCATCGCGGCGACTCTGGCAGGGTGAAGATGAACACCATGACCACGGCCGACAGGACGATCGAGGCCATAAAGGGGAACCGCCACGCGAAAGACGACGATCGCGCGTAGGACGCGCCGAAATCGACCCAGCATGCGAGCGCGAGGCCGAGGCCGCCAAAGATGCCAAACGCCGACACATGTTCCCCGCGGCTCTCTGCTTTTGCCAGTTCAGCCTGCCACACCGAGACGGTGGCGAGGATGCCCCCGGTGCCGAGTCCGACGACGATCCGCGACACGATGAACTGCGCAAACGAAAACGACGTGCCCATCAGGATCTCCCCCACGATCTGGACGCCACTCGCCAGGAAGATCGTTCGTCGACGCCCGATGACATCGCCGAAGACGGTGCAGGCCAAGGCGCCAAAAGTCCCCGTCAGGGTGTAGAGGGCCACAACGGTGCCTAAAGACTCATTTGATTTTGGTGTTTAGCATTAAAAACTAAATTTCCCCAGGTTTTCTTTTGGAGGGGAAATCTGTAACAAAGCAATCGAACGCACCCTGGATGGTGGAGTTGTGCTCCTGTTTGCCGCCTGTGGTATGCAGCGTATCCATCTGCGGGAACTGCCTATTGAACGAGTCGTTGCCCAGCACACCGCCAGCCACGGCCTGATTGTAGCCGAAGCTCATGAGCGCAAACATGGCCAGCGTCCAGACCGCAGTCCCAAGCCGCCGCCCACGAAGGCCCCAAAATCGAGCCATGGCTTTCTTGCCAGAAAAGGAAGATGATTGGTGCGCGCTTGCAAGAGGATGAGGTTACCAAGGAGACTTCTGTCCTGGCAGTGTCTGGGCGTGCTGGGTCAGCCGGGGGAAGGCGTGGTAGAGAAATGCTTAAACACCAGAAACAAGGCGCCAAGTACCGGCTCCTTGGGGCCTTTTAAATACGAAGTTTCAATTCCTCACTGCTCGGGGAATGAGTTATTGCCACGCGCTTGATTCTCCGCCAGAACCCCCGGATGGGGGAAACAACTCCCCGACGTTCACGATCTCTGAGCGCGTTGGAATTCCTGGGTGAAGATCACAAGACCTCAAAGGGTTTATGGGCCCCGGTGCCCGGCATCTCACTTGGAGGGTTGATCATGGCCCATTGACGGGGGCAAAGCGATAGCCGGAGAAGACTGAGTTGGTTCGGTGTTAAAAGGCCGATCTGGATAATATTATTAGGCGACCTGGAGACGAACCTACCTACCTAGTGATGACCTTGTCGCCAAGCGCACCCCCCATGTCCATGTACCTCGTATTACTTGTATCGTCACGATTCACCTGCCGGCCGGGGCCTCGGATGTTTGCCGGGTCGATCCCGGAGCCTGGCAGTGTAGTCAGCTGAAATCAGGCTAGCTGTTTTCGGCGTTGCGCTTGTTCCTGAATAGGAAATATGTGGGGTCCCGTATTTCTCTGTACAAGGGGGGTTTAGGTCAAGACACCTGCCCGTCAACCAGTATGGGATGGGATGTTCTCGGACGCTGCTGTCAACAGTTCTTGATTTGGCCATTTGTTCAAAAGTAAGAAAAAGTGCAAGTTGTGTTAGGCTTGAAAAAAACAAAAACACCGGGGACTCTCAAGTTTTGACGAAGAGGGCGGCTGCGGCTTAAGAAACCATGGGAATGGGACCACCGATGCCCGGTCTACGACAGGCTTTTACCCGCCACGCCTCAACGCGACTTCGTCGCCAGACAGCCAGACCATGCCTCAGCCTCAGTCGGTCGTCGTCACGTTACCTATCAAGTCAAAGTCAAGGTCAAGGGAAGGCAGGCCTGATCAATAACATCAAAGTACTTGACCTCTCGCGAGTCATTGCTGTAAGTTGGAATCCCTCTAGGCCAGGCCAGACCCTACCGATATCGAAACGTACGGCTCAAAGAAATTCCTCTAGGGTCCCTTTTGCGCGCAGATCCTGGCAGACTATGGCGCCACGGTCATCAAAGTCGAGCAGCCTCAGAAAGGAGTACGTTTCTCTCACTGTGTTTCTCTTCGACTCCGCCCGTTCCTCAGGGCGTGCGAGTGTCATCTCTACTTCACAAATCTAACCAACCTCCCCGTCTGTACAGGATGATCTCAGACACTACAAGCCCCCGGTAGAAAAGGACAACTGGGACCCCAAGTTGGGGCCAATGTCCAACTTCTTCGCGGCGTGTAACCGCAACAAACGCTCGATATGTCTCGACCTGAAAAGCCCCAAGGCGCACAAAATCCTGTTCGAACTGGCAAAGGACGCCGACGTCATGTATGAAATCCCGACGTTCACCATTCCTGTCCAATTACACCGCGAGTCTACCATGGGGTTGCTTTGACTAACAGTGATTTACAGAATCGAGAATTTCGTTCCCGGCAAGATTGACGAGCTTGGTCTGGGATATGACAAGTTGAAACAAGTCAATCCCCGGATCATCTATGCTAGTATCTCAGGTATGGCTATATCCTTGACCTCACCAACATTCTTCCCCAAGTCACTAAGCGGAGCTGTATAGGATACGGATCAAAAGGACCCTGGGCCAAACGAGCCGGCTACGACATGATTGTAGGCGCGGAGGCTGGACTCATGCACATTACAGGACCACGCGGCGGACCGCCCACCAAGCCCGGCGTCTCGATCATCGACTTGTGCACGGGGCTGTATCTGCACGGGGCCATCCTGGGAGCGTTGCTGGCGCGCCAGGAGACGGGTCTGGGCCAACGCGTGACGGTGTCGCTGTTCGAGTCGATGGTATCCCTCCTGATCAACGTGGGCATGGACTGGGTCAACTCGGGACAGGAGGCGCAGCGGTGGGGGACGGCGCACCCGAGCGTGGTGCCCTACGACGCGTGGAAGACCAAGGACTCGCACATCGTGACGGGCGCGTCGACGGAGCGCCAGTGGCGCCGGCTGTGCGACATTCTAGGTCGGCCGGATCTGGTCGACGACGAGCGGTTCAAGAACAACTCGGTCAGGGTCAAGAACAGGGAGGTCATCACGCCCATCCTGCGCGAGTGCTTCGAGAGCAGGACCACCGACGAGTGGCTCGAGCGGTTCGAGGGGAGCGGCATGCCGTACGGGGCCATCAACAACATGGAACGCGTCTTCAAGCACCCGCAGATCGAGGCTGGCGAGATGCTTCAGCCGGTCGAGTATGAAGGGTTGAAGTCGGGTGTGCTCAGACTACTCGGTCAGTTGTGTTTCCCTGGTCTCTTTCTTTACTGGGTCCTTTCCCCCTCTCGCTTCTATTCACTTCCTTCCTCCCTTTCTCTCTCCTTCCTTCTCCCCCTTTCCCTCCTCCTCCTTCTTTTCCCGACGGAGCTCTCATTCTAACCACACCTCCCCCACGAAACAGGCGCGCCCGTGAAATTCTCCGAGGCCGCCACACCCGTCAAACTCCGCCCACCGCTCCTAGGCGAACACACCTCGGAAGTCCTGAGGGAAATTGGACTTTCGGACGCGGCCATAGAAGATCTCCAGAAGACGGGTGTCACGCAATAAATAAATAAATATAGTGGCGACATCACCCCCTAGCCAGCAGGATCTACGATGCGGTAGGTTCAGCCGCATGAAGAATTCGATAGGGAAGCAGGGTTATATACAGGTACACTACACGACGGGCATATCTCGATGGATGGCTGAATGGGTGATAGTAACATGCAGCCATCATCACAAGCATTAGCAGCATTAGACGTGATCTCGGAACAGAGGGCCAGAGTACATATAGCCGAGTCTTTTGTTTTTAACTGCTCTTGGGCTAAAGCAAAGAATGGTTCATGCTATATATGGTATATGCGTATGGGAGAAGCAAAAGCTAAAAGAGCCAATAAAAACAACCGTCGCCACATGTCATGGTAACAGTTTTCTCTTTCTTTTTTTTGGTACATGATTCGAGCCCTGTTTCTCTTCACTCCCAATTCCAAGCCCCTTCCTCCCGTCAAACAACGATCCCAACGACACCAAAACTGATTGGCGCTAAAAAGTGCCAAAGTAGTCATTGATAGCAAGCAAAGAACTTTTCCAACAGAAACCCTTGTGTTGTTGTTGGCTCTTTCTACTGTGGCACGGAACCCTCGAGCGTGATGCGGTGCAGAGACCTCTTGTACCCGTGGTAATCGTTGATGGGGTTATGCTGGACGCAGCGGTTGTCCCAAAAGGCCAGCGATCCCACCTCCCACCGGAAGCGGCAGGTGAACTCGAGCCGGACCTGGTGCTGGAAGAGGTACTCGAGCAAGGGCTTGCTCTCCTCTTCGGTCCAGCCGTCAAACCGGAGCGTGTGGGCGACGTTAACGTAGAGGGCCTTGCGGCCGGTTTCCGGGTGCGTCTGGACGACCGGGTGCGAGGCCTCGAGGTCGGCGGGCTTGACGCCCGGGTTCGCCCCGTCTTCCTTGACCCGGTCCTCGCGCGTCTTGCTCACCTCGGCTTTGGCCGAGCTGCTGATGGCGCGGAGGCCATCGAGCTGTTTCTTCAGGCCGTCGCTCAGCGCCTCGTACGCGAGGTACTGGTTGGCGAAGCAGGTGTCGCCGCCGTGGGGAGGGAGCACGCGAGACACGAGCATGGTGCCCATAGGCGGGCTTTTGAGATAGGTCGTGTCAGCGTGCCACACGCCGCCAAAGTTTGTCTTTTCGTGCTCGCGCTTCAGCACCTCAGTAATCAGTGGGTAGCCAGGCAGGCCGCTGATCATGGGGTACTGCATGGGCTTGCCAAAGTAGCGGGCAAAAGCCAGGAAGGTGTCTGGCGTCAAATGTCCCTGGTCGCGGAAGAAGATGACCAAATTGTCAAGCAGGGCCTGGTGCACCGTGTCTCGGACCTTGGGATCTTCGAGGTCCTTTGCGAGGTCGACGCCTGAAATCTCTGCGCCACAGGCTCCCGCGATCTTCTTCACCTTGATTGTCGTGTCGTTGACTGTCGCCATGGTTCTTGACTGCGGACGAAGCCCGTGAGATGCTCGACGAAGCGAAGGCGTGAGGGTCAGGCAGCGAAGGAAACTCGACCCCGACGCCATGGGGATCGCGGCTGAGCTGACATGGCGACACAGCGTCGACATGGAGCTGTGTGTAAGGGTCGAATAGCAATTCATGATCGGGACGAGCTTCACAACTTCTGCGGTGCCTCAGCCCTGCAGCCTCGCGATACAGGATATGACGGTGGGGGTGGTTGTAAGATCTAATCTGATAAGGAATGAAATGTGTCTAAGGGTGTGGAACTAAAGAACGAGCCACACGGGTTGAGTAGAGTTGGGTTGGGTTGTGGTTGGTGGTTGATAGAACGGACCTTCACCAAAGGACCAGCTCAACGGACGTCCCTCTCTTTCTTTCCTTCGCTTGTATAAATCTTTGAAGCATTAATGAAATACTCCAAATACCCCAACAACCATAAAAAAAATCCCTCGCCATAAACATGAGACAAAACTCCGACCAAAAATGGCGGGATAGTCCGGACCGTCTGTATGACCTCGAGCCCCGAATCCGGGATCCACAAAAGACTGAAACTCCATGAGGCAAAGAATCCATGAGACTAGATCCCAGCTGTCACCGGGTCTCTGTCCGGAGGGGGAGAGGAAAATGCACAAACCTCAGGCGATCGAGTCAGGCAACGTCTGGTTACCTTGAATGCTCCATCACCCCATATTAATGCATTGTGGGCACAAAGCAGCACATTCTTGTTCGTTCCAAGTTCCAAAGTATGCTTTTGAACCTTGGAGCGAGGCTCGATTGATAATTCCTGGGGATGGAGGGAACCTCGGCTTCGCTCTGTGTGTCATTGGCCATGTGTATCCCTCGGCATCGTCTGATAACGTTTGGTCGTTATAAGGCAAAGGCTGTGAGACGCTGAATTGCGAGTCCGAGATCTGTCAGGTTCGAGATACGCTTACTGTCTGTTCTTTTTAAACTTTTTCGCTTCCAGGGCCACTGGGTAAAGAAGCTGGTGCTTTTTATCCCCTCCTGTTCTTCTTCCTCCAGCCCTTCCCCATACTCCCGCACTCCCATATTTCCCCCATCCCCCACCCCCGTATCCCAGATTTTTTGGTGTCCAGTTTGCAAAGATGATCGCCAAAGACGTCGACGTCGACGTCGAGGTCATCGAGGCCAAGTACGCAGAGGAAAGACAAAAGCGTCTGCGTCCTGACGGCACGGCCCAATATGTCGACGTGCTCGAGTCTGATAAGTTCAAGAACTTTGGTGTCGATCCCTGGGCCTGGGAGGGCCACGCGGCACCCACGCATCCCTTGGAAGACGGGGATCATTTTAAAGTCGTCATCCTGGGTACCGGGTTCGCCGGCATCCTTTATGGCATCCACTTCCTCCGCGCGGGCTTCAAGCTGAGCGACCTGTTGTTTGTCGACCGCGCCGGTGGCTTCGGCGGCACTTGGTACTGGAACCGATACCCAGGCATCATGTGCGATGTCGAGAGTTATATCTATCTCCCTCTGCTCGAGGAGACCGGTTATATGCCAAAACACAAGTACTCGTATGGGTACGAGATCCGAAATTACGCCAACCAGCTAGCCTCAAAGTACAACCTGGGCGAGAGCGCCTCGTTCAACACCGAGATGGACTCGGCCAGCTGGGACGAGCATGAAAAGAGCTGGAGCTTTGAGCTCCGTCAGAAAACCCCCGACGGCAACGCGCGCAGAGTCCATGTTCGTTCCGATTTCTTTGTGTTGGCCCCGGGCCTTTTCACCCATCCTAAACTGCCAGGTATCCCCGGCATTGAGGATTTCAAGGGTCATTGCTTCCACACCTCTCGATGGGACTATGCCTACACGGGCGGCTCCCCGACCGACTGGACTCTCGATAAGTTGCAAGATAAGCGAGTGGCCATCATTGGGACCGGCGCAACGGCCATCCAGGCCATCCCCCAGCTTTCCAACTGGGCTAAGCAGCTTTACGTCGTTCAGCGAACCCCGGCTGGCGTCGATGTTCGCGGCCAACAACCCACCGACCCGGAGGTCTGGAAACGAGAGATCGGAAATAAGCCCGGGTGGCAAGAGGAGAGAATCAGAAACTTCCTCGAGTGCATGAGCGACCCGTATGAACCTCCGAGCGTCGACATGGTGGACGACGCCTGGTCCCACTTCATCTCTGGCGCCGTTTTGACCGGCGGCCCTCGCGCAAAGGGGCTGACCATGGAAAACCTCCCAGAATTTCTCAAGAGGTATCGCTCCATGGACTTGGAGCGCCAGGAAAAGGTTCGGGAGCGAGTGGACAAGGTAGTCCAGGACCCCGAGATCGCAAAGAGCCTCAAGGCCTGGTACGCCAGCTGGTGCAAGCGGCCTTGCTTCCACGATGACTATCTCCCCACCTTCAACAAACCCAACGTCCGGCTACTCGACACCCAGGGGGCAGGCTTGACCAAGATCACCAACGACGGCATCATCGTCAACGGTGAAAAGATCGAGGTCGACGTCATCATCTTCAGCACAGGATTCGAGGTCGAGGGTGCCAACTCTCCCGCGGCGCAGGCAGGCATCCCTGTCACGGGACGTAATGGACTCTCCTTGAACGAGAAATGGGACCGTGGCGTGGGCACCCTGCACGGCATAACCACTCGGGAATTCCCCAACTTCTTCTTCACCGGGACCAGCCAGACTCTGACGTCGCCCAACTTCATGGTCGCCCTAGACTACCTGGCCAAACACTCCGTCTACATCATCTCCACCGTGGTCAAGAAGGCCGAGCAAGAAGGCAAGTCCAAGGCTGTGGTGGAACCCGCTCTAGACGCAGAAGAGGCCTGGGCCGCTGCGATTGCCAAAGGTGCCATCTCTGGTGCCGCAATGGCTGGTTGTACTCCCAGTTACTACAACCGGGAATGCGAATTGGAGAGCATCACGGCCCCCGAGGAGTTGGCCAAGATGATGAGGAAAGGCATCTGGTCTGGTGGACCTTTGGATTTCATAGATTTCGCCAATGCCTGGGAGAAGGACGGTAAACTGGAAGGACTTGAGGTCTCTACCTTTTAGAATAGACCGCCGAGGAGCTTGTGTCGATGCCCAGGAAGGGAGTTCTGATGAATTCATGCTCTTTGTCGCCTTTGCACAGAATTAGAGAGACTTGCTTTATGAACCTCAAAGTTGAGGGTGGAGCTTTTCCCCCATAGCTGCGTATCGATCACTCCCTCGTGGATCGTCTCTCCTGTACAATGTCGATGAATCCGTCGGAAGCGGAATTCTGCTTGCCGCGGCATATCTAAACATCGTCATATTGTATCGTAAAACATGCTCTGCCAGTGAAATGCCGTTAAGATGTGCATAATGTGCCTCGGGTAAGGGCAGACCGTGAAGCCGCGCGACGACAGTGAACTCTATAGCGAGTATAAAGTCGTGTTGGCCCCCCAGCTGTACCTTTCCCTCTTGGCCACCTGCTGCACAACATCCCACACGCTTGCTCTCCCCAAGTGCTGATTATCGTTTTCACATAGACAGACTCGATCATCGTCCCAGTCCGCCAAAATGCCGTCCAAGGAATCCGAGGCGCTTGCCGAATTCTACAAGTCGTTGACGTCGACAATGGCGGCGAACCCGACCCTCCCCTTGGATATACTTCGGATCATCACAGAAGACTGTCATCAGCTCGCATCCGAGCCCACGGACGTCACCTATGAGGAAGCACAGTGTGCCGGAACCGTGCGTCCTGCGATCTGGTGTCGACCCCTTGGTGCCTCGACAAAACATGTGACGCTGTTTTTCCACGGTGGTGGCTTTTTCAGTGGTTCGCCAAATGCGTACCGGAAGCTCGGGGGCCACATTGCAAAGGCCTTTGGCACACAGGTCCTCGTGACGGACTATCGAAGGGCTCCCGAGGCGACGTTTCCCAGCCAGATCGAGGACAGCGTGGCCACTTACGACTGGCTCCTGCAACAAGGCTTTGCTCCCGAGCAGATCATCATTTCAGGAGACTCTGCTGGGGGTAATCTCGCACTGACCACCACACTCAAGATCCTGGAACTGCAGAGGCCACGACCAGGCGGTGTAGTGGCTTTCTCGCCTTGGGTGGATATTGAATGCAAGGGCAAGACCATGGACACCAACAAAGAGAAGGACTTTCTTGCCAATCGCGAATCGCTGGGCCAAGGCAGTCTGTTGTGGCTGGCAGGCCAATCTCCTCAAAACCCTTTGGCCAACCCGTTTTATGCCGACTTGTCCGGTTATCCGCCCTTGTACCTCGTTGCCGGCGGACATGAGACGCTGTTGAGCGATACCGAAGATTTGGCAGAAAAGGCCAAAAAGGCTGGTGTGGACGTGGAGAAAGAGGTCGCGGAGGGCATGCAACATGTTCATATATTCATGGCTGGCAGAGCTCCTGAAGCGGATGACACTCTTCAAAAGGCCAGCAAATGGGTTCAATCCAAGCTGAAGCTGTGAGTGTCAAGGATTGAAGCCACCAGATGATCATGGGATTTCGATGTCTAAAGGGTGCTTGATTTCTGGGTAAGAGCTTTTGTCCAGAGCAACAGCCGCGCCCATGATATCAATCTTGTTTGAGATCCCTACCCCAGAAGCTGGAATCATTGGCCTGATAAAGGTGTCAAGCCACGGTCAGTGGACAAGTGACAGTCGACGAGACGCTATAGCATCCGTTCAAGGGACATCTTGCTGTTGCAGTAGTCATGGTGGTTGTGACAGAGATCTCCAGGCATTATTCCAATACCAGTATTTACCCAGTATTGTCATTACACCTGCGCGTAATTTGTTCTTCGCTTTTTGAAATTCTGCGCCTTTCCATTCATCCCCTTTTTCTTTATTCCGTAATATCGCTGGTGCATGTTAAGGTTATAATAGTACCACCTCGTCCTCGCCGTCCCTCGTGCTGCAAACCCTGGTTCAGGTTTTCGTCCCCTCGACGTATTGGTCGAGACCCGGCTCGGCTGCACGGCTCGGGTCAATGAATATGTAAGGAGAACAGGTTGAGGCTCGTTGCCCAGGTAGGTACTTTCCAGGTCGTAGTGCTTAACGAAGAAAGGGAGGATGAGGAAGGCGAAAGGGGTTCGTGGAGGCTTTTGAGGTGTGAGGAGGTAAATGACGATGTTCTGCTGTAGCTGGGAGGATGACTTTGCGACAATGTCTCAACTCGATCGAGTCCGTTGATGTAATGCCAACCTTTGAGCCTGCGGACGCGGAATGTCGCTTGGTAAATAGATATAGGCGCGTGGCCGTGACTAAGAAATAGTCGAGGCTCTTCACATTGATATCCAAGTCTTGGCGCTCTCAGATATACCAGACTTCAGCCTCGCGCCATACTTTCCCTCCTCTGAGTGTTGTGATAATTGAGACTCGCACAATCCAGCCCTGACACATACACAAATAAAGAAGGCCTTGTTCAAAAACAAAAACACTCTCGCACTCAAGTTGAACCCCTGACCAAAATGCCAAAAACTCATCACAGAACAGCTCAACCTGCTGGTCTGTGATAAGGAAAACTCGCCCTTTTGCAGGGTTGGTTTTTCTCGCCCGGTTTTACTACGAATTTTATACTACAATGGTTGATGTCGTCGGATCGATCGAGGGAGGGAGGAGGATTCGAGTCGGGGTCCTGATGCCTGCTAACCCGGAGTTAGGTTTGACCTGACAGGACCCAGATTGTGGTGGAATCGGGACTCGAACTCGGTACTCGCCCTTGTTGTGCTAAGGGGGTCTTTGCGTGCCAGAATTTGGAAAGAGAAAACATATATACTAGTGATTTTAATTTTGTACTGGTACCTCTGTGATTGACTCCACTTGGCGCTCTGCTTCACTCAGGGAGTCTCAGTACGACTCTCCCTTCAATCTCAAATCTCTCAAGCTTCCCCATGATGTTGTTGATCTGGTCGAACTCAAGAACAGAGATCTCGGGCTTAACATCTCCCCTGACAGCCATCTCAAGCAGCTCATCCATCTCCTGCGCAGTCCCGACTGAAGATCCTACTATATTGAGACCTGCGAGGAGTGTCAGACACCTGTGTCGAATCCAATGACTTTCGGCCACAGGGAATGGGCAGGCAAGGACTTACTTCTGACACACATCATGAACGGCGAGATCGGAAGTCCTAACCCAGACTTGGGCAAACCGATGCACACCAGGGTTCCAAGATTTCGAAGTAGCTTCAGTGCTTGATCATACGCAGCGTCGCTTCCGACCGGCACGATGGCGGCATGAGCCCCGTATCCGTTGGTTAGGCGTTTCACCTCCTCTTCAATCTGTCAATTCGGATGAGTAACTGTCTTCAATGCTCACGGAGAAAGGGCACAGACGGAATCTGTCCTGAAGTCGAGGAAAACAGTTGCTCCGAGCTTCGTGCACAGTTCCCTCTTGGACTCCCCAGCGTCGATGGCAATCACTTTGTATCCGCGTTTGGCGGCTATCTGGACACCGCTGCAGGATGTTACTTGTGGTGGCCACATCATGCTATGGGACAAGGGAGGACTTACATATGCCCTAGTCCTCCTCCTGCACCCGGAATGAGAACCCAGTCTCCCGGACGCAGCCTTGCTTTTGCCACCGCCGAATACATGGTCAAGCCGGCTATTTCATCACAACTCAGACAAGAATATTGGAGTCAGCTGTTGAGACATACCGCAAAGCAAAGGAGCAGCAATCTCAGACTTCAGTCCCGACGGTATCCTGGTGGCATGCTTGACAGGGGTAACGATGTACTCTTTCCAGAAGTCAGTCGGGAAATCCCCCAGAAGAAGTATTGGGCGAAGCTTACGTTGAAAGGTGCCTCTTGTGTTCTAGAGACAAACTCAAATCAGCTCCATCCGAACAGTCAGGTGGGATGTAGTTTCCATGAAAGGACTCACTCGTCCCGCGTTGATCTGGTTGGGACAGGCGGTGGGATTGATGGCACATATCTCGCACGTATCGCATGTGCTGTACAGCCATCTGTGCACGGAGTAATTGCTCCAGTATCAGCCATAGTCCAACACACCTCCACGTGTAAAAGGGGTGGAAGGTGACTGACTTGATCCCGAGCCTGGCATTCATCAGCTCCCCGGGGACATTGGGTCCAACTGCAACTTGTCAACCTCGATAATCAAAACACACAGCAAGGCACTTACGAGCCACCACATGCCCTACACCTTCGTGGCCCGCGATGTCGGTACTCATGGGCGTTTCACCATAGATGCTGTGTACATCTGAATGGCTTTGCAAAAGAAAAGCATCAGTCTTCTGCAAGACTGCGGTTCGCAGTAGCAACACAGTGAAATTGCTCACCAGAAGCCGGTATATTCCAGTTTCACGAGCACCTCGCCTTCTTTAGGGGATGGCACCTCAATATCATTCCTGAGTTGAAGCCGCGCGCCAGGCTGGGGCTTCTCGAGCCATGCGGCGATCTGCGTCGTTGGTATTGTCGGTGCCATACTCAGTCCCGCAATTCCTCCTCTTTCTCTGTTTCTCTCGTCTCTGTGTACAGATGCAACGACGCAGAGGGATAGATTCCAGAAATGCGCATCGAATGATAGCAATCAACCCTCTCTGTGAGCAACTACCTTGTCATGAGCGGGCGTCGACAAGGTCCATCATGGCTGCTTACTGTGCTCGGAGCTTACTCGCTGTCCCTCAGCCTTGTTCGTTTTGTTGGTGGCCCTTTGTGGGGTTTGTGGGGAAGCAAAATGGGTGGCAGCAATTGAACGATGTCCGATTGTTACCCGTAACCACTGTCGTTGTGCCCTGTCCGAATTGAATCTCCAGGTTCGCGTGGTGTCTAGACGTTGACGGGGAATTCAGCTGCTTGTTTGGATCTGCAGCCATGCATGGGTGTTTGAAGACACGATATTTCTGCAGTGGGAAGTGAGGGGACAGGCACAGTGGAGGGCAGCGGAGAAGAGAGTCGATTGGAGCAAGAACGGTTGTCATTTGAAATCTCGCCATGGATTCTGTGATTTCTGGGCTTGTAAGTCGAGTCTGACATCGTCATTTGAACTCTGCCCTGCTGTACCTTCCCCTGAAGGAGCCGCATCCCACTGTGCCCCCCATTTCCCTTAGCTCGCTCGTCCTTGCAGGTCACAGTCTTACAGCATCCAGAAGGTGCACACCAAGGGGAATTCCTATCTATTCGTCTATTTGTGCTACAACAAACAGACACCAACGAACAGCTAATGACAATCATGATTATTATCGTCGGGGGAAAGCGAAGTTTGCCAAATCAGCCAGGTGCAATGCCATTGCGACTGCGCCGTCTGGTATCCACGATAAATTTAACGTGGAAAGGGATTGTTCAGATATTTGGGACGTAGTGGCAGAGCATAGATGATCGTGACACACATGTCGGTGAGAGACGACGTTAGGATGCTGCACGCAGAGAAAAGGGAATTCAATCTGTCAGACAAGTACTAAATGGAGGTTTTTGGGTTGCATTTGGAGTGGTCGGACGTGTCAGACAGCAACATTTACCCCTCGTCTGCTCCGGGTATAAATCGGAGTCATAGACTTGGCATCAATGAAGCTTGTCACAATTGAAGTCCAGAGACCGGATGATGGCGGTCATTCAATCAACACACGGGAATGGTTTCTTGCGAATATTCTTTGGACTGAGTGAAAGGGTACAGGGCTGCGTACTACACCTGTGGCCCACCGAAAGGCAGATGTAAGCAATCGGATCGGGCGCAGCCTCGTTATCAATCCCCACAAACATACAAAAGAGAGCTTCTTCCCCGATATACCCCTTCTGTTCACCCATCCTGCACCCCAGATATGGTTTTGCCTCTGGTGACAGTCCTGAGACACACGTGACGAGTCATACCACGGTGCCTCGACGAAGGAATACCACGATAGGCGGACGCGATGTCGGATGCCCAAGTCCGGAAGGGCTCCCAAAGCGAACTACAGGATCAGGACCAAACGACACCACCGCCGTCGTACAAACGCCGGCGCATAGCGCTAGCTTGCACATCCTGCAGGAATCGCAAGTCACGTTGCAATGGAGCTAGGCCCTCTTGCAGCCTCTGCGTTGAGCTCGGGTTCGAGTGTATCTACCAACAGCCCGCCGCAGGTAATGTCAGGCCTCCTCAGTTACAGCCAGGCTATGACGAGAGACTGCGGGCTATCGAGGACACGCTCAGGCTGCTCGTCAACCGAAATCATTCTTCGTCGGACGCTTCTGAGCAACTAAACCCTCCAAGCCATCAGCAACACCGGCCGAGTCAAGAAACCAGCACTACAACTCAAGAGCCGCGACAGGTGCCAAATGACGATGAAGACGTTGCTATCCTCGACGAAGATGACTCCATCCAACAGAATGCCGAGGACTCTGTGGATGGCATGGCCGCCATCACCGATCCGGAAGAGACGGAATCAAGGTTCTTTGGACCCTCGTCGAACATAGCACTGCTCCGCCATATATCGGACGCAACTTCAGCTACATTGAAGGCAATGGGGCAGTCTCGACACTCGGAGAGTGGACTTAATCAGCCCATCGTCTCCCGGGTGGCCTCGCCAGTTACTACGACTCTCTCAGAGACCAGCCCTATCGCTAAACACCACATAAACATTCGGTCGCTCCCTCCAGAAGCACGCGCACTGCACCTTATCAGGCTCTTCTTCTCCGATACCGGGATGCTTTTTCCCTACATTCACGAGCAGGACATTCTTCGTACATACTCTGCTGCTCGGCGCAACCGCTTTAGCGCGGTGAGCCGTTCGTGGTTATGCCTTGTCAACGCCATATTTGCATTCGCAACATATATCAGCGCTAAACCCGACCAGTCGGCTGAAAAGAATGCCGCCGAGTCGGAGATCTTTATAGAAAGGGCACAGGCTTTATCGGGTGAGATTGAGATGAAGTCCGCCAGTTTAGAGACCGGTAAGTGTTTGTTGAGACGAATTTTCTGCGGTTGTCGATGCAAATTGCTCGCGCTGGATATAATCACTAATTGGCAGCAGTCCAATGCTTGCTCTTGATGGCACAGTATCGTCAAGGCACTCAGCGATCTGATCAGGCCTGGAATTTGCATGGTCTCGCAGTCCGTGCAGCGATCCAATTGGGGTTGCACTCGCAGACCGCTTCCTCGGGATTGAACTTGGTTGAAGCCGAGATACGCAAGCGGACGTGGTTTGGCTGTATGATCTTGGACAGGTAAGCGTACTGACAATTGATAAGAAACAACATCTCACAGGCCCTAGGACGCTAAGCATGACTTTTGGCCGCCCTTGCATGATGCCTAACTCTATAGTAAAAGTAGACCTCCCGTTGAACCAGAATCTGGAGCGGCTGTCGATGCTGGGACATTCTGCGACTTCGATGAGCAGCTTGGATCCGCCAGACACAGTTTGCCTTTTCACGGCAACAATGTGAGGTTCTCTTTGGGCCATACCATGCTGTAGTGATTGACGATTTGCAGACAACTATACTATATTTTGGGAGACATAATATCCGAGCTCTATGGGGGTAACGTGGACATCGACCCGGGGCTTACCGTTCCAACAATGCTGGAAAGAACGGTCGTTCTCGAACAGAAAATGGCAGCTTGGAAGCATAACCTGTTCCCTCAGCTGCAACGGCGGCCGTGGGATACACTCGATCCCGACACCGTCTCCCTCTCCGCTTGGGATCCGGTCTTTGACAGACTGAGCGTCATCATCACGCTCAGATATCTCAACACGCGGATCCTCCTGCACAGACCTATCTTGAGTGCCTTTTTACGTCAAAGGGCACGAGTGAAGGTATCTGGGGAACCAGTCGAGCAGGAAGATCCCTTTTTCAACGATCTCGGAGAACGAAGCGTCAAGATCTGTCAGCAAGCGGCCTTGGAGATCGTCGAGATTGTCCACAAGACGAGTAAGCCGCCCGCCTTGTTGGGGGCGTGGTGGTTCACTGCCTACTACAGTATGCGCCCTTATCTGGTCACTGGGTGCCTAGTGCTAACCATATCTACGCAGCATTCAACGCGGCTCTGGTAATATTCAGTTGCATTTTGCTAGAAATCGCTCCGTCGAGGTTGCACTCTGTGAACAGCCCGTCCATAGCCACCAGCGACTCGTTGGACTCGGCCAAGATCGTCGAGATGATCACGCGGCTCCGACGGGCCATGGAGACGCTGAAGCGGTTCGGCGAAGGCACCAAAACGGCAAAGAGAATCAGGAAGACATTGTTGAAGCTCGTGCAGATATGCATGACACTGGTGCAGTTCAATGCCGAGCATGGTCCAACCATCTTGTCAGCCTTGTCCTCTGGACAGCAAAGCGAGGCCGCCCAGCTCAGTAGCCAGAACAGCGTCTCGTTGCAGCCTCAGGGGGCGATTGATGGGGGCATTGCAACGAACGGCCTGCTGCCGACTCTGGGTCAAGACGACCCTTTTGCGGCGTTTGACATGACCATGCACCAGTATTGGACGGACAACAGTCTCGATCTGTTCGCGGACCTGGTCGGTGTTGAGCCGGGGTTGACTGCTATGATGGCTGGCTAAGAGAGAGGGCATTCTCAGCCTAGAAACTGGGAGCAGAGGAGGTTGCACTAGACTGAACAATTTCCCATGTCTCTGTCGAGCAAAATCTCCAAGTACATTGACTGCTCAGAGTATACAAAATTGTACATACAGCGAGCCTCGCACTCGCACTTGTGACCGATTGACCCCGTCTCATTATCGTCCCTTTTGCTGGTCACAACTCACCAAGTCAGCTTGGGATTTTTGCCTTGGGCACGCCATTCCGTTCTTTCCCCGTCCCTCCCTCTTCCCTCCACTTTGTCTCCATCCCAAACTTGAACCCCACATGTCCGTCTCGCTGGGTAATATCATAACGACCATTAACCTCGACTTATGTACCATTCATCCATCCATCTATATATCCGTGCCCGTGACAAAAAAAGCAAAAACAACAACTTCGACGCCCAAGGAATCCGCCCCCACGATGAAAGTGCCCTGGACGAGACTGATCCGGTTCGTCGCGACCGACGGCCGAGTCCTGCGCGGCGAACCGATCCTGCCCAGCGAGGACTTCGACCTGGGCAACGTCACCGAGGCGGACCAGTTGAAGGCCAAGGTCATCGCGGGCGACGACATCTTCGACACGACCGGCAAGACCAAGGTGACGGACGAGGTGGTCACGGTGAAGAAACTCCTCGGGCCGCTGGCGCGCGAGGAGGTGCCGATCCTGAGATGTGTCGGGCTGAATTATGCAAAGCACAGTACGTTTATCATGATAAGTCTCTTCCCAATCACCGTGGGCTGTCGATTATGCCACTCGGGCGACAACAGTGGAGGCGGTCTAATGCCACGGAAACGAGGCGGTTGGAAGTGATTGTTGACTGTGAGCGCCATGTATATAGTCAAGGAAGCTGGACGCCAACCTCCGCCGTTTCCCTTTATTTTCTTCAAGCCGAACACGACAGTCCAGGATCACGATGCTCCGGTGGTAATACCCAAGCTCGCCCAGGATGACCAGGCAGACTACGAGGGAGAGCTGGTAAGATTCAATCCCCTCGTTTAACACTTGGTTTTGTCTGAGAGATCATCGCTTAACCATGCATGCATATCCAGTGTATCGTCATCGGCCGCGACGCAAAGGACGTCCCCCGCGACCAAGCCCTGGACTACGTGGGCGGGTACACGGCCGGCAACGACGTGTCGTCGCGGAAACTCCAACGAGACCCGGAGCTGGCGGGCAGGGTGCCCCAATGGGGATTCTCCAAGGGGTTCGACACCTTTGCGCCGCTGGGACCGTGTCTCGTGGCGCCCGACCTCATCGGGAACCCGGCGGGCCTGCACCTGAAGACCATCGTCGACGGCGAAACGCGGCAGAGCGAGGGCGTGTCGGATCTGCTCTTTGATTGTCCGTACATCATCTCGTATCTGAGTCAGGGGACGACCCTGCAGAAGGGGAGTGTCATTATGACGGGGACTCCAGGAGGTGAGTCGATTAGATCTTGTGTCGCACTGGCCCCGTCTTATCGGTTCCCCTTTCTTACCTATAAGCCAAACATACCTTTCTCTTTTTTGAGACGTCACAAATACTGACCTAGATCTAACGTGGTCGTACAGGAGTCGGCTCCGGCTTGAAACCGCCAAAATACCTCGTCCCGGGAACGAAGATGGAAGTGCAAATCTCCAAGATCGGGACGCTGCGAAACACGGTCGAGTTCGCCTGAGTGTGTATCCATCCCACTGCTGCCCACGTCGCCGGTGTGTTCTTGCATTCAGCAAAGGTAGACTTTTGAAATTGGGACAAAGGGGAGGGGACAAGCAAAGCGATTAGAACAATCATGCATAGAATTTCAGAGGTCTGCCAGACAGTATTTGCCTGTTGGGCCAGCCAAGCCAGCATTGGAGAATCCCGACGTTATGGATAAGCGTCTCCTTACTTTGTATTCGCTTCATCCATCACCTTCATGGTCTTCCCGCCCTCCAGGCGGACTCGTAGCGCGTTCTTCGTCTCCTTCGCTGCTGACTCCCACATCGCCCATCGTGGTCTCATCTAGACCCAGCACTATCTAAGTAATGGCTAGGATGAAACATCTCGCCTTGAAATTGTAGGTTAGACGATATATGAGTTTGATGCATGGGAGCTCATAATTTGGTTGGGCCCAAATATGAAGTCAAGTCAAGGTTGTAGGGTGCGGTCCCATCCCATCTTCCCCCTCGACTTTTCACTTTCACCTACCAATTTCGTGATCTGGTACGGTACAGCCTCGAAACCCCCAGCATTTATACCGATCTCTCACTGGATTCGACCAAATGGATCGTCCTGACCTACCTCGGCGACACACGAACCCATCGTGACGTTCAGAACCAGAACGTCAAAGGATCACCAAGTGGCATCCTTAAGACACCTTCGACCTATGATGTCAAGAACATGCTAAAGAGCACAAAAGGAGGACTGCGAGCAAAAGGAAAAACATGGGGAAACCAGACCAAGCCCGGCCTTCCAATCAGTCTTTCTCCTGCTACTAGTTCTCTACTCCATCCGCCATGAATTTGACGTCACACGACAGATGCTTGCGGTGCTTGGTGCGAAGATCGCCGTTGGGCAAAAACGTACAAAGAGGGAAAATGCTCACGCGACACCCTCGCAGCGAAACACCCGCAGTCAGAAATTTCTAGCATTGAGCAAGATGTTTTGATCGTGCATACGTTGATTAAGCAAGCTCTGGACATAATTGTCGTCTTCTATTCAATGCTGCTCATCCACTGCTCTGACGTGTCTGGTTTATGACATTCTTTTCCAAACAAGTCCCAATGAGACCATCCAATGTGGTCCTTAGTGCAATACCGACGCATTGGCCAGCAGGTCGAGCACGAATGGCAGAATAATGGAGGAAAGCAGGGCCACACCAATAAGCAGAGTGCTTTTCAAGATCTCGAGGCTGTATCTGCACAAAGAGCTCTGAAGAGACTCAATGGTGTCAACGAAGAGCAATCCTCTGAAGCACGCACAGAACCAGACAACGGCAACACCAGGGCAAATGGCAAGATCGAGGTCGACACCACAGACGACAGTGATCCCCTCGACCCCCACAACTGGCCGCTCCTCGCCAGGTGCAAGAACATCGCCATCCTGAGCCTCCTCATATTCTCCCAAGGGTGGGCCAGCGCCGCAGACTCGATGGCAAACTCGCGAATGAGCCAAGACTACGGCGTGAGCAAGGTCGCAGCCAACCTCTCCCAGGCGCTGTACCTCTTGGGGATCGGATCTGGGTGCCTCTTCTGCGGCCCGCTGTCCGAGACCGTGGGCAGGAACCCGACGTACCTCGCCGCGACTTTTTGTTATCTGTGTTTTGTTCTCGGGACGGCGTTGACGTCAAATCTTGGGGGAAGGATCGTTTGTCGATATTTTGTCGGTCTCTTTGCCAGTGCCACTTTGGGAATCAACGGCGCCAGCGTCAGTGATCAGTTTCGCCCCGTCAAGAGGACATTTGCCTTCCCCGTCATCGCGTGGGCAAATGTTGCCAGTAAGAAGCCTTTACTTGCTCTTTTAGCTCGACTGCTAACTCGGATGCACCAGCTCCCATGCTCGCGCCCGTCGCGGGAGGATGGCTGGTCCAAGACCGCAACCTCAGTTGGCACTGGACCGACTGGGTGACACTGATCATTTCCAGCTTCGCCTTTGTCGTTGCATTCCTCTTCCTGCCCGAGACATACCTCCCGGTCCTGCTGGACTGGAAAGCGCGACATCTCCGCCGTGTGTCCGGCTCACCCATGTACGTGTCCAGACACGCCGAGAGAGCATCCCTGCTCAAGCGGCTACGCGAGACCCTGCCCATGACGGTGGTCTATTTCTCGAGCGAGCCCGTCGTGGCGGTGCTAGGCGGATACCTGATCCTCGTGTACATCCTCATGTTCAGCTTCCTGTCCGGCTTCGACTACATCTTCAAGGAGACATACGGTCTATCCGACGGACTGACGGGGTCGTGCTTCGCCTCCATCGCCGCGGGATCCAGCTTCTTCACGCTGTCGGCGCCGGGGCTCTTCCACCTCTCACGCGTGCACACGCACTACGTGCCCCAAGCGCGGATCACGCCCGAGTACCGGCTGTGGCCGGCGATCGTGACGGCGCCGCTGATGCCCGCCTCGCTGTTCTGGCTCGGCTGGACCAATTACGCCAGCGTGTCGGTGTGGTCGGGCCTCGCGGCCTGTTTCTGCTTCGGCGTCGTCGCCACCGCCCTCTACGTCGCCACCTACGAGTACATCGTCGACAGCTACACCAAACACAGCGCCGTCGCGCTCGCCAGCATCACCATGGCGCGTTACCTCGTCGCGGGCTCCATGGTCATCGCCGCCCGCCCCATGTACACGGGGATCGGGGTTCACTGGACCATGACCCTGCTCGGGTGCATTGGTCTGCTCCTCGCGCCGGCACCGCTGGTCTTTCGATGGTACGGGGAGAAGTTGCGGGCGAAGAGCGCCTACGCGGAATCATGATATGCTGTTTGTGTAGTAAATAGAATTTCTTGCTTTTCGTCTTTTTTTCCAATGATATTCTTTTATTCGTCATGATCTTTTTGGTTTTTTTTTTTTTTTTTTTTTTTTTTTTTTTTTTTGTGTGTGGATAAAATGGGTGGTCTTTTTTTTTGTGTGGGGTTTAGTGTATGTGGTCAGAATAGTGAGGATTTTTCTTTTCTCTCTCTTCTCACTTT